>NW_006399841.1:5907460-5942222 GCF_000299155.1 Elephantulus edwardii | reverse complement strand
TGCAACTGCTAACAAAAAAGTTGGAAGTTCAAGTTCACTCAGAAGCACCACGTAAAAAAGGCCCAGTGATCTGCTACTCAAATGCAATCTATTCAAACCTTATAGATACAGTTTTACTTTGAGACACATGGGATGGTTATGAGTTGGGTAGATTTGACCACAACTAGCCCAAGTCTCCTTCAAACGCAAAATTCATTGCCATTGAGTTAAAACTGGCCCATAGCTGTCCCTTCACTGGGTTTCCAAGTCTGAAAATTGCACAGAAGGAGATTGTCCAGCTTTTCTCCACACAGAGCTACTGGTGGATTTGAACCAGCGGTTTGGTGGTTAGCAGCACAACTTCCCATGGACTAGGCCATCGGCACTCCCTTCACTGTGTCCATAGGGCTCTTCAGAGCCCAAGGTATCCAAACTTTGTGAGCCCCTCTCCAGCCTTCCACTCTTCCCTTTCCCCTTTCCTCCTTCACAGATCCTCACGTGTCCTATTGGGATTACCTTGAAAGCCCATTGTAACAGAAGGACGGTGTGCTTTGCCAAGACAAAGACCGCACCGGGACGTTGCATAATTCCCTCCAACATTCAGAGTTCTTGAGCAGCTGCTCTGGGGGTGGATGAAAATAACCCACTACTTCAGTTCTTATAACCAGCTCAGGAGAGAATGTTATTTTTAGGGCACAATGATTTAAAAGCTCTAGCTGGCCTGGGAGGAGCAGGGGGAATGCTTTCAGCACTTGAGGGAAATGATACAGCTCTACTTTTCTATCCAGCATCCAAAGTGAGTTCTTTCTTTGTAGTAATAGGAAGTGACTCACTGTCTTCTTGCACCAAGGGTTTTCAGTGGGCTAAATATACCCAGTTTGCAGAGTTTGAAACCATTGGAATTTAGGACACTTCCTCCTGCGTGGTCTAAGTTGTATATGGTTGAGTCAAGTTGTTTCCGCTGCATAGACACCCCACATTTGTCAGAGCAGAACTGTTCTCTGAAGAATGTTCAATGGGTGATATTTCAGAAGGGAGTCAAACCTTTTTATGAGATGTCCCTGGGTAGATTTGAACTTCTTTTTTTAAATTTTTTTTATTTTTATTTTTTTTTATTAAATTTTATTCGTTTCAATGAACATTCACAGGGATTCTGGGCTTTCACTCCTTCATTGCCGCACCATTCTCTCCACCCTCCTCCCCAGTTTGTTCTTCTTCCCCACCATCCGAATGTCTGTTTTAATTGTCCAATTGCCACAGTGCTTGTCAAAGTCAGTTCTGATTAATCTCCTTTGTCGGTGTGTCCTTTGCCATTCCCTATCACTCCTCCCTGAGAGAGACTTCACCCTGAGTCATAAGGAAAAGGGGATGGCGTATTCTCTTAGCTACTTCCTGCTGAAAAGGGACACTGTGGGTTTCAGGGTGAAGATCTTCTTTCACTACTCTAAAGGGCTCCTTTGGCAGTAGGAAACACATAGACTATTATGGAGATTGATTTTGGAATTTAGATGCATTCTTATTGATTGTGCTTGGCCGTACATGTTCATATCCTTGAAGATGTATCATGGGGGTGTTGCAACCTAGAAGACACAAATTTGACTAACAAGTTATAAGTACATGAGTCAAAAATTATGGAAAAGTAAAAGAAAGGATTCTTTCATTGTTTTACAAACCCTCCCCCAGGTCCCCTCCACCATGTAGCCCTCGCTCTAGACTCCTGTGATGACAGAAGTACCTAGTTATATATCTCTTTTAAACAGTTTTCTCCCTCCTCTGTTTCAGTGCAGTATACATTATTGAACCCATCTTACTCAGTCTCTCCCCAACCCCAAGGACAGTCCTATTCTACAACAGTGGCATCATGTAATATTTGTCCTTTTGTGACCGGGATATTTCACTCAGCATAATGTTCTCCAGAGTCAACCATTTTGAATAATATTGCATGAGTTCCTTGTTTTTTAATGCAGCATAGTATTCCATTGTGCGAATATACCACAGCTTCTCTAGCCATTCGTTAGTTGATGGGCACTTAGGTTGTTTCCAACTCCTTGCTATTGTGAACAAAGCTGCAATAAACATGGGTGTGCATATATCTGCTTGGATGTCAGCTATGGTCTCTTCAGGGTATATTCCCAGTAGTGGAATTGCTGGGTCAAATGGTATCTCTATTTGCAACTTTTTGAGAAAGCACCATACTGCTTTCCACAGGGGCTGCACCATTTTACACTCCCACCAACAGTGAATCAGGGTTCCAGTTTCTCCACAACCTTGCCAGCATTTGTTGCTTGATGTTCTGTTAAATTTTGCTATTTTGACTGGGGTGAGATGATATCTCATAGTTGTTTTAAAGATTTGAACTTCTGACTCCTCAGTTAGTAGCTGAATAGTAGGAGAACCATTTGCTCCACCCAGGGACTCCTTTCTATGTATCAGATAAGCACAATATCTTTCTTCTTTTTTAAAACATTTTTTGAGGTTTTTTATTTCATTAATTTTAATGAAAGTTTACAGAGACTTAGGGTTTCCAGTCATTCATTGCATTTTTCTCCCTGCCCACCCCCTCCTACACAATTCACTCTTCTCCTTGAAAAGAAAAAGAAAGACTCTTTCATTGTTATGCAATCCCTTCCCCCAAGTCCATTCCACTACACAGCCTTCACTCTGGACTCCTGTCATGACAATAACACCCAATCATATATCCCTTTTAAACAGTTCTCTTCCTCATCCGTTTTAAGGCAATATACATCATTCCTTCCCTCCTTTTCTGCCTTCCCTCAACCCCAATGTCAGTCTCGTTTTACAACAGTGGCCCTAAGCATTATTTGTCCTTTTGTGACTGAGATATTTCACTCAGCATAATGTCCTCCAGGTTCACCCATTTTGAATAATATTTCATGAGTTCCTTGTTTTTCAATGCAGCGTCATATTCCATTGTGTGAATTTACTAGGGTTTCTCTATCCATTCTTTTGTTGATGGGCACTTGGGTTGTTTCCAGCTCTTTGCTATTGTGAACAAAGTTTCAATAAATATGGGTGTGCATATATGTCCTTCTTTTTGGTTTTGTTTTGTTTTGGTAAAGGAGAGTGTCCTTTGTTTTAAAAGGCCCGGAATATTATCATATACACAGATACGGAGTCCTCTTAATTTGGACTCCCCCTCAAGAGCAGGCCCAAGGCTGGGATTTGAGTGCAATCATTGATTCAAGAACACAGTGAAGGAGTGCAGAAGGTAGGCGGAGAAAGAAGAAAGTAAATAAAGAATATTTAGTGAGCAGGTATCTGCTGTGGGCAACTGGGACTCAGGCCTCAGTCCCGAGAAGCCGCTGAGACACGTCGAACTGTTCCACAGAGGGGTAAGGAAACAGGTGCTTTCTACACCCCCAACTCCCATCTCTCAATGGTTAGAGGTTGCCCCTGAGGTTTTAACTTTACGGCGCTTCCAGTATGCCCTGGAATAGACAGAATGCCCCTCCAAGGTCACACGGTGTTCTGAAACAGGGAGTCACCATTGTCCTCCAGGTAGGCAGAGGACATGCAATCCCCAGGAGGACTCAGCGGGAATGAGGTCACCTTCTCCATGTAGAATCAGCACAAGTCTGGACAGAAGACGACATCGTTAGCACTCAGCTGAAAACTGAGACAGCAGTAATTGCAAGATACCAGGAAGAACAAAGGTCAGACTCCATCATCCTATTGGGAACAATGCATGTTAGTACAATGCTGGTTCCCCCATGACAGCGATGGCAGCAAATCTGGGAGTAAACTAGTTAGTGCCTGGTGTTGAGCAACCTGAAGACAAACAACAAAGGACTATTCATAGCTGACCCCTCAGCAGGTTGTCACTGCAAAAGTGAGCATTTTTACCGGTTGTAAATCACTTGGCTGGAGATTATTTTTCTCCCTTATAGCAGCTGGGGGATTTGAATCCCCTCGCCTGTATGTTGGTTGGACAACGCCCTACCAGTAAGGAGGCCATCAAAGCTGACGAAGATAAAGGTCCAAATTTGTGCTGTTTCAGTTCTTCTACAAAGAAAAAGAAATGTTTATTTTCTTTTACTGTTGTTGTTGTTGTGTACCATAAACTCACAACTGACCCATAGCTGACCCTCCAGAGAGTTTTCAGAGACAGTTAATCACATGGGAGGAGACTGACTATCCTCCCACGGAGCAGGTGGTGGCCTCGAACCCCATGCCTTTGAGGTTGCAGCGCAGTTTCCTGCCACTGTTGTTGTTGTTGTTATGTGCTGCCGTCGAGTCGCTTGCGACTCATAGCGACCCTATGTACAACAGCCCTAAACTCTGCTCTGTCCTGTGCCAATCACACTGTCTCTGACACTCCCATCCCCATTATCCCAGTCACTGAATCAATCCACCTCACAGAGGGTCTTCCCCTCCTGCGCTGTCCCTCCATTTTCCCAAGCATGATGTCCTTCTCCAAGGACCAGTTTCTCCTCACAACATGTACAAAGTATGTTAGAGAGAGCCTCAGAATCCTTGCCTCCAAGGAGCCACCCGGTTTAATCCTTTCTAGGCTGACTCTGTTTGTTTTCCTAGCCACTAGGCCATTTATAAAAATAGTATATGCTTCTTAGAGCTCTGGTGGCCCAGTGGCAAGAAGCTGCACTGTAATCCCAGAGGTACGTGGTTCAAACCCACCAGAAGCTTTGCTGGAGAAGAAGGGGCAATCTCCTCCTGTAACAGTCAGATCTGATTTGATGCTACACACACAAAATATAATAAAATAAAACTTTAAAAAAATATGCTTCTGATAATTATGTTGTTGTTATTGTGTGCTATCGAGTTGGAATCAAGTCATAGCTGACCCTCCAGTGGGTTTTCAGAGGCAGTAAATCACATGGGAGGAGACTGACCATCTTTCTCTCAGGGAGCAGCTTGTGGATTCGGACCACATGCCTTGGGGTAGGCAGTACAACTCCTTATTACTAGGTCACCAAAGTTCCTTTCAGGTAACTATAAAAATCTTTGAAAATACAGAAAAAAAGACTAAAAAAATAGAAATAGAAAAAGTATACACACCCACGTTTATCGCAGCTTTGTTTACAATAGCAAAGAGTTGGAAGCAAACCAAATGCCCATCAATAAACTAATGGATAGAGAAGCCCTGGTACGTTCACACAATGGAATACTATGCTGCATTGAAAAACAAGGAACTCATGAAATACTATACCAAATGGTTGACTCTGGAGGACATATCTCTGGAGTGAAATATCTCAGTCATGAAGGGACAAATACTACATAGTGCCACTGTTGTAAAATGGGACTGACATCAAGGTTGGGGGAACCTAAGAAAAGAGGAGATAAATAATGTACACTGCATTGAAACAGATGAGGGAGAGAACTGTTTAAAAGGAATATATGATTAGGTATTATTGTCATGACAGGTGTCCAGAAAAAGAAATGCATAATAAAGTGGACTGTGGACTTGGGGAGGGGGCTTGGGGGGGTGGGAGGGTGGATTGTATAACAATGAAATGATTTTTTTTTCTTTTCAAAGAGAAAAACTAACTTGGGGGAGAGCTGAGTGGGAGGAAAATGTGCAACAATAAATGAATGGGGAAAAATGAAATGGAAAGAATATGCTGTAACAAAATATGTTGCATTAAAAATTTTTAAGATTATGATTTTATGTATTTAATAGTATATAAATTTAAATATTTAATAATTTAAGCAATAAGTTGGTAGAAAGACAACAAAATGCAGATATTGTCATTTAAGCTATTAAAAACAATATATAAGGAAAAGAAATAAAGCAAATTATTAACAAAAAAACCCCAAATCAATTTATGTTCCTGAATGAAACACAATGTAGGTGAATGGCAAAATGCAAATCAATAAAAAAAATGTAAAAAAAAAGTACAAAAATTACAAAAACCTATCATAAGAAACAAAAAGAGGGAGAAAAGTGCAACAATGAATGAATGGAAACCCTAAATCTCTGTAAACTTTCATTAAAACTAATAACAAAAAGATATCTAAATAAATGGAATATTATACAAAAAAGAAAAAGCACAAAAAATAGAAAAAGTAAACTGTAATTCCATTTTCTAGTCTTTAATGAAAGTACGAACAAAATCTATACATTTTAAAATAAAAACAAACTTTCAGATTTATTATAATAAATTATTTTTGTTAGTTGCTACCAACTACATATGTTGTTGTTGTTGTGTACTGTCAAGTTGGAACCAACTCATAGCGGACCCTCTGGCGGGTTTTCAGAGGCAGTTAATCACAGAGGAGGAGACTGCCCAACCTTCTCCCTCGAAGCAGCTGGTGGACTTGAACTACATGCCTTACCAATAATATATAGTGAATGTTTAATCATACATTACAATCAGTTGGGATCCTTCTACATATTTGGTTCTATATTCTATTTTACTTATGGTATATTGTGGACATTTCACCGCATTGTTGAAAACTCTTGCAACTATTTCTGTCACTTGTTTCATACACCGTCAAACGGAAGTGCCATAAAGTATAAAGCATTTAGGTAATTTCTCCATGAATTTCCATATGTAACGACTGTCGTTTGCACCTTTGTGCCGGCCAGTTGACCTCCACGTACCTCAAGAGGAGCTACTCTCTGGACTAGAATTACAGACCCAAGAGGAAATAAGGGCAAAAGCCTGGCGGCTGAGTTACGGTGTCTCCTGACAGCAGGTCCCTTTGGACATCTAAGGCCCTGACCTGACTTTCTTTGGCTGTGGGCTGCAGGAGAGGAGTGCCAACACTCCTAGCAGGATCAGAGTCCTCGAGGTTACAGGAACCCTCCAGATTATTACCTCCCACACCCTGCTCACTGTTTTTCAGATAAGGAAAGCGAAATCTCAAAGAAGCTGAGTCACTCGTAGTTTCTGGCGCTCATCCCCTGCTTCTCCTGGGCACACTTGTAAGGCCCTTAACAGGTCTCTTGGAGAGCAGCACAGATGGCCCAGACTTGGCCAGGCCGTAAGACTCCAGACTTGGCTGTTTTTAGAAAAAATTAAATTACATCATGACACAGGAGAGCGGATGGCCAGACAGCAGGGCTGCCCAGCCGGAAGGACTATGTGCATATGGTGTTTGCAAGCCTGAAAGAATTAGCTGACTGTACATAACGAGAGAAAATACCCCTTTGCTTGTTTGGAAAAACCTTGAGGCTTGGTGGAGTGCCTTGGAACAAAAATAAACCTTCAAGGGGAGCTCGGGTGGCCTAGTGGCAAGAAGCTGCCTTGTAATCCCAGAGGCACGCGTTTCAAATCCACCAGATGCTCTACTGGAAAAGGAGGGGCAATCTCCTCCTGTACCAGTCAGAACTGATTTGATCACACACACACACACACACACACACACACACACACACACTAAATAAATAAACTTTCAAGAGAAGCACAGTCCATGAAACAAAATGGACAAACGCCCTGCCATCTGAGTCCAGCTCACAGTGACTCTGCAGGACAGATGGAGGAGAACTGCCATGTGGGATTTCCGAGGTTGTCTACTTTTATGCATGTAGTCGGTCTCATCTTTTCCCTATAGAGTAGCTGGTGGGTTTGAAGTATTTGCTTCACGGATTTTGGGTTTTTTTTTTTTTTTTTTTGCTTCTTGTTTCCCCTACTTAGAAAAACAACCAAGCAAGCAACTGGTTGCTACCTAGTTCAACTCATGGTGAATCTCCCCTGGAGGGCCTTGTGGAGGAGGTTGTAGCTGGTGGATGGTGGATTTGAACAGCCAGCCTTTTGGTTAATAACTCAACACTTAGCCCACTACACCACGAGGGCTCCTGAGGGGACTGTGTAAGCGTTCCCTTTGTCTTCCACTCTCTCCATCCCTGTGGTCACCTGTAGACAATCCTGTTTTCCACACTTGGTCCCTCTCCTTGGAGACCTCTAAGACTTCTCGTTCTCTCTATAAGCACAACACAGGGTTCGAGGGTGGAGTACAAGGTTTAACGTGAGCCTCAGGTGTTTACTGCTACATAACAAACTATCCTGTACTCAGTGATTTGAAACAGTGTCTGTTTTCTTATTGTACACAGTCTTGTAGGTCAGGGTTTTGAGCAGGGCAGTTCTGGGTGACGTCTCCTGAGGTAGAACGTCAACGTGTCTATCTGGTGCCTCATCTGGCACCCCAGGAAAACTGGGGAAGATTATGTGTCTGGAGCTTCCCTGTGTGGCACCAACAGTTGGTGCTTGACTGGCAAAGGTTTGGAAAATGGTAATCTCCCCTGAGACACCTTAGAAGAAAGCCCTGGTGGATTGCTTCTAGAAAGTAATAGCATTCAAAACTCTACCTAGCACAGCTCTGGGAGTTCTGATGGCTTCGTGGTAAGGATTTGTGCTGCCAACCCAAAGGTAAGCAGTTCAAATCCTCCTATTGCTTCACAGAAGAAAGATGAGCGATCTCCTCCTTTGAAATTTAGAGCCTCTGAAAACCCACTGGAGGGTCAGCTCTGAGTCAGTTCTGACTCCACGACACACAATGAGACACACAGTTCTACTCTGACACATGTGAACTCACCATCAGTCAGGATCGACTACAGCAACTGTTCTTACTTTGTCACCTGGGACGTCAGCTCCCTCGGTCAGCTGGGAGGGAGTCTGCCTTCTCCTCCACATGGTCTCAGAGCCTTCTCCTTCCCATCCCCTCTCTGGGGCGAAGCAAGTCTCTTGCCCTGTCCTTAGGACTTCTAAGAATCAAGAGCATAAGCGTTTGTTTTCATTGCATTCTGTGGCATAAAGTGAGTCATGAGTCCAGCTCAGATTCAAAAAGAAGGGAACACACAGGGTATGAGCACCAGACACTCAGGTCAGTGGGTGCGACCTGCAAGACAGACCACAGCAATGTCAGATGGCCAGGAGTTCAAGGCCTGGCTCCTCTGTTGACCAGTTAGATTACCCTGTTTCAATTGCTTAACCCTCTGAGCCACAGTCCTCTCCCCAGACAGGAGGGATTTCTGCAGATCAAGTAAGAGATACACATATTGTACTTGCACAACCCCTGCATGCGGTTTTGTAAGAAATTCCAGCATCAAAAAGATGTAAAAGCTTTAAGACTGACCTGCAGGGCACATAAACTCCTCACAACACGAAGAAATCTTACACAGAGCTTTAGATTTCCAAGGAGTCAGATGTTGGCACCATTGGTAATGAAATCTCAGAAAACAAGGTGATCCCGGGCGGGGGGTGGGGTGGGGTGGGTGGGAATAGATTCTTTTTGTATGACACCAGAAGGACAGGATTTCTGCTCTCTTTTTCTCCATTATCACTTTTGCTATTTATTAACCTCTTGGCTTTGAACTTGAGTGTAAGTCAGCGATTTGAATCTCCCACCTGCTCTGCAGAAGAAAGACTGACAGTCTGCTTCTATAAACATTGCAAAGCCTTAGAGACCCTACGGAAAAGCTCTCCCTTATGAGTTGGAATTGACTCAACAGAAAATGAGTTTGGCTTGGTTTTTGGACAAAGTGGAAAGAATTCTGGTGGAGCAGTGGTTAAGCGTTCATCTGCTAACTGAAGAACAGTGGTTCAAATCTACTCCTAGGAAGAAAGATGCAATTATCTGCTTCCATAAGTATTTACAGCGCGGGAAACCCTGTGGGCAGTTCTACTTAGTCCTGGAGGAAAGGGGATGGAACAGCAGTTAGTTTGGGTCTGGGTTTGACTCCCTGTGTTGTTTACACACTATTTGATGTCACCCTATGAACAACAGATGTTAGGGGAGCTCTGGTGGCCTAGTGGCAAGAAGCTGCACTGCAATCCCAGAGGCGCACGGTTCGAATCCACCAGATGCTCTGCCGAGGAAGGAGGGACAATCTCCTCCTGTACCAGTCAGATCTAATTTGACGGCACACACACACACACACACACACACACACAAATAATAAAAAAAATTAAATAAATAAAAAAGAAGAAGGAATAATTTACAGATGTGAACCTTGAGTGATCTTGTCCCATCCTCACAAAGTCTGATAGGCTTAACCCTATTGTTAGGTCTCCATGTTAGTCCATCTTGCTAAAGGTCTTTTCCTCTGACCCTCTACCTTTCTCAGCATGAGGTTTTTTACCCAAGGACCAGCCCGTCAGGACAACATGCCCAAAGTATGCGAGATGAAGTTCCAACATCCTTGATTCTAAGGAGCCCTCTAGTGCATTTCCTTCAAAACAGACTTGTTTGTTCTTTTGGCAGTCCAAGGGATTTTCTATCTTTTTCTCCACCACCACAACTCAAAGACATCCATTATTCTTCTGTCATCCTTATTCACTGTTCAACTTGCAGAAGCACAGGAAGAGATTGAAAAGACTGTAGCCTGAAGCAGGGGCATCTAAGTCTTTACACTGACATCCTTGCTCTTCAGCACCTTGGGGAGGTCCCTGGCAGATCTTCACAATGCAACATGTCTTTCTTTCTTTTTTTTTTTTTTAATGCAAAATGTCTTTCGATCTCCTACCTCCTGCTCCCACCGGCGTTAACTATGGATCCAAGTAAGATGAAAGTACTTACAAGTTCAATCTTCTCCACTTATAAGGATGTTGCCTCTATCATACTGGTGCAGTGGTGAGGATTTTTTTTCCTTGACGTTAACATGTAATCCATACTGAAGGCTGTAGACTCAGCTCTTCTGCTGTAAATACTTCAAGTTCTCTTCACTTCATACATCCAAGGTGGTGCCATCTCTTCACATAAGGTTTTAACGAGTCCTCCTCCAATCCTGATGCCACGCTCTTCTTCATGTAGTCCAGCTTCTCAAATGATGTGTTCAGCATACAGATTGCATATGTTATGACTCTGATACATACTGTACGTGATTTTAAACCAAGCAGTGTCCCCTTGTTCTGGTCAGACAACTGCTTCTTGGTCTCTTATGGGTTTTGTATGAATACAAGTATTCAGTGATTCATATTCTTCTCAATGTTAATTTATAAATCATTATGATCCACACAGTCAAATGCCTTTGCACCATCAATAAAACATAGGTAAACGTCTTTCTGGTATTTATTCTCTGCTTTCAGCCAAGATCCATCTGACATCAGTACTGATAATCCTTATACTAGGAACTCTTCTTTTTTTTTTTTTTTTTGAACTCTTCTGAATCCAGCTTGAATTTCTGAAAGCTCCTTGCTTTTTAAATAATCTTCAGCAAGATTTTACTTGGGTGTCATATTAATGATATTGTTTGGCAATTTCCACATTTTGTTGGATCATCTTTTTCTTTTCTAAAAAAAATGGGGATAAATATTAATCTCTTCCAGTCAGTTGGCCAGGTAACTGTCTTGTAAATTTCTTGTCATCGACTGATGAGTAAACACAGGCCTGTATCTGTTTGTTGAAACAGGACAGTTGGTATCTCATCAGTTCCTGGGACCTTATTTTCTGCCAGTGTCTTCAGTGCAGCTTGAACGTCTTCCTTCATTACTACTTGTTCTTGATCATATGCTACTTTCTGAAATATTTTGGTATTGATCAATCCTTTTGATACAGTGACTCTGTGTAGTCCTATCTATAATAATGTCCTTTTCTTTCAAAAAAACCCGCAGACTCAAAAAAACGCATCCCATGTCCGTCCACCTTTTCCTCCAGAAGAGAAATCTCACGACAACTAGTCCCTGTACTCGGTTACCACCTGAGCTGGGGGGAACAGAACTTACAGCTCCCAGGAGGTCACTTAGAAGAGGGCGCTTCATTCTGGTGTCCTGTCTGTCATTCCCATTACAAGGCTCTCTTGAACCGAAGAGACTGTAAACCAGTGGCCTTTCACCCACTGAGAATCCTTTTCTTTTGACAATCCCCATTAATCTTCTTAGGTGTTAATATTTAGCATTACCCTGTGCCGCCCAGCTGCCTGCCCTCCACTCAGCCTTATCAGTAAAACTTCTTGCAAGGTTTCCCTCTGCTAGTTCAATATCAAGACTTCCTGTCTGGTCAGGGTTCGTGGACATGACTGTGTTTCTCAAAACGACCCACAAACGATTTCTCAGCATAGCTGTCTGCCACAGAATATTTAGCAAGTCCACCGTTGAGTTGGAACCAACCCATTGCTGACTCTCCAGCAGATTTCAGAGGGAATAAGTCACATGAGAGGAGGTTGGCCATCCTTCTCCCGTGTAGCAGCTGGCGGATTAGAACCGCGGCCTCTGGGGTTGTAGTGCAGCTTCTTATGACTAGGCCACCAGAGTTCCTTATTCAAATCAACAGCACCGGGTAACAACAAATGCCCCCGTAAGGAAGGAAATGAATGCTTCTCAAACTTCCTTACAGGGCAGATTCTGGTTCAGTCGGTTTGGAGTGGGCCCGAGTTCCTAGATGTCTTAAAAGCTCTGAGATGAGGTTGGACACACTTAGTGGGTCGAGAATTTTGTTACCAACTTAAAGGCAAGTGGTTCAAATCCACTAGCTGCTATGTGTCAGAAGGAAAGGCAGTCTCCTCCCGTGCAACTTACTGCCTCTGAAACCCAGCGGAGGGTCAACCTCAAGTTGGTTCTGCCTCAACGACACACAACTACTGCTACTTACAAGGGTCCCTGGGTGGGGCACATGGTCAATGTGCTCATCTGCAGATCAAAAGGTCGGAGGTTCAAGTCTACCCAGAGGCACTTGGAAGAAAGGCTTACCAACATACTCCTGAGAAATGAGCCGTGAGAAGCCTTATGGAGCACAGTTCTGCAACGATCCACACGGTGTCGCCAGGAGTCAGATGTGGTTCAAGATAAGGGGGCTGGGGTTGGGTTTGGTATCACTGGCGTTGTGCATAGTGTGTTACGCTGGTAACCAAAAGGTCAATGGTTTGAATCCACAGCTACTCCTTGGGAGAAAGGTGGGCAATCTCCTCTCATAAAGATTGCCAGCGTTAGAAACCCAGTGAGAATCTTCACCCTGAAACCCACAACGTCCCTTTTCAGCAGGAAGTAGCTAAGAGAATACGCCGTCCCCTTTTCCTTATGACTCAGGGTGAAGTCTCTCTCAGGGAGGAGTGATAGGGAATGGCAAAGGATACACTGACAAAGAAGATTAATCAGAACTGGCTTTGACAAGCACTGTGGCATTTGGACAAGAACAAACTGGGAGGAGGGTAGAGAGAATAGTGCAACAATGAATGAGTGGAAGCCCAAAATCTCTGTAAATGTTTATGAAAATTAATAAAATATAATTATAGAAAAAAAAAAAAAAAAAAAGAAACCCAGTGAGAGATCCGTACAATCAGAGCCAACACAATGGGTCCCCTGGGAAGGCAGGTGAAGGGCTGGCATCAATGCCTTCCTATAGCTGTGGGTGGGACAGCCGTGTGTCATCCAGTGGTGACTCTCCTTCTGCCCTGTGGTCTTGGACAAGTCATTCACCCTCTCTGAGATTCCTTTTTCTCATTTGTGAAAAAAGTAAGGGGAGGAACAGTATCTGCCTCAGGGAGTGGTCCAGAACATTCTGTGGCGCAGCACACTGCCTGGCTGAGTAGGGAGGACAGTCCAGCAGAGGGCCAGGCTCACTCGGATTCATGGTGACCCTACAGCACAGCACAGCACAGCACAGCACAGAACTGTCCCCCAGGGCTTTCTGGGCTGAAATCTTTATGAGAATAGAATTCCAGGGTTTGACTCCCACAGATTAGCTGGTGGATTCAAACTACAGCCCTGTGGGTTAGGGCCAAATGTTTAACCACTGCTCCATCAGGGCTCTCCGGCACACAGTAGGCCTTCAACAAACATCACACTGCTTTAGTGATGGACCCTGGAGACTTAAGCAGGTGTCCACTGTCTTCAGCTGTTCTGTCCCCTCAGGGAGGACGTGGCTTTGTTCGCTCAGGTCCAGCGTTAATCACCGGCAGTGTTGCACGAGTGCTCGTGCATCTGAGGTGTCTCAGTTTGATGGCTACACCAGCACCCCAAGGCAGGATGGAGTCACACTCTGGGAGGTGAAGAGCTCTTACCCATTAGCTGTCAAACCCTCACACAGCAGATGTTTTACGTAGACTCTGTTTTCTATTATTAAGCACATGTGACACCCTCACCACGGATCCCTTTCAAATGGCACCAGATGAAAACATTTCACCACTGCTCTGAGAACATTTTCTTCTCTGCTACATGAAAAAAGTATTTCCTTTGGGCCCATGAGCCCCATTCCTAAGCCTCTGGCTTTGCCAGGCATCTTTATTAAGCTGTAAATACCTGCAAATCCTTTACAGGACTTAATCTATGCAATTGAACGTTCAAATTATTTGAACACTACAGGCTGCTGTGCTGAGAAGCCAAAGAGGAGTCCACCCCATGCTCTCCTGTGTCTGCCTGTTGAGACTGTTGCCATCACACCCACACGTCTTCTAAGTTACTGATGAGTCAACATAAGCTGTCGCCAGCAAAACTAGTTGTTCTGAGCCAAGAACACCCTTCTCTTGACCTCATTTCTTAAGATGGTGACAAAAACCTGATTTCCAAAAGTGAAACCTAGCTTACTCTTTTAAGACACTTCAGAAGACTCACCACAGCACAGATTACTAACCCACAAACTCCCATCCCCACATTTATTTTTCCTTACTTATAAGATTGGTTTATTTTTGCAGTGTTAAAAAAAAAAAAGATACCGGGAGCTCTGGTGGCCTAGTGGCAAGAAGCTGCACAACAATGCTAGAGGTATGTGGTTTGAATCCACCAGATGCTCCTCTGCTGGAGAAGGAGGGGCAATCTCCTCCTGTACCAATCAGATCTGATTTAATGGTACACACACAAAAAAAAGAATAATTTTTTTAAAAAAATTACACATTGGGCAATACCTTCTTTTCATTTGGCTACAATTCCTACACTACAATTTCTTACTTCCTGCTGTTGTTAGGTGCCATCGAGTTGGCTATAGCTCATAGGCACCCTTGCCCCTGATCTGACCTGGCCCATCCTGTGCTCCCCTCACATTCTGATATCCTCAAGCCCATTGTGACGGTCACTGTGCCATTTCACCTTGTTGAGCGTCTGTCCTCCTCTCTTTTGCTGACCCTCTACCTTTCTGAGCATATGGTCTTTTTACACGGACTGACATCTCACGGCATCACACCCAAAGGATGTGAAATGACGCTTCATGAGCCTTGATTCTAAGGAGCAACATGGTTGCACTTCCTCAAGGATAGATTGGTTCTTTTGGCAATCCATTGAAAATTCTTCTCCCACACCACAATTCAGAGGCATCAATTCTTCTTCTGTCATCTTTATTCACTGTCCAACTTTCAGATGCACAGACAACAATTGAAAAGATCATGCCTTGAATCATTGCCCTTTAGCAGCGTGGAGAGGTTCTTGAGAAGCGAGACGAGACTGGAGCAGTGGTAGGTGATGTGTATGCAGTCTTTAAGAAAGGAAATAATAGCATGAAGAGAAAGAACGACTTGTCTTGGAGGAATAGATGATCCCCAAATGGCTTCTTTCACTAGCTGTCCCTTGTGATACGCATTTCAGAGACTTCCAGAATTAAAAAGAGAGTTCTTTTCCTTAAAGCTGTAGGGCTAATTTGAATGTTAAATTACATAATGACCCCATGTGACAAAGCAGAAGTATCCGTAGGCTGGAATTTTTACAGCAGAAGATTTCCAAGCCTTTCTCTTATGAGGCCATTGGGTGAGTTTGAACTATTAACCTTTTTGGTTAACAGCTGAGTGCTTAACTGTTGCAGCAACAGAGCTAAGTTGAAATCACCTACTGACCACAGCAGTGTATGTACCACATGTGGGAGCAGAAAGACGGCTTGTGATAGGCCAGTTACTTGGGGGGATGTCTGGATGAAGAAAAGCAAATGGAATTAGCTTTTTCTGCATCTTGGAGCCCGTGAATGTCTCCTGGGAACAAGACTTCCAAACCGTAAGAAGGCAAAGAGGCTGTGGTGCAAAGACACTTTTGCTGGTTATCAGTGAGGTGTCTAGAACCAGAGGGAGCACACAGGTCCTTTCAAATTGAAGGCGTTGATGCCTGAGACTAAACACAATTCTATTTAGGCAAGAGATGTGCTAATGTTTACAGAGTAAAAAATAATACACTGACTCCTGATAGCAAACCTAACACCACCAGAGTAAGCTGGGGAAAGGTAACTTGTGCCCACCGAAAGGGTGGCATGGACCTTCCTGCCAAGGCCACTGGACAGGACACAGAATCCGTGTATTCCACGAGTATTTAAACATACTGACAAATAAATAAAACTATGGATTTGGTTTTTATTTAAAAAAATTAAATTGGTTTTCCTCTAGACACCATTATTGTTAGGTGTCATCGAGTCAAGCACAACTCATAGCGACCCTATGAACAAAAGATCTGAACCCTGTTCTGTCCTGCGCCATCCTCACACTTCCTGACACACAAGAGCTCGTTGCAGCAGTCACCGTGTCAGTCCACCTGGATGAGGGCCTTCCTCTCCTTTGCAGACCCTCCACCCTTCCCAACATCATGTCCTTCTCCAAGGAATTGTCCCTCCTAGCAACATGACCAAAGTATGTGAGGCAAAATCTCATCTTCCTGCCTCCAAAGAGAACTCAGGATGCCCCCTCTCCATGACATATCTGTTTGTTCTTTTGGCGGTCCATGGGATGTTCAGTGCTCTTCTCCAACACCACAGCTCAAAGACTAGGCACGAGCAATGTTCCCAGTACAGCAGGGAAAGGGAGTGAAGACTTTTCCCCGTATCTTGGAGCCCAGTACTTTTAAGAGAGTCCTCCTAATGCCTCCTCCAGTTTCTATTTTTTACAGTCCTCAATGTTAACTTGTTTGACAATTTTCATATTAAAAGTCAGTAAGTGTGTTGTTGTTGTCATTGTTGTTGTTATGTGCCGTCGAGTCGTTTGCGACTCATAGTGACCCTATGTGCAACAGCCCTAAACCCTGCTCTATCCTGTGCCAATCGCACTGCCTCTGACACACCCATCCCTGTTACCCCAGTCACTGAATCAATCCACCTCATAGAGGGTCTTCCCCTCTTGCGCTGTCCCTCTACTCTACCCAGCATGATGTCCCTCTCCAAAGACCTGTCTCTCCTTGCAACATGTTTGTCTTTTTAAGTATTTATGCTGGCATTAGATGCGTAACTAGGGAGTTCCGGTGATAGAGTCTGTATGGAGTTGCCCTGGTAACCCAAAGGTCTAGTGGTTTGGGTCCTCCAGGGGCTGTAGGAGAGAAGTCTCCTCCTGTGCTTCAATATACAGCTCCAATAACCCACAGAAGGGTCAGCTGTGAGTGCTTCCAAGTCAACAGAAATGAGTCTGAGGTTTTTGAGATGAATAACTAACTTGACTGTTGTGCAAAGAGTTTCTGAATGGGGACTGGATTTGGACTAGAAAAACGACTCTAGCTTTCCTTTCAAAGCCAAGATGCAACCAGAGTTTTGGTTCTAGAATGGCTTTTTCTTTTTACCCCATAATCCTTTGCTTTCCAGTTCTGAGTGCAGCCATAACCTTGGCTTGCTGGGGATTCTGGAACTTTTTCTATTGCTGCATCTTGTTACATGTAGCATCGTCTTAGGCCAGAGAAATACTTTAATACTAATAATTTCTTTATAAGAAAGAAAGTGCCCATGCAAATTTCTATTCTATAGTGGGGCACAGGTTCTAATGCCTTCTCTGTTGCTTCTGAGATTATAACTTAATACAGCTCATAGCACCAGAAGGAAGTGAAATACACGCTTCTACTTGTAAGAGTATTACGCCAGCCTGGCACAGTTCTCTCATTGTCCTCCTGACCGGTCCTGTACTTACAAGCATCTCTGTGGTTCCCTTTTCAAAGGTTCAACAGTGAAACATGTTATATTATGTGTTATTAAATGAATTACTTTCAATTTTGGCATTTATAACTTTTAATATGTGTTTCTGATACAGTCCTTTAAAATGAAGCGAAGAAAAAAGTACAATTAGTTCTTAAAGAGGAAGGTTATTTTTATTGCTAAATGAATAGAACCTCAGGCTTCATTTGTGGGGTCTAGCATCCCTCAATAATTTTCTTTAAATGAGATTCCTCCTTTTTGCAACATCTTACCTCCCCCCCCCAGCAATATTCTATTCCACTGAGAAGAATTTCCACAACAAAATATAGGGGTTTTAGGCGTTTCCTAAGCAATCCTCATTAAATAAGTCACTAAAAATTAATAAATTAAGATATTTAATTTCTGACATTTTCAAAAGGCTCTAAGATTAGCTTTGAAACAAACCTAAAAGAAAAAAATCTGTTTTACACTTGTAAGAAATTTTTTAAAAAATGTATACTTTAAAAAAATCCTTTTTGTCAATTCACCTCCAGTTCTTCTCCCCAAAGAGAGTTGTTTTACTTTGTGCAGAATTGGAAATAACCCAGAGCTGACTTCCCCCTCAGCGGATTTTCAGAGGCAGGTAGTCACAAAGGAGGAGATGTATATCCCAGGCAACTCCATGGCAAGTTGTTTGTTAGATTTTTGTTCAAGAACTGACCTAACTTTTGATTTCTAGACGGTAAACTCTTTGTAGGTTGATAGTGTGGATTCTTCCTTTGCAATAGTCTTGTTGTTATTGTTGTTGTTACGTGCTGTCGAGTCGTTTGCGACTCACAGTGACCCTATGTACAACAGCCCTAAACTCTGCTCTGTCCTGTGCCAATCTCATTGTCTCTGACACACTCATTTCGATTATCCCAGTCACTGAATCAATCCACCTCATAGAGGGTCTTCCCCTCCTGTGCTGTCCCTCCACCCTCCCAAGCATGATGTCCCTCTGCAAGGACCAGTCCCTCCTTACAACATGACCAAAGTAACATAAAGGGTAAGAGAGATCCTTGCACAAATTAGATTTTCATCAGGGACAATAGGAATAAAAAGTAAATGTCATGACACTGAACAAAAAGAAAGAAAAACGTTGTCAGCATGCACTTCCCCCCATCCCCAACACTATTTTGAGATGTTATACAGAAATATCTAAACTGATGGTCATATTATTGCAAAGATTTTGTCTTAAATACTGATTAAAATACTCTACCTATGTGTCAATTTCTTTTCCTACCTTTTTAATCTGGTAATAATTTACCTCCATGCAGTGACCTTGTTTCTAAGCACGAGACTGAGTTTCCCATTTAGATGATGTTTATGTGAAATTTTCCCTTTTGCTCTTTCCAAGTAAAATGTCTGTGTCAGATGAGAATCTGAAACAGCCCAAAATCTGCACCCCAAATGGTCTTCTGTCTCTCCCTCTGCTCAATGAGGCCCAATGAAACCCTCTCAAACAGAAGAAACCCCATTTTCTTTAAAAACACTCATAAAGTGATAATATGAAGGAAAAAAAGTGATAATATGAAGTAAATGCTAGTGAAACATGTTCTAACTGAGCGAGAACAATTTCAGCTTATTTTTTACTTACAACATAAAAGGTTAATACATTATCATCCCAGGACACCTTGATTCAGAAATATAGTCACCTGATTATTCTCTGCAGAACCAAAACATCAGTATCCTTCGAGAAACAGTTGCCTGATGACTCAGACCACAGGATTCTCTGTCGATTGCTATGGAACCTTGCTTGTCTATTTTGGTTTTTCTATTGAATTCATTTACTTCCCTACAATCTAAAAATGGAACCATATTTGGCAGAACATTTCTTTCATAAGAAAAACTGTTTTCCCTCCATATGATATTTTTATTAGCAAATGCGGTTACCTTCATGCAGTTATTATTGTTAGGTGTCACCGAGTTGACTATGACCCTGTGAACATCAGCCCTGAACCTTGTCCGGTCCTGTCCTGTCATCATCATCTCCTCATGCTCCAGCCACTGCTCCAGTCACTGTGTCACTTCATCTCGTTGAGAGTCTTCCTCTGTTTTCAGGATGTTGGGTCAACATGTAGGGCACACACAAATTTTAAGTGCTTGCATGTCCATAGAAATATCATTCACTATAGGGGGAAAAAAGGGTCAATAATCCAAATATTTCTCAACTGATGAAAGACTCAATGATGTGTGCGGTGTTTACACTCTGGAAGATTACTTGGCTACACAAAGTGATGGAATATTGACTACGCCCAATTAAAACAAGCTTGGGAGCATGAGTGGCATCCACTTCCGAAATAGCTTGCCTCTGGAAACTCTATGAACCTGGAGAAAGGATGAATGTTATACAGGTGCCCAGGTCTTTCGTTCATAGGGTCGCTATAAGTTGCCTATGACTCGACGACACTTAACAACAACAGCAGCAGCATAGAGAGAGATCAGTTGGCCTAGTGGACAGAAAGCCATGCTCCCAAGCCAAAGGTGGGTGACTCTATTCCGAGGCCCTCAGGCCTGGTTTTCATTGTTTTTGGTGAAACATTCTTCTAAGTGGTATAGCACTGATCTGTCCTATTGCCATACAGAGGTAACTCGTAGTTGCTGTGAAACTGAACACTGTGACACTGATGTGTCAAATGTGATAATGGTTAACCATGATGGACAGTGTTTGGTGGAGCTCCTGGATTAAAACACCTTGGAAGCAGGAGTGGCATCCACTTCCGTAATAGCTTGCCTCTGGAAATCCTATGAACCTGGAGAAAAGACGAAAGTTATGCAGGTGTCCAGGACTTTTGTTCATAAGGTTGCTATGAGTCACCTGAGACTCTACAGCACTTAACTACAACCTACTCTATCCCATTTGACAATTTGTTCTTCAGGCCCACTTTCCTTTCTTTCTTTAGTTTTCTTACATCTGGGGATTTAACATCTGCTAGGACCACTCCCTTACCCTCACCTTCCACTCGTTTCTTTTACCTTCTTAGAATTTTCTTGAGAATTCGCTCTTGCTAATTTAGGGAGAAGACATTTAGAAATTGAATTTATAATTAGAATTAGAAATTAGGATTTTGATAATATTTATCAAATAAATTTATAATTTTAATTTATAGTATATAATTATTATAATACTATCTATATTATTATATAATATAATTTATAATCTTTATTTATAATTATTCTTTACATACAGTTTACAGTAACCTCGCATCATTCATATGGGCTTAAACATTGGAAGGCATTTTATACTGGAAATTGTGTGTCATCTGTGATTTTGCTGAAATATTACCGCATCTGCGTTAGATAAGCAGCTAACACAGTAAAATGCCAACACAAGTGTCTTTGGTTGATACTGTGGGGTAACTCTTAGTTTAACTTAAGAGTAATTATCTAAATATTTCTCCTCATTGTCCCAAGGCATAGAAAATTGCCCACCGAAACGAATTTCTTTGCATAAATTTACATTTTTGAGCATTCGCTTAATCTTGACAATTGGGATTCTCCATGGAAGCAGTGAAGCAAGATGTACGCCTTCCAAAATGTGTAAAAGTAATGCTCTCCTTTTGTTTGTTGCCTGGCAACAAAACTCATTGTTTTTATTCCCAGGGAATTTCAGAAGTGTTTGCAGATCAATACAACGTTGGCAGGGAAAGGGAAGGGAGAAAAGAATTTTCACAACATTCAAAAATTGAAAGGGCAGTCTCCTTTTCTTTTTTTTTCCTAGTGAAGTCTTTGTAACCTGAAAGTGCATGAAATATCGTTATGGATTAATTTATGTTTTTTTAAAAAGATGTGTTGTAAATCTTAACCTCTGCTGTTGTTATTAGGTGCCATCAATGCAAATTGACCTCATAGCGACCCTGTGAACAGAATTGACTCCTGTTCTAGCCTGTGCCATCGTCATTAACCCTGATACACTCAAGCCCATTGCTGCAGTCACTGTATCGATCCATCTCGTTGGGGGTCTTCCTCTCTTTCACTCTCTGGCTTTCCAAATATGATATCCTTTTCCAAGGAGTAGTCTCTCCTAGCAACATGCCCAAAGTATGGGAAACAAAGCTTCCTTGCTTCTAAGGAACACTCTGGCTGTAGCTTTTCCAAGACACATCAATTCATTCTTTTGACTGTCCATGGGATATTCAGTACTCTTCTCCAACACCACAACTCAAAGGCATTGGTGTGTTTCCTGTCATCCTTATTCATTGTTCAGCTTTCAGTATAGCAAGTGATTGGAAAGACTGTAACCTGTATCAGGTGCACCTTAGTCTTCAAACTGGCATCATTACTCTTCAGTATTTTGGAGAGGTACCTGACAGTGGGCTTGCCCAAAGCAGTGCATCACCTAATCTCTTGACTGCTAATAATACCGAGGGTGTTGATTGTGGATCCAAGTAACCTCTAGCCCTGCAATTACAATTCCATTTGGAAATGGGATGTGTCTGTTCTGTTAATGAAGCAAGATTAGATTAGAACAGGATTAATTTTGAGTCAATATCTTGTGATATATTAAAGAGATTAAAATTTTATTAGCAGGCTGAGGAGGAAGAGAGATGCCAAGACACAAGATGTGCAGGTTCAGATGCCCAGAAAAAAACAAGAACCTTCTTCCAGAGTCAAAAGCCTTCCCCAGAGCCAACACTCTACATCAGGCCTTTGAGAAAAGAGTTTGTTAAAGCCTCTGCCTGTAGTATGTCTGTTACAGCAGTACTGGGCATACAAACAGCATAGCATACAAACGCCGAGTGAGTACATCGGAGAACAGCTCTCTCAGATGGTTATGGAAGACACATTGCGTGAAGGTTCTGAAATTCTCAAGAGGACTGGATTTGCATGCACGCTTAAGAGGTAAGAGCAGGTCTCAGTCTAACTTTAATTTTCCTTCTTATCTTGATTTTGTCATGTGGTAGGTAGTAGTTGTTTTGTCCATGATTCTTCCTTCCCTGTGCTCATCCTGGTTGTCTGTGAATAGGGTCCATGTTTCCATCTCATTCACCTTGGACTTGGACTAGAGGATGTGTGTGGATATAAAGTGTGCTGCGACATTATTTTGAGACTTGACTTGCTCTCCTGAGTTTCGGCCAGGTGCCATGAAGAGAGTATGTCCCATATAATCATTCCTCCTTCAGTCTGAGTCCTGGAATGAGACACAAGCATAGCTCACTCACATCTAAGCTCCGGTAAGCCTGGTTGACCAATATGCAGGTCACAGCATAGGTGAGAGAAACCAAAGTCCTAACTATACAAAAAGTGTATCAAAGTCCTGGTGTGAGATTTGGATTCCAGTTCCAACCTCAACTTCTGAGTCTGTAAAATCGTAATCTCTTCTATTATAAAAAGAAATAAATCTTAATCTCTAATTGAACTCTGACTGTAACAGTGGGCTCAAGTGTCCCAGAGATGGTGTGGACGGTACAGGTAGGACAGGGATCAGATTCATCATTCACGTGGCCTCTATGAGCCCTGTTTGGCTCAGTGGTCCCTGAAAAGCAGAAGACAGAGCTGCATTTAGCCAGGATGTGGTGCTGCTGGCAATCAGGGGATCAATGACACCCCCCCAGACCATTTCCAGATTATCTCTGGAGCCACTGTCCTGCCATCAGACTGCACCCACCAGAGGCAGGACAACCACGAAGAGCAAGCAAATCATCGCCTTGATAAAAGCATCGAAAACCTTATTATACATCGGAATCTGCGCACCCTCCCATCTGCGTGAGTGGGAAGGAGGCAACACTGCTAATCTCTTCATTAGCCAATCCTCCCCCAGCCGCCTGACTCAACCCCATAAACAATAGATATAATTACATGGGGCAGTCGTGTGTTTATTTCCACGTCTAGACACCGCGTTTCCATTGGAAAACAGAACTGAAAGAAGGCATCCTGCTGTTTTAAAAATTCCTCTGCAAACTTTTTTCTTAGCCTGTCCTAAGAGAGACATCTTCAGAGTAGCAGGATTTTATTATTTTTATTTTTAAAAAAATTTTGAGGGGAGCTCTGGTGGCCTAGTGGCAAGGAACTGCAACTACAATCCCAGAGGCGCACGGTTCGAATCCACCAGATGCTCTGCCGGGGAAGGAGGGACAATCTCCTCCTGTACCAGTGAGATCTGATTTGACGGTACACGCACACACAAAAATAATAAAAATTTTAAAAAAATTTTGTTCAATTTAAGGGAGCTTGGGTAGCTTAGTGACAAGAAGCTGCTCTGCAATCCCAAAAGTGCAAGGTTTGAATCCACCAGATGCTATGCTGGAGAAGGAGGGACAATCGCTTCCTGTACCTGTCAGATCTGATTTGATGGTACACACACAAACTAATACAATTTTTTTTTAATTATTAACTTTTTGCCATCCAAGTGGCTGTCTCTTTTCAGTGCATGCTCACTTTGAAATAGAGTTCAGTAATTCTTTGGTATTCCAAGACATAAATCTAATTCCATAGTACATTAAGATCATCATAGTTGTTAACACAAGTTTAGTAGGGAGATAGGCAAGTGAATTCCTCACAAATATTCAAAATCAATAAAATTTGTCACTAAAATATTTCTGAACATTAAAAAAATTATTAACTTTTATTTTTATTAATTTTAATTTTTATGAAATTTACAGAGACTTTGGATTTCCATTTATTCATTGTTGCACTTTTTTCCCTGCCCAACCTCCCCGCTCCCCACCCCCATTCCTTCTTCTGTTTGAAAAGTAAAAGAAAAGTTCTTTCATTGTTATGTAATCCCTCCCCCCACGTCCACTCCACTGTGCAGTCTTCGTTCTGGACTCCTTTCATGACAATAATACTTAATCATATGTCGTTTTTAAACAGTTCTCTCCCTCATCTGCTTCAATGCAGTACACGTTATTTATCCCATCAGACGGAAGCTGAGGGTCTTACCTTTCTCCTGCAGAGTGGCTGGTGGGTTTGAATCAACAACTTTGAGGTAAGTAGCCAAACATTTTAACCACTGTGCCATCATGGGTGATCATCAATGTGACAGTGCATTCCAGCCTTGACTTTTCTCCATCTCTATTTTGTGTTGCGTGGGATGGTACCTCCAAATAAGTGACTTACATATGAGCTTTGATTGTACAGTCTAATTTCAAGGGAACCAGGTTGAGACACAGAACCCCTGGAAATGTCCTTTGTCTATCAGGTTATGGAATAAGCTCATGGAAGACTACATAGGAAAGGAAAGAGGCTTATTCCAAATGTTCAAATATCCGCACTATAATTTCCTTTCTGTATGTGAATGACCCATTGATTTTGTTCAGACATTCCTCTAGGTCGTATAGCCCTGGTGTACAAGTTGCTGTACAGCGGTAACTTGTGGTTGCTGTGAGGCTGAACACTGTGACACTGATGTGTCAAATGTGTTAATGGTTCGTTACCCAATGTGGACAGAGAGTGGGGTGGAGCTCCCCAATTAAAACAAGCTTGGAAGAAGGAGTGGCATCCACTTCCTTAACAGCTTGCCTCCGGAAAGCCTATGAACATGGAGAGAGGATGAGAGACACCCAAGGGTCGAGGACTCTCCTTCAAAAGGTTGCTATGAGTCGCTTGCAACTTGACGGCACTTAACAACAACAACATGTGAATGACCTTTGAAGGCTGTTCATCCTGAACCTCATCCCATCATCATTGTGCTGTTAGTTGGGGTCACCTTGGTTTGGCAAGCCACAAGCACTTCTGCCAACAGAAAGCTTTCCTATGTGTGTGTCTGCACTTGCATTATTCTCAGTTGTCTGTAATCTAGAGAGTTATGAGAGATCAAAGCCATGAAAGGCTTAAAGGCCACCCAGAGGTCGCTTAGCCCAAAAAGATGTGTTGTCGTTAGGTACCATCCAGTCGACTATGACACCTAGTGACGTTATGTACAACAGGTCTCTACAGGGTGTGACAGTGCCCTGTCCTGTCATTGCCATCCTCATCACCTTGGACACACTTGAACCCATTGTTGCAGTCACCGTGTCAATCCATCTCATTGAAGGTCTTGTTCTCTTTTGCTGACCCTCCACCTTCCCAAGCATGACATCCCTTCCCAAGGAGTAGCCTCTCCTAGCAACATGCACAAAGTATGAGAGATGAAGCTTCCCCAATCTTTGCCTCCAAGGAGCATTCTGGCTGCATTTTTTCCAAGACATTATCTGTTCTTCCGGGAGTCTGTGGAATAGTCAGCACTCTTCAGCACTACAACTCAAAGGCATCAGTTCTTCTTCTGTCATCCTTGTTCATCGTCCAGCTGTCAGATGCATAGCTAGGGATTGAAAAAGACCATGTGCTGAATCAAGTGCACTTTAGCCCAAACTGACATCCTTGCCCTTTAGGTACCTTGGAGAGATCCCTGTCAGCGGACTTGCCTGGGGCAGTACGTCTCCCGATCTCCTCACTGCTGGTCCCAAGAGTCTAGATTGTTGATCCAAGCAAGATGAAGTCATTGACAACTTCAATCCTTTCTCCATCTGTCATGGGGTTGCCTGCTGGCTCAGTGGTGAGGATCATGTATTAGATTTTGTCTATTTCTCAACTGAGGACATCTGGTAATGATTTGGCTCCATTTCATTCAAAATCTTTCACATTTTCTGTCCTTACATTGTCTAGTTTAACTGGTAGCATTATGTACTACATGCTGGACTGCTGACCAAAAGGTCATTTGTTCAAACCCAGCAGATGTTTCTTGAAAACCTGATTGGGGTTCACCTCAACTTAGAATCAACTTGGCAGTAGACTTGGTGAATCAACTCGACCACAGTGGGTTAGGTTTGGTTTTGGTTTGTTTCACAGATAATGAAGTTGAGATCTGAATGAAATTAGCAGTAATTATAATACACATGCCACACAGAAAAGCAATCATGTCTGAGGCTTGGGGTGTTTGTTTCTCCAAGACAATGCTGGACCTATACACATGGACTTTAGATCTTATATCTTCCTTGTGATCCACCCACCACCATTTCCCTTCATTTCCTCATGAGTTATAGTGACCTAGTGGGTAAGGATTTGCATTGCCAACCTAAAGGCTGGCGGTTCTAATACACCAGTCAGTCCTCAGGATAGATGGGCAAGCTCCTCCCACTGAGTTTACAGTCTTTGAAAACCCACTAGATTTTCCTTCTTGTTAGGAAGCCAGAACCACTGTTCCTACTTGAAGTCACAGCAACATATTACCCGTAACCACCCTCCTCACACCTTGGGTCACAGCCACAGTCTGGTCGGTCTAATGACTTCACACATACATCACTGCAGCTTCTGTAAGCTTGTTGTGTTCTGTTGGTTTTTTTAAGCACACTCCATATAAAGTGGGAGCCTTAATATCACCCCTTCGTAGTGCCTATATTTTATATGCAAAGTACTTTCTACAGGTAAATGTGAGCTTTTTGATCTGGGAACAAGTTTGTTTGTAATCCCTCAAACCAAAAGCAAGTTAAGCATATTTGCATATCTGACTACTTTCTCACCTTTTCCCCCCTACACAAAATATACATGAGCAGGGGTTAGCAGGCTCTCCTAGCTTTCCTCTGAGAGTCTGACTATTCATCCCTCCCTCCCTGGCTGAATCACGTGGCCCTCTGCCCAGGGAAGTCCTTTACAGGGCTGTGGAAAGAAGGCAGTAACACACACTGCAGCCTGCTCAATATCTGAAGCAGAAATGATGGGGACATCACAGGGAGTCACAGAGCAAATCCACCATCCTGCAGGGCACTGGGACAAGACGCAGGGAGAGGCAGACTGAATTCAGGGCTTGGAACTAGCTGTGACTGGTTCAGGTCATGGCAACTGCTGATACAGGAAAACTGGAACAGACCGGACTTTGTTATAGGTGGGTGTTCCCGAACAACAGCTAAAATGGGAAATTATAGGCTGAAGCACTGCAGTGGGATGTTCAGAAGAGGTGTAATAATATGTCCAGGAGTCTGATGTGGATATTGGATTATTGTTAAAGGTATGGAGAGAGACACACATTCAACCTCCATTTTTTGAGCCAGACACCACTGTTACCAACTCTGCTGATCAAGAGGTTTGGTTGCAGCACAATGTGCTCAAAGCCCTTGTTTTCTATGAAGGAGATTTTCTTTTTAGCAAGTTCTCTTCCAGTCACTTCCCTTGCTCTAGTTATTGCCCCATCACACTCACATTTTATAAATGTGGGTCTCTTCTGGCTTTACCTCATCAGTCATGACTGAAGCAGAAGAACCAGTCCAAAGCTCTGATGGGATTTCCCAGCATCAGCTGCCAAGTGAGTGAAGCCCAGATGCACAGAGGTCTTAGGAAACATAGCTCCAATCACCAAAGTAAAAGGGTAACAAGAAGTCAGCTAAGAGCCTGCTCCGACTCAGCAACAAGTTTGAGTGTGAGGGGTTCTTCCTGTGGAACACAAGGACTATAAGGACAGCTTCATTCACAAGTCAGACTGCCAACCAAAAGGTGGTCAGTCCAGGTCCACCAGCTGCTCCACAAGAGAGAGAGATGGGCCATCTCCTCCCGTAAGGATTTGTAGCCTAACCCAGTGGTGGTCCCAGGGAGTTGGAATCAACTCCAGGGCAGTGGGTTTGATTTTAACTCTCTTACTGTCCTCAGGTCAGTGTCCAGAGCCAGGATAATTTGTGACATGGTGCCACCTAGAGGCTAACTTCAAATTTCTTTTTTCAAGTTAAGAAGACAGAAAACCACAAAGTCCAAACCAGAGCTGTCCGTCCAAGATATTCATAATGTGAAAGCACACATGATTTTAAAATTTCCAGACAGCTACACTGTTACAGAGCTGAAACCAGGCTTCCCGAGGGTGTCAACCACGTAGGAGGAGATTGCTCTTCTTTCTCCTGTGGAGCTGCTGGATTCAAACCTTGTGCCTTTGGATCCATCAGCAGCTCAATTCTACCACTAGGCCACCAAAGCTCTCAAGTGCTAGATTTTTATTTTTACTTTTATTTTTTAAAATCTAAAACGCAATTAGCGAGCTCTGCTGGTAAGAAGCTGCGCTGCAACCTCGAAGGCATGCGGTTTGAATCTCCCTGCTTCTCTGCTGAGGGCGAGCAATCTCCTCCCTAGGGATTTACTGCCTCTGAAAACCTGCTGGAGGCTTGGCTATGAGTCTGTCCCAACTCGACGGCACACGACAGCAAAACATAGTTGGAATGTATTTCAGTATATTGTTTCTTTAACCTAATATTTTAAAAAAATTATCATTTCCATATGTAATCTATATAAAGTTATTAATTATATGTTACATTATTTTTTTTTATTGTATTATTTTTACGTGTACCGTCAAATCAGATCTGACTGGTACAGGAGGAGGTTGCCTCCTCCTTCTCCAGCAGAGCATCTGGTGGATTTGAACCACGCACCTCTGGGATTGCAGTGCAGCACCTTGCCACTAGGCCACCAGAGCTCCCTTATTTTTGAAATACTGTACCTTCAAAATCAGAGAGTTGGACAATGACTAGGGAGGATAGAAGGAGAGTTGACGCCTTTGAGCTGTGGTGCTGGAGAAGAGTATTGAATGTACCATGGACTGCCAAGAAAACAAACAGATCCATCCTAGAGAGGGTTAAACCAGGCTGCTCCTTGGAGGCAAGGATTCTGGGGCTTCGTCTGATATACTTTGGGCATGTTGTAAGGAGAAACAGGTCCTTGGAGAGGGACATCATGCTTGGTAGGGTAGAGGAACAGCGCAGGAGGGGAAGACCCTCTATGAGGTGGATTGATTCAGTGACTGGGGTAATCGGGATGGGTGTGTCAGAGGCAGTGCGATTAGCACAGGATAGAGCAGGGTTTAGGGCTGTTGTACATAGGGTCGCTATGAGTCACAAATGACTCGACAGCACATAACAACAACAACAACAAACCTTCAAAATGTAATTTACTGACAAACATACCTCATTTCAGACTCTCTCCATGTCAAGTGCTTGACAGCACATGTGACTGTGACTACTATCCTGGTCAGCTCAGCTCTGTACAGTCACGTCCAGCATTTAAGACAATGTCAGTATAGTTTAGTGTTGTAAGAAGTTCTGGCGGTCTAGTGGGAAGAGCTCACAGACTGACAAAAGGACAAGCCAGCCTTGGAGGAAGTGCCATGGGTGTGCTCTCCAGAGGCTTGGAGGGTGAAACGTGGGCTCACGTACTGTGAGCATATTGCCAGAAGGAAATATGTCTTTGGAAAAAGACAGCATGCTGGAAAGGTGGAGTATCAGTGAAAGAGGAGGCAACCTTCCCAAAAAAGACAGACTGACACAGTGATGTAAGAGTGAGTTCAGCATAGGGTGAGGATGACCCACGACTGGACAAGGGTCAGATGCATTTTTCCGAGGCTCACTATGAGTCACTGTCAGTGGGGGTCCCCTAATGGCAACCGTGTACACTACAGATGGCATGGGGAAAAAATATTTTAGGCGAGCTCTGGTGGCCTAGTTGCAAGAAGCTGCACTGCAATCCCAGAGGTAAGCGGTTCAACTCCACCAGATGCTCTGCTGGAGAAGGAGGAACAATCTCCTCCTGTACCAGTCAGATCCGATTTGATGGTACACACACACACATACAAATAAAAATAAAATAAAAAATTAAAAAAATATTAAAAAAATGAAACTTATTCTGATTTGAACTCCCTGGTGAATGTTGTCCAAAAAATACCGGGAGAAGCTATTTCATGGGATTGGATGGCAATACTGTTTTGTCTTTGAATGCAGAGACCAGACACAGGGAAGGCAAATGCCCTATTCTTGAACACAAAGTTTAAGGAGCACCAAAACATTCAGTAATCAAGAGAAATAATATTTAATCCAATTTTTTAAATGATTTTTTATTCTATACTGGTTTACATACAACGTTCATAAAATTCGTATACATTGTTTTTATGCTGCATCTTTCCCCTTTCATCTACCTATCCCTCCCTCCGCCCATCAAATTGTGGGACCCTGTAATTTAGCCCCTCCTTAGCCTCTCATGGATCCTTGAACTCACTCTACGTTAAGGTTCATAGTAGCATTATTCACAATTGCAAGAACATGGAAACAGTTCAAATGCCCAAACGCAATGGAAATGAGAAATTATGATATATTCAAACAATGGAATACCATGCAATACTCAGGAGCAATGATTTTGTAAATCACTACCTAACATGAGAGGGACTGGAAAGCATTATGATAACTGAAATAACTTAGTCTCAAAAAGACAAATACGTATAAGACCATTACTGTTAATCCAATTTTTAATGAAAATCAATGCAGAAAGTTCACAGCGAGTAGAATGTCTAAAATTTTTCATGATAGGATCAGATTTTTGTTTTCTTGATGCTGAGATATAATCCATGTTGAAAGCTATATGGTCTTTGATAATCTTTTGCAAATGTTTCAAGTGTTTCACTTTCTGCAAGCAAGGCTGTGTCATCTTCTTAGCATAGTCTTTCTCTTTGAAGAGTCTTTCTCCAGTTCTGATGTCACATTCTTCTTTACTCGCTAATGTTGTGGTTCTGTACTATCGAGTTGGAACTGACCCATTGCTGATCTCTCAGTGGATTTTCAGAAGCAGTGAATCACACAGGAGGAGATTGCCCATCCTTCTCCCATGGAGCTGATGGATTTGAACTGCGTGCCTTTGGGATTGCAGCACAGCTTCTTGCTACTAGGCCACCAGAGCCGTTATAAAACAAAATATGTATAATGAAATTTAAACCAGTAAGATCGATAAATGATCAAACAAAAATTTACAAATTAAATATTTAATTGCAAATGAAAAAGTTTACAAATTTAAAAATGTAAATTCTACAAAAAAGAAGCTGGGAGAAACCCAATCCTTCTTGAAAAAAAATGATGTTCAAGTTTCCTTAAGAGGAACAGGCATTACCCCAAAAAGGGGGTGTATGGGAGGAGCTGGAAGAAGGATTTAAAGGCAAGTCCACAATATTTACAAAGAAAGAAGTGGCTGGAGTGAAGAGTGTGGAAAGATGACCCTATGGTCAGAGCCAGATTATCAAGAGCCTTAGAAGGCATTTAAGGAGTTGTGACAAGCTGTTAAGAGAAATAGATTGTTTTAAGTGGGTGTAGACATGATCAGATTAGCATTTTATAAGTGTCTCTGGCTCAGTGAAGATATGCTGAAGGCTGAAAAGCCAGACAATGAGGTTGCCATGCTACTTGCCTCTGTAACAGATGATGGGGTTTGTGAATGAAGTGCCTGTGGGAAGGCTCCATGATATTGTTGTTGGTTTTCATTGTCGTTGATTGGCACTGCTCAAAGGTGACCCTCCAGCATGTTTCCAGGGGCCATAAATCATAGAGGAGCAATTGTCCATCTATTTCCAACAGAGCAGCTGGTGGACTCAAACCACCTGTTTTGGGGTTGGCAGTGCAAGTCTTCACCCACTAGGCCACAAGAGGTCCCTAACAACACCAGCTGTAGTTATTTTAATAGTTTGTATCCTTTCTATGGGATTTTTCACCTGTTAATTTTCAAAAGTAGATGTCCCACCTTTCATTCTAATTTGTCTTAATTTGAAAGATTAGCTGGAAACTCTCCATCATGGTTGACCCTCTTGCTGTCTAAAATATCAGTAGGACAGCTGATGACATCTGGTCTCACGGAAGCCACCACAGTGCAGCAAGCCTACAAGGTATAACAGAGGGTTGGCATGAAGGAGGGAAGCCCTCAACGGGATAGATTAACACAAGAGCAGTAACAATGGTTCTCCCAGACAAAGCAATAAGCGTGACAATCAGGAAACTGTCCTCAACCCTACGACTGTCACTGGCATTCAGTTGGAACTGACTCATAGCTCTGCTTCCGGTAGGGTCTCAGAGGCTATAATTGCAAAGGAGGAGATTGTCCATCTTTCTCCTGTGGAGTCGCTGGTGGACTCCAACCACTCTTGAGTGAGTAGCACAATACTTCGTGGACTACACCACCAGAGCTGCCTGTTTCATTTTGTTGTACTTGGGGGGGTCCCATGCATTGGAGCTAACTTTTGGCATAACTCATGAAAATGTATAACCTCATTCTATAACTCTGAGAAAAACGTTAGAGGAACTGAAGGTAGGGGTGGGATCAGATATTATTCAAAGCAGCTGCCTTTCTAATCCAGGAAAATTGTTGTTTCTGTGTTCTGTCCAGAGCCAACTTACAGCTGACCCTCCAGAGAGTTTTCTGAGGCAGAAAATCCCACAGGAGGAGATTGCCCATCCTTTTCTTGTAGAAGAGCTGGTGGTTTGAACTGTGTGTGCCTTTGGGTTTGCAACACAGCTTCTCACTACTAGGCCACCAGAGTTACCTATTGTTATTGTTGTTACTATATGCCATCGAGTCACCTGTGACTTATAGTGACCCTATGTACAATAGCTCTGAATCTGTCCTTATCTTGAGCCAATCTCATTTGTCCTACACACTTAACCTCATTATCCCATTCATTGAGTCAATCTGTCTCATCCAGGTTCTTCCTCCTTGCTCTGTCCCTGCTCCCTGATGTCCCTCTCCAAGGACTTGTCTCTCTTGGAAACATGCACACAGTATGTGAGCCAGAGCTTCAAAATCTTTGCTTCCAAAGAGCAGCTTGATTTCACCTTCTCGAGGAATGACCTGTTAATTCTCTTGGCAGTCCATGATGTGTTCAATACATTTCTTCACAATTCAAAGGCATCAATTCTTCTATTATCCTTAGTCATTGTCAAGCTCTCTGATGTGAGCTCCGCAGTATCACTAGGTAAAGCATTCCGCAACTATAATAGTGTAGTTTTTGCCGAGTTTCCCTAACTTGAAGGCCACACCTCTCTCATGGTAGGGCTCTACCTCTTGTGCAGTTTACAGCCTCTGAAATTCAAAGGAGGGGCAGCTGTGAGTTGGATCTGACCTCATGGTATCCAGCAACTCAACAGTAATGAGATCGTGCCTTTTATCATGTTATTATATAACTAAAATTTATAACACACATTACTAAGGATTCTGGATAGTTTGGGACTGCACTGGGTGATGTCAATCCTAGTAGTGACACCGTGCATAGTCTCTCAGATTTTCTACATCATTTATGTCTTTGATGGCTTTGAAAAGCCAAAAATAGACTAAAAAAATGTGAAGAACAAATGCAAAATGATATCTTAGGTGAGAGCCTAGAATGGACAAAGGATATTGTTAGGAAAACTGCTGAAATCTGTGTTGGTTTTTTTATTATTGTTGTTGCTGTGTTGATTGCTGTCAAGTTGAGCACGACTCCTAGCAACCCTATGAACAAAAAATCTGATGCCTTTCTGGAGCTATCGTCATTTCTCCAAGTTTATAGAGTTTCCATAGGCATGTAGTTTAGAAAGTGAATGCCACTCCTGCTTCCAAACTTGTCTTGGACTGGGAGCTCCACCAAACACTGTCCACCTTAGGCAACTGTTATAGCAAATACCAATGATATATTTTATGTGTGACAAATGTACCTAGCAATTTAACATAACAGGAAAATCAATGTACGATCTTTGCAGTTTTTCTGTAAATTCCATTAAGATTGTACTCTACACAGGTCTACTTCATTCTTGAAGGAAAACCAATATATAATAAAAGATTGATCATTGCTGTTGTGACGTCGTAGGATGTGAATGAATTAATGAAAAATCAATATTATTTGTAAGCTTTCACTACATCTCACAATATAACAACACCAACATCATAATTAAAATCCAGAAAACCCTACTAGGCAGTTTTACTTTGTCACACGAGGCTTCCCTATGTTGAAATACCAGTATGTTTTGGTTATTATTTGGTTTTAAACGAAAAATCCCGACAGTGCCTCCTTCCTTTAAGTGGTAGTGAGAAATCAGCGAGCTATAATTCAGTCCTAGTCCAGGACTCAATGCTTTAGGACATAAATGTCAGGTGTGTAAAGTGAGAGCGTGATTCAGACACTTAACTATTTTTATAATAATTACTTTTTTATTATTAATTTATTTTTTATAATATTTTTTATTGGGAAAAACATATTGGGGGTACAAGGAGGTGAGGGTTGGGGGCAAAAGGGTGAGGATGGGCCAGGATGCAGTTGCAGAGCTGCACAGTTTGGTCGGTGGGGGGAGCAGGTGAAGGAAATGATGAGGGT
>NW_006399841.1:5883807-5906298 GCF_000299155.1 Elephantulus edwardii | reverse complement strand
ATATATTAATATATTTATATTAATTTATATATAATATTAATAAATTACAAATTAGAATTTATCCTGTCTTTCTCAGTCTTCCCCCAAACCCTGATGTCAGTCCAGTTTTATAACAGTGGCACTATGCAATATTTGTCCTTTTGTGACTGAGATAGTTCACTCAGCATAATGTTCTCCAGGGTCATTTTGTATAATATTTCATGAGTTCCTTGTTTTTCAATGCAGCATAGTATCCATTGTGTGAATATATCACAGCTTCTCTATCCATTCGTTTGTTGATGGGCCACTTACACAATAAACAAAGCAGAGCGCATCCTGCCACAGATCAGGACCACTTGTCAGCGCAGACGCAGGCGCACGTGTCCCCGGGGGCGGGGCGCGGAGGCACGCCGACGTGAGGCGGGGCCAAGGCCGCGTTCCCACGCCCCGCCCCGGGGCGCTGCGTGCCCCGGAAGCAGTGTGTCCCGGGGCGCCGCGGGGCGGAAGCCGGGCGCCGGGAGGCAATGGCTCCGCCCCGGCAGAGGAGGTGCTGCCCATGTTGCTAGACTACGCGAACGCGAACCGGCGTCGTCACTTCCTCATCCCGCGATCGGCCCACTGTTCAGGCCGGAACCAGGGGGCCGGAGCCGAGGTGTACTGGCGCCGTCTCTGAGTGACTCCGACTAAGGGAGGCAGGGCCTCGTCACCTGCGGGACCCCTCCGGACCCGAGAAGATGGCTGCAGACAAGGCTGCAGGTGAGGGTCCGGCGCCAGGAGGGGCTGGACACCGAGGGTGAGCGGACCCTGAGCACCCGGCGGCTGAGGCCCGCGGGGTCGGATGGGGTCTGGGTGGTGGGCACTTGGACTTGCATTTCTCTCCCCGCATCCGCCTCGGGCCGTCCTAACGTGGGTCCTGGGGATCCACATCGGGTCGTTTTCCTTTTTACTCACGTGCAGCACGAGCTGCCCAGGAGCGTCCTTGCTCCGCTCTCCAGGTTTGCCGGGACCTCAGAGATGCAATTCTGAGTTTACTGCATGACATTCTGACATGCTTGTAGCAGAGGCCGATCTGGGGGAACTCACCCCAGGCCGCTCCGCTGCCTTCCTCGTGTCACATCGCTTTAGTTAGGCTGGGGCTGTTGGAACCACATCAGGGCCAGCTTTCTCAAGTCTCTGGTGGCTTGATGAACAGGACTTGTGCTGCCAACTCAAAGGCAGGCGGTTCGAATCTATCAGCTGCTCAGAAAAAAAAATGGACAATTTCCTCCCAAATTATTTACCATCTTTGAAAACCCATGGAGGTTCAGCTGTGAGTCAGATTCAGATTTGACAGCACACAACAACTAGATAAGCTGGGCAGGATTTTACTGATTACAGTCCCAATCACTAGAATCTTCCTCATTAAGGAAAGCAAAATGCTTTCCAGCCTGCCTCCGGGAAGACCTGGTTAGTAGGGCTGCAGTATGAACTTTGCGGTCTCTCTTGTATCCAAGTTTTATTGGAAAGAATTTAAGTGGTTAGATGTAGAAGTGGTCCACGCCTGGACATTATTTTGAAAAATAAACTCTCAGTATAGGGTTTAGGACCAATAGACAACTTCATGACAGACAGAGAAAACCTTGAAGTTGTCATTGATTTCCTTTTACTTGGATCCACAGTCAACACCCATGGGTAGCAGCAGTCAGTGAATCAGAAGACATGTCCTCCTGGGGAAATCTGCTGTCAAATACCTCTCCAAAGTGCTAAAGAGCATTGATGTCAGTTTCAGGACCAAGGTGCACCTGACCCATGCCATGGTATCTTCCATTTCTTCCTATGTATCTGAAAGTTGGACAGTGATTAAAGATGAGAGAAGAATCAATGCGTTTGAGTTGTGGTATTGGAGAAGAATATTGAATATCCCTTGGACTGCCAAAAGAACAAACAAATCTGTCTCAGAAGAAGTGTAACCACAGTGCTCCTTAGAAAGAGGTGAACTTCATCTCACATACTTTGGGCATGTTGTTAGGAAATGCTGTTCCTTGGAAAGAGACCTTGTGCTTGGAACGGTGGAGGGTCAGAGAAAAAGAAAGACCCTCAATGAGACGGATTGACACGGTGACTGTGATAATGGTCATGGCAGAGATGGTGAGGCTGGCACAGGACATGGCAAGGTTCAGATTTGTTCACAGAGTCACTGTGCACGTAACAACAAACTGTAATAACAAATGAACTTTGATTCAAAATTGAAGGAAATAGATCTCGATGAAGAGGAAGACCAGATGTATTGACATGGTGCCTGCAGCAGTTGGGTTTGAGAGTGCCGGAGATTGTGAGATTGGCACAGGGTAGGACAGGGTTCAGATCTGTTGTTCACAGGGTTGCTATGAGTCATGCTCGGCTTAATGGCACCTAACAACCACAACAGATCCTGATGCACTTGCAGATAAAATCATTAGAGGATCTCTCAGCCATCTACTAAGAGGAAAAGCGATAGAGGAAGGGCTTAGGATATGAAGGTTGAAAAAGTGTGCTTTAGGATTTTGGGAAGGTTCGTCAGGAGACGCGTCAGCTGAGATAACTTCTGAGCAGAGACCTGGATGAAGTGCAGAAGTAAATGCTGTGCTACAGTGCAGGCAGGACGTGGGCGTGAGAGGGAGAATGGCCAAGCAGGGAACAAACGTGGCCTGAGCAGGGTGGCAGCCTCGTCCTTCTTCACTGGAGACAGTGGCTCTGTTCCCCACATTTGTATTTCTACTTGCCACTTCTGTTTCACCTGCCTGGAATGATGGCTTTCAGCCTAACCCCCTTCCCCAGTAAGCCTTCAGGTTTCCTCTGCTCCTTGCTCATTCATTAATTCACAAATGTCAAGAGCTGAGTCCTGCTGTGTCGTATTGTTAGAGGCTATAAAATTATTCTGATTCAGACTGCTAAGAGAACAAACAGCTTCATCCTGGAGAAGGTGAAGCCAGGCTGCTCCTTGGAGCCAAGAATACTAAAGCTCCATCTGACATACTTTGGGCATGGTGCAAGGAGGGACCAGCCCTTGGAGAGGGACCTCATGCTTGGGAAGGTAGAGGGACAACCCAGGAGAGGAAGATCCTGGAGGAGATGGACTGACTGAGTGACTGGGATAATGGGGGTAGGTGTGTCAGAGAAAATAAAGTTGGCTCAGGAGAGAGCAGGGTTCAGAGCTGTTTTGCTGTGAGTCGTAAGCGATTTAAGAACTTAACAGCAACAAACATGAGAACTCGAGATGTACGAGATGTTGCCTGCTTTTGCACCATCCACAATCATTACTATGTTCAAGTCCGTTGTTTAAACGGTCGTGTTAGGCATCTCTCTGAGATTTTCCCCTACCAAGCACGATGCCCATCTCCAGCTCTAGCTTTGTGGAATGGCAGAGGTAGCTCTTTGCCAAACGCCGGTAGGTCCTTATCCTGCCAGTAAGCCTGCTGCCTCAGAGCACTCAGCTTTCTCCCTCATTGGGCTGGAAGCCCAGACTGTCTCCTGACAGCTTCCCAGCTGTGCCTCCTCTGCTCCCACCAGCAGCTCTTTGTCTCCAGGGTCTGGGAGTTGGAGCACTGAGGTCTTAGGTCCAAAGGCTGCTCCTAGGGAGCTCTGGTGGCCTAGTGGCAAGGAGCTGCAACTACAATCCCAGAGGTGCACGGTTCGAATCCACCAGATGCTCTGCCGGGGAAGGAGGGACAATCTCCTCCTGTACCAGTCAGATCTGATTTGATGGTACACTCACACAAAAATAATAAAATAAAATAAAAAACAAAAAACAAAGGCTGCTCTTGCCTCACGGCTTTTCTCTCTTAATAACAGTGACATTTCCCCTTTCCCACCTCTCAGTTTGAGCCTAACAGAGTGGCATCTGTTCTTTTATCTGCATGATTCTACCCCACAAGATGCCCTTTACCGTATTTATAGTATTAGGGAGCTCTGGACTGCACAGTTGCCTGCTAACCCAAAGGCTGTAACTCTGAAAGTTTGAATCCACCTGCTGCTTCAAAGGAGAAAGATGAACAGTCACTTCTTGTGCGATTTACATTCTCAGAAACACTGTGGAGGGTTGACTGGGAGTCAGTTCTGACTCCTTGCAGCAATGACTGTGAGTTTTATTTACAGTAGTTGCGAGCTACCCAGTTCACTGTTACATATCGTCCAGTTGGAACTGACTCATGGCTGGCCCTCCAGTGGGTTTTCAGAGGCTGGATCACTCAGCAGAGCCCCTGGGGGAGTCACACCATCTGCCTTCGGGTCAGCAGCGCAACTCCTTACCACTCGTTGTCCTGCTGACCCGAAGGAGGCTCCCCTTTGGTTGGTCAGAACCCCTGGCTCACTTAGCCATAAACCCTCACGTTTACGTAATCCTCTGTAGTCACATGGTGGGACTTGCAAAGACCATGGTTCGAAGAGCCACAGCATGTAATTCACTGCACCACCGTCGTTTCTTTCAATAACTATGAGAGTCCGACTCACAGCGAGTATTCAAGGCTGTAAAACACATGGGAGGAGATTGCCCTTCTCTCTCCCTTTGAGCCACTAGTATATTTGAACCACCCAGTGGGACTGTTCTTTGGGTTAGCAGCACAACTCCTTATGGATCACAGCTAACAGAACTCCCTGACACATAGAATGTTGTTATTATGTACCATCGAGTCAGAACTGACCCATAGCTGACCCAAAGCAGTGGGTATTCAGAGACTGTAAATCACACAGAAGGAGACTGTTCACTTGCTCTCCCTCAGAGCAACTGGTGGTTTCAAACCATGTGTCTTTGGTTTGGCAGCACAATTCCTTAACACTAGGCCACTGGAACTTCCTCACACATAGAATGGTTACATTGTACTGAGGATGATGGCCCAGTCGACACATAGTATTAATCATTATAGTAATCTGTTATTTAATGACTTCCTTAACTATTTTTACAAAGACTCCGATGTGATAAGTAATTGTGCAGCCAACCAGTATAAGGTTCAAATCTACCAGCTGCTTCACAGAGCCTCTAAAAATCCTCTGGAAGCAGGAGTGGTGTCCACTTCCTAAACAACATGCCACTGGAAACTCTGTGAACTTTGATAAATGTCAGTAGTTGTAGAGGGGCTTTAGGCCTTTTGTTCATAGGATCGCTATGAGTCGTTCTTGACTTGAAGGCAATCAGCAACCACCACCACCCTCTGGAGTGTCAGTACACAACAGCAATCTTTAAGTAACAGTTTCTGTAAACCCTGATGTCTCTTCCTTATTTATGTTCTGCTTTTTTCTTTCTTTCTTGCCCCCCCCCCAAGATTTCCTTAAGAATTTGAGGTTGGGAGGAGAGAACCTTTTATTGTTTTTGCAAATTGGTTTTGTGCTAGTTAGGATTGCATGAGCTACAGGGAGCTCTGGTTGCGTAGAGGTAAGGAGCTGTGCTGTAATCCCGAAGGCATGCAGTTCGAATCCACCAGCTGCTCCACGGGAGAAAGATGGGTGATCTCTTCCCATGTGATTAAACTGCCTCTGAAAGCTGGAGGACCAGATAGATACGAGTCGGGTCAGCTCAGCAGTACATAATGACAGCAGCACACGAGAACAGCCAGAGGGGCTGAGGTGGCCGGTCAGGCGGCCGCTACCATCTGAAAGCACACAATTGGAATCCATCAGCTGCTCTTGGGAGACAGATGTGTGGTCTCCTCCTCTGTGATCTGCTGCCTCTGAAAACCTGCTGCAGGGTCAGCTGTGAGTCCGTTCTGGCTCGAAGGCATAGGAACAACAAAGGGGGGGTCCGGGCAGGGTGAAAGTATAGGATCTTCTAAAGAAATGTCTAGGGGTAAGGAATTGCACTGCCAATGCCAAGTTATGTGGTTCGAATCCACCAGCTGCTCTGTAGGGAGGAAGATGGACCGTTTCCTCCCATGTGATTTACTGCGTCTGAAAACCCGCCAAAGGATCAGCAGGCTATTAAGCTGTGAGTCATTCCTAGTTGATGGCCCAGGACAGCCACCCCGAGCATGCACGTGGCTTGGTTAAATCTCCCTTGTGCAAGAGGTTTTTGAAGTCTGTAAGAGGCCGGGTAGCACAGAGGTTAAAGTACTGTGCTTGCTCACTGAAAGGTCACCGGTTGAACCTCCCTGCTATTCTGTGGGAGAAAGATAGGGAAGTCTGCTTCTGGAAAAATAAACATCATGGAACCTCCACGGGGCAGTTGTGCTCTGTGCTGTAACCTCAGTGTGAACTAGAATCAGCTCAGTGGCAGTTGCTATTTGTCTACTTGTTTTAAAACACTGAAGCTTGCACACACCGTGTTTATTGCTGCATTGTTTACAATAGCAAAGGGATGAAACAACCCAAGTGCTCATCAACAAACGAATGGATAAAGAAGCTGTGGTATATTCACACAATGGACTACCATGCAGCACTGAAAAACAAGGAACTCAGAAAATACACAAAATGAGTGACTCTGGAGGACATTATGCTGAGTGAAATATCTCAGTCACAAAAGGACAAATACTGCATAATACCATTGTTATAAAGTGGGACTGACATTAGGATTGGGGGGGAACTAGGAAGAGGGGGTAAATGTACACTGCATTAAAACAGGTGAGGGAAAGAACCATTTATGAATATATGATTAGGCATTATTTGTATGACAATAGTCCAGAATAAGAACTGCATAGTAAAGTGTATGGGGTGGGGGTGGAAAATTGTATAACAATGAAAAAAAAGCAAACTGGGGGATGCAGGGAGGAAAATGTGCAACAGTGAATGAATAAAAATCCAACTTTTCTATAAGGTTTCATTAAAATCTCAATTAAAAAAAAGAAGGAATAAAAAACAAACACTGAAGCTGTAGTAGTCTGTCTCTGTTTGAAAGCCTTAGTGTCCAACAACCTCTCCTTGGCTTCTCCTTGTAATCTTTTAAGTACCTGAGCTTAAAACTCTTATTTCTATTGAATGGGAGACATTGGTGGCAGACTCTCCAACAAATTTTCAAAAGGCTGTAAATGTCGTGCGAGGAGCTTGCCCACCCTTCTGCCTTGTTTATTTATCTTAAAAATTGGTGGCTTCTCTTTTCCTGGAAAATTTCTAGAGATGTAGCTAAGGGATATCAAGGGGGCTCTGGTGCCCTTGTGGGTAAGGAAGTGCACTGCCAACCCAAAGGCAGGTAGTTCGAATCCACCAGCTACTCTGCAGGGGGTAAAATATGGGCAGTTTCTTCCTCGTGTGATTTAAGACTCTGAAAACCAGCTGGAGGGTCAGAGGTAAGTTGGTTCTGATTTGTTGGCCCAGCAAAAGGGGATCATGGTAGAAATGGTCACATGTGTCCTTCTGCTTTTTGTGAAGGCTGAAGGTTGAAAACTTCTGCAACTTGTGTGAATGACACCATCTCTGAAAAGGCCAGAAGTCCTACTAAAGACCCTCATCTGACCTACAAAGAGCATATTTTTTAACAAGCTATCAAGAATAACTTGAATTTTTTGGCGTTTAGTTTCAGTATATTACACTACCTTATAAAGAGAAGATAAATTTTTATAAATTAGGATTCCTTAAAAACTTACATGACAGGAGAAACATGTAAAAAAATTCTTCTCTGCACCTGGTCAGTGTAAGTCTGGCAGGACAGCGGATGACCAGCCGTCTTGTCAGTCTGCACGCCTTATTTACATGTTCCTGCCCAAAAGGTGCTCTTTACACTATAAGCAAGCTCTCCCAGTCCTGCTGATGGACCACAGACACCCCACATCTCTGCAGTCATGTGAAAGACAAAGTCAGTAACTGGAAAAAACTGTGTTGAAGAATCAATCTCCTGCTCCACGCTGGCCATGTCAGCTCTCACATGATGACTGAGCGAATGCACGGAGTTTACCATTTACAAGGCAAATGCTCACATTTTAGAAATAACTCCCAGCAAAGGGCAGGCTGTATGTCTCCACCTACTCCATGCCCTCTGGGAGACTTGGGATTGTGGTGGTAGAAGTTGCTGAGAGTGGTAAGGTTAAGGGAGAGAAGTCTACCATTTCTCCCAGTGTGGACATCGTCCACTATGACCTTTGTTGCATTTAACTCCTGCTTTATGAATAAACATAGCAGTTTCTTTCTAGAAGCTTATTTGGGATTACTGAATTTCTGAGTTGGGAAGACAGCCTATTAAACCATGTAATACAGGCCCTTATATTAGAAAACTCTGGTGGCTTAGTGGTAAGGAGCTGTGCCGCCAACCCAGAGGCAAACGATTCGAGTACACCAACTGCTCCACGAGATGGGCAGTCTCCATCTTTGCAATCTACAACTTCTGAAAACCCTCCAGAGAGTCAGCTGTGAAGTGATTCCAACTGCGTGGTACCTCATAAGGCTAACATATTAGGACTACCATGTAGGCAGAATGGCTTCTCCAGCTCACTGGCTTTACATTTCCACCCGATGGTCGGTCGGTGAGAATATGCAAATGAGGTGGGCGGGCGACGTGTGATGAGATAGGTTAGTTTTGTCCTCCCACCACGTTTAAATTGAGCAGGTTTAGCAACCGCCGATGGGAATCTCATTGCCAGCAGAGCATGCAGCACCACACACGCTTCAGGAGCAGAGATACCTGCCCCAGGCAGTGAACAGCAGCAGAGGAGAACCAGAAACCAGTGTGACGCCGAGCTGGCCTGGGACAGCTGCCCTACAGAGCCAGGGCCAGGGAGCTTGTCCGTTATTTTCAACACACAGCTGGGAAGGAGACAGCACAGTAAGGCAGAAACTACGTATAAATAAAATACGATGACTAGAATGAACATCATTTCTTAAACAGACAAAATTGAAATGGAACTGAGGTGAATCTCAGTTTCCTTGTAAAGAGTGAAGGCAGCATGGTGGTGGCCACATCTGCCCTCAAAGGGCACTGTGCCCATCAACAACGTTGCTGTGTGTTGAAAATAATAGACTCAGATGGGAAATTGAGGCTCCATGAGGTAACTGGTGAGGCAGGGCTAGGGGTTTGTATCCAGTTTCATCATGTGTCCACAAGTAAGTCTGATGATCTTTTTCACCCCTGGATTTGAACAGTGTTAAGTGTTATCTGCTCTCCCTGAGAACTGTTACGACCCTTTGGGGTGAGTGGGCAGTAGAGGTAGGTGCCCACCATCTAGTTCTTCTAGTCTTAGTAGAGGGGACACTGATTCATGGAGGACATGAGTCCTTTCCTTCAGTGTTCTGGTCACCAAAGCTGTAGTTGTGACATGAGTGGTGGTGAGGGAAACATTTGTTCCAGATGTTTTCTGAAGAGCAGCATCTTTCTTACTAATTGTTATTGTTGTCAAATACCATCAAGTTGGAACTGACTCATAGCTGGCCCGCCACCAGGTTTTCAGAGGCTGTAAATTACATTGAATGAGACCTCCCATCTTCTTGAAGAGCAGCTGATGGATCTGAACTGTGTACCTTTGTGTTAGCAGCTTCATTCTGTTTTTGTAAAGTAGCACAGTTCTTTACCACTAAACTAGTAGAGCTTCCTAAAACTCTATAATATGGGTAAATGGGCGAAGACATGAAAAGACAAGTCACAAGTAAAATAAAAATAGTCCTGGAGCATATGGAAACTAATGGTCGTTGTAATCATCGTTGAAGAAGATATTACAAAGAAAAGTTGTGACTAACTGACCACAAAGCTTTGCTTCTACAGAACTGTCGAACTTGTATGCTTACAGATCAAGGAGCGGAGAAGCATGAAGGAGCAGGTCAGTCCTCCGGGCTGACTGACCAGGAGAAGGAGCTGTCCTGTAGCGCTTTCCAGGCTTTCTCAGTGAGTAAATGGCACCTCTTTACCTGCCAACCCTTTCAGAATCTCAGAATGGACCTTTCCATAGTCAACTTCTAAACTTGGGGTTTTTACTCTGTAATAATTCGAGAGTTACACTTAAAGAGGAGGAGGCTTCCCTCTAGGATAAGAACTATTTTAGAGTTTGTTTTAAGTAAATACAGTAGAAAAAGTGAACATTTGAGCCATATTTTAACAAACATGTGTTAACTCTTACCTTGCTTGAGTATTTGTTTTTTGGTTTGGGGTTTTGGGTGGTTGTTGTGAAGGGTTTTTACTTCCTAAACAACATGCCTCTGGAAACTCTTATGACCTTTGATAAATGTCCTTAGTTATAAGGCTTCAGGCCCTTTTATTCATTGGCTTGCTATGAGTCCTGTTCCACTTGACAGCAATCAACAACAAATAAAGGCAATCAGTGTTCATTTCACTACTCTGTTTAGTTTATTTGTCTTTGTAATATAAAATAGAACCCAGGAAAGATTATTGTTAGCACTGTTTTTTCTCCCACAAAATGATAGGAAAGAAAATCTTATTTGAGAATCAGGTTATATACATGTAAACAGGAAAAACTTGAAATTTAGATATACAGAGTATATTTACCAGATATGACAATATCTCAGAATGTTATAGAGCAACTTTAGTTACAGTAGACAGATTGACTTTTTGGAAAGAAGTTTAAAAGTTGAGATAAATAAGGCGAGCTCTGGTGGCCTAGTGGCAAGAAGGTGTACTGCGAGGTGCACGGTTTGAATCCACCAGATGCTCTGCTGGAGAAGGAGGAACAATCTCCTGTACCAGTCAGATCTGATTTGACGGTACACACACACACACACACACACACACACACACACACACACACACACACACACACACACACACACACACACACACACACACACAAAGAGATAAATAAATAAATTATGTTTTTAAATGGTATGTCATTTGGTTTGTATGGTATGTGTTTGTTTTTTAGACTGGAAATTACGATACCTGTCTACAACACCTTGCCTGCCTACAAGACATAAACAAAGATGATTATAAAATACTTTTGAATATCGCAATAGCTGAGTTTTTTAAAAGTAATCAAACAACAACGGATAATTTAAGACAAACACTTAACCAGCTGAAAAATCAGGTGATAAATGAATTTTACTATAAAAATACTGTAATGTTCTTTTATTGGTGAAATAATAAATGGAGTTAAGGAAAGTAAATGTGCCTTCTTACATGATATTGCTATATTTATCTCACAGTAATATATATGGTAATATATAGTAATATATCTGAAGCATTTACTGGTTAATTTTATTTGTATAAAATTACCTTTCCAGAAAGTAAAATGTCATATGCTGTGTAGCTTGATTTTTTTTTTATGGGATTTGTTACTAATTTGAACAAAGTGGACTTCTATGTAAACTTTGGGCAAACTTTAGTGTTTTGATGACAATGAAGAAGGTATTTTGTGGAACAGTTAAAGTAGGAGTAAATAAAGAAGCTTAACTGCCAAGTTAGACTTATCTATAACTGCACAAATCTGATTATTAGTCATGATGTTGTTTTACCATTTTGGATTAAGAGATAATTAGGAGATATTTTGATTTACATGTGGCTTCCAATGGTCTGTTTCATAATGTCTGTAACAGCAGCGGTTTCTCGTCCCAAGGCTGGGACGGTGAGGGAATCTGATAGCCGTCGTTTAGTGCTTACTGTTTGACAGGAGAGAACTCAGGGGGCTCAGTCTACAGCAAGTTCACTGTTAACCCAAGTCACTGGTGACCCAAGTCACTGGTGCTTTGAATCCAGTGGCAACCCAGCAATTTTAACCCAGGAGAAAAATGGGCAGTCTCCTTGTGTGCTTTTACAGCCTTGGAAAACCAACAGAGAGTCAGCTCCGAGTCAGTTCCAATTCAACAGCAATGAGAGAACAAATAAGGAGAGGAACTGCATTTGAAGCAGGACTTTGTTGAACATGTCTTGTGAGCACTTGGGCCCAAGTGCACTTCTGCGTCGGTGCCGGTCATCACTGCTCAGGCTATGAGCTCCGGAATGAGGAGACGGTTTACTGGAGTCCAGGGAACATTTTTTCTGGGACACATTGGTTTGGCCTTTGAGCACAAGTTTAGCCTTAGAACTATTTTTAGAATAAGAAGGTCCTACAAACTTGGTGTTAAGCTAAGAGAAGGGTGTGAGTTTGGCTTATTTTGGATCCTTTGGCCAGCCTTTCCTCTCACCACGTACGGGTTGATCCAGCAGCCCCCTAAGTGCCCTCAACTCTTAAGTCTCCTACAAGTGGTTAGACTCTTGTGTCCTGACTTTCTCCAGATCTTTCTTCTGTTTAGGATCACATGTCCAGAGCACAGTGGCATCTTTTCAACCTTTTCTCCTTTCACAAATGTTCTATTTCATTAGTACTTTTGGTTCTAACAGGAGTAGTTATTAATTAATTTTGGTGAATCATAGAAATGTTCTAATTCATGTCAAGTTCAACCATTGCTTAATCTAAAGCACCTTAATGTATCTGAAAACTCTGTTTTCTGGCTGAGGGTTAAACCTCACTCAGCTCATTTTTGCTCTGTTCCATAACTGTCAGGAAGAATTGCCTTTCTTGGGATCTGAGCCTTTGTTTATTTGAATCATTTTTAACCATATAAGGACTTGACAATGAAGAGTATAAAGAGCCCCCACACCAAGTGAGATGCATGTGCTGTCAGTGTGTGAAGAGGCGCTTGATAACACTTGAACTTGTCTGTCCAGCTCGACACACAGGATCAAGGTTTGCAGAAACCAGGTTACAAACGATGATGCATTATGAACCTTCAGGCTCATTGCTGGCAGCCAAACTAAAATTGTAAAATCTTTGTATTTTGTTTCATTTCACAAAATTTCCGAATGTTCTTTTCATTTCTTTTTTTTTTTTTAAATTTTTATTATTTTTGTGTGTGTGCTCCGTCAAATCAGATCTGACAGGTACAGGAGGAGATTGTCCCTCCTTCTCCAGCAGAGCATCTGGTGGATTCAGACCGCTGTCCTCTGGGATTGCAGTGCAGCTTCTTGCCACTAGGCCACCAGAGCTCACCCATTTCACAAAATTTCAATTATAGAATTATTTCTTTATCATTGTTGTTATGTGCCCTTGTGTTGACTACAACTCCTACTGACCCTCTCCCCAATAGCTCTGAACCCTGTCCTGTGCTGAGTCAGTCTCACAGTCTCAGACACACCTATTACATTACCCCAGTTACTATGTCAGTCCATCTCATTCAGGTTCTCCCTCTCCTGCACTGTCCCTCCGCCTTTAACATTACTCAGTAATTTATTGAAGTCTCTATTACGGCAAGGAAAAGTCTGTTTTACGGTAAATAGAATTCTACTTTCATGTGCTCTGTGGAACCACAAAATAGTTGTGAAACATGATTAAAATTTAAAAGGCTGATGTTACAGTTTACAAAAAGGTTGTTAACTTTGAAATACAAATTATTCCTGGGAAAGGATGACCGACCACCATATGTGAATAAGTGTTTTTGTTCATTGCTTTAAGAAGTTACCTATTCTCTTTTTATTATGGAAACAACAGACTTTCCAGGAAGATCAGAAAATATGCATCCTGATTGTGGTTCCTGGTTTTAGGGGGAAAAAATAATTACACTCTTTGTGCTGGTTTGCTTATTTATGAAATAAGAATGGTAATATTATCTATGTCCTTGAGATAAAGTGAGGATTCAATCAGATGTTCTCTGTAAGAGATTTGACATAGCAGGCCTAGCACATAATAAATGGTTAGCTACTGTTCTTACTTACATGTTATTTAAGTTTTATATTACTCTTTTGGTGTTGTTTTTAGTGAAATTTACCTATACATTCTCCATTGACATTTTTATGGGAAAACTCTTACAAGTTTTGTCTACTCCCTATGCAGCCTAGTACCCCTGAGGGTGGGAAATAGGAAACCTATGCAGAAGCCTTCTAGCAGTCAAGTCAGGAAATGCATCTTCCCAGCACTGCCTTGTCTTGAACTGAGTCCTTCGTTAAATCCTCCTAAAGTGTTTTCTTCAACAGCATTTTATTGTGAATGAAATTATTTTTACTCTAAGAGGAGTTAAAATACTTTGAGCATATGTTCGGAAGGGGCCAGTCCTTGGAAAATGACATCATGCTGGGAAAGGTCAGAGGAAGAGAGTAAGACCCTCACAAGGGGAACTGACGCAGGGACTGGACCAATGGCCTTGAGCGTATTGGAGGTGAAGAGGATAGGGCAGGTTTCAGATCTGTTCATAGTCTACTCAATGGCATAGAGTTAGAACAGTTGAAAGGTGGACAATTCCAGGTAAGAACGAGCGCCCGTGATCCTCTTTGTTCATAGGTCTTTCCCTCCTGCTTTTCCATTTCCTACCTCTGTTAAAGCATAGCCCCTGCTGTCTCATAGGTCCACTCAGCTGTTGAAGAAATGGACGGATTGGACGATGTTGAAAACAGCATGTTGTATTATAACCAGGCAGTCATTCTTTATCATCTCCGACAGTTCACAGAAGCCATATCAGTGGGCGAGAAACTTTATCAGTTCATAGAACCGTTTGGTATGTTATTTGTCAGATCAGAAAGATTTCTGGGTTTTTTTGTGTGTGTGTGTGTTTTTTAATTTCTGTTTTCTTATGCTTTCATCATTCTTGAGTATTTCTGCCTAGATGACCTAAGTCAGAAATTACATTTCAGCATTTAAGGAAAAGATGAGGGGGACCAAGCAAACATGTTGCATGCCCTTTAATGTTCTGAAAAGTCAGTTCTTTTAAGCTCTTCCCCAGTCTTCAAGAAACTTAATGGAAGTGCTGTTTCTCACTAGAAACACATAATGATACTATTTTCCTCTTATTTTTTTCAATTTCCCATTTAAATACCACCGTAGGGTATCTGGTCCTTTCCTGATTGAACAGCAAATTGAGGGAGGAACATTCTGGAATGTTAGAGGACAAGATGGAATTTAATTCACCAGTTGGCTAAACTGCAGTTTTCCTGAGTAATGCTTAATTGTTGTTGTGTTCCATCGAGGAGGAACCAGGCAGGTTTTCAGAGGCAGTAAACTGCACACAAGTTGATTGCTCACCTTGGTCCTGCCCAGCAGCTGGTGTGTTTAAACCTCCGCCACTAAACCACCTGAGTGCCCCTCAGAGAAAGTAACTCTCCTCACTATGATGTTGATGTTCGGTAGATATCATGCCAAAGGGCATTTAGCTGCTAGAATTTCTGAAACTAGAGGCTGTAGGATTGCCTGTCAAATTCAGTACCTGCCTCCCCCGTGGCAGACATTGGCCCAAAAGGCTGCCACAGAATAGCTAATTCTTGGGCCCTATTCCTCTCTTGGACCTCAGAGATCAATTTTATTACAGACATTAAACTTCTAGTCCTTGAGGTGAAAGTGGATGTTAAGGAGTGAGGAGGGTACGCTAATGGGCCTGTTGACTTGACCAGGTTAAAAAAAAATAATGTTGTTGTTGTTGTGTACCATAGAGTCAGAACTGACCCATATCTGACCCTCCAGCAGGTTTTCAGAGGCAGATAATCGCACGGGAGGAGATTGCCCTTCCTTCTTCCACAGAGCAGCTAGTTAGTGGCCTTGAGCCGAGTGCCTTTGGCATTGCAACGCAGCTTCTTGCCACTAGGCCACTAGAGCCAAATGATTGCAGCTGAATGTTAGAGGACAGTGGTCTCTGAACAAGTCACTCTGGAGGGTGGTCCATAGGGGTTGCAGTACCCTTTGGGCAGGGTGAGCGGGGCTCTTTCCTTCACTTTGGATTATGACTTTGGATGTTGTTTTTTGTTTTTTTCTCTGTTTTTTGTTGGTTTTTTGTTTTCACCAGAAGAAAAATTTGCCCAAGCCGTATGTTTTCTGCTGGTCGACCTGTACATACTAACTTACCAGGCTGAGAAAGCTTTGCATCTTCTTGCCGTTCTAGAGAAAATGATTTCCCAGGGCAACAGCAACAAAAATGGGAAGAATGAGGTAAGTGTCCCAAGGTAATCCCACTGAACTTCAAAATAGGATTAAGATTTCTAAGAGATTTTAATAGCCTTATTGGGATAGAATTTATAGGCTATAAAATGTTAACATTTTAAAGTACTTGAGCAGCTTTTAGTACATTCACAGAGTTGTATAACCATCACAGAAAGAAGCCTTGTAGCTTCCAGCTTCCGGTTCCTCCGTCCTCCCTCCATTCTACGGCTCTGCATTCTTCCTCTGCATTTGCCTGTTCGGGATATTTCCTATAAATGGAATCATACGCTATCTAGCCACGTGTATCTATCGTTTCTTTCATTTAACACATTTTTAAGGCTCATCCTTGTTGATGAGGCACATAATATCTCATTACATGAGTATACGGCATTTTTTTTAATTTGTTCATCAGTCGATGTACATTTGGATTGTTTTCACATTTTGGGGTTCTTATAAATAATGCTCTTGTTAATATCCAAGTCAAGTTTTGATGTGGATATCGTTTGAGTGCAATTTCTAATATTTCCAGACTTTTTCCCTGCATAAATTTGTTCTTGTTGAGGTTGAAAAATAAAAGAAACAATATGGTCTTGGTCATATCAGCCCCTCTGAGCCTCAGTTTCCTAAAAATCAAAACAAAACAAAAAACCCAAAACAAAATAAATTTCTCTCACTAATATCTATAGGGCGTTCTGGTAGCTTAGAGGTAAGGAATTTCACTGTCAATGCAAATGTACATGGTTCAAATCTACCAGCTACTCTTTAGGGAAAAGATGGGTAATCTCCTCCTGTGTGATTTACAGCTTCTGAAAACCTGCTGCAGGTCAGCCATGTGTCTGTTCTGACTTGATGGTACCCAACAACAACATGTACAGCTTGGTAGTTAGGTATAAAGTATTTCAGTCGGGTACTGAAGCTCCGTCTGACATACTTTGGACATGTTGCAAGGAGGGACTAGTCCTTGGAGAGGAACGTTGTGTTTGGAATGGTGGAAGGACAGCACAAGAGAGGAAGACCCTCTACGAGAAGGATCGATTCAGTGATTGGGGTGTCAGAGACAGAGAGGTTGACACAGGAGAGAGCAGGTTTAGGGCTCTTACACACAGGGTCACTATGAGTCACAAGTGACTCGATGGCACATAATAACAACAACAACAACTCACGCTATTACTCCTAAAGATCATGTAGCATTTCATTTGTCTGTTCAGTGCTTGTTATAGTTGATAAACTGTAATTCAGCATATTCTTAAGTGCCTACAGTTTAGCACATACTCTGCCAAGTATAAAGATAACAAAAATGAAAACAAGCTTTTCACTATACTTACAGGTCTGTGGGAAGAGACACATTGGGCAGCATCCATGAGCAGAAAGGAGAAAGGGTAGGGAATGCTTTACAGCAACGTGGGCATTTCAACTGGACTTTGAAAGATGGAGAGGTTTTGACAGGCCAGAAAAGGAGAGGGCAGAGCGGAATAACCATCCTGCCACAACAGTAGAAGCAGAATACAGGGGTATGAGAGTCAGGTGGACAGGGACAAGTTCAGATAATCGATGGAGAACGCTAGGGCTCTGTGGCCTACTGAGGAAGTTGCACTGCTCACCCAAAGCCAAGTGGTTTGAATCCACCAGCTGCGTCAAAGAAGAATGGACATTCTCCTCCCATGTGCTTTACCGCCTCTGAAAACCTGCTGGAGGATCAGCTACGGGCCAGGCTTGGGTTTTGGGTGTGTTTTGTTTTAAGACAGTGGGTAGAACCTGTGGAATAGAATAGAGATGAGTCACATCATGAAGGACTTTGAATATTGAACTAGGAGCTTAGGACTAGCTCTAGGCAGCAGTGTTATACCCACCAGGGTTTTTAGAAGGAAATGGTATCATCTCTTCTGGGCTTTAAAAAGATAATCTGGGTTTTGTTCGGGTGATGTCTGTACTTTAAAAACCTGGCCCGTCATTATTTTCAGTTCAGCTGTGACCATGTCTTCATGGAGTTCTTTCACCCCCTCCAGGCTCCTGATTTAAGGTATAATTGAAAGTACTTCAATATTGTCAATTTTTTTCACCCCCCTACAGACTGGGAATAGCACCAATAAAGATGGATCTAATCATAAAGCTGAGAGTGGAGCTCTAATAGAAGCTGCAAAGTCAAAGATACATCAGGTATCTGTTACATACATGTTATATATGTTATCCTCAGGAATGAGAAAGCAGTGTCCTAGGTTATGGGAAGCAGTAAAGAGTGAAAGGCTTGCATGTTTACTGCCTTTGAAGTGTTAGAGTTTAGTAGGACATTTATCCTATAGAATCTCTTATATATATATGTGTGTGTATATATATGTATGTATATATAATTTTTTAGATTGCAGCAAAATATACATATATATATATAGCATTATATGTATATAATTTTTAAGGTAACCTATAGAAGATTGAGAGGAATGACCTAATTGTATATTAAATGATAACATTAATTTATAGAATTTAAACATACACTCTAATTTAACCATTGACAGTTAAGAATTGGTAGAATTTTTGCTTGGAATATGAATGTAAATTGTATGCTAACATTTTTTTTTCTTTAGCGTATATTCCAAGGAAAAGTTAAAATATACTGACAGTGGTTTTAAAGTGGTATATCTCTACTGCAAGCAGATGGAGTTGATGTTACTCACCTAAAAAGTCAGGAGCCACTGTGTATGTGAATTCACCATAGATTTTCCTTCTTTCCATTCTCCTTTGACAGTATAAAGTAAGAGCTTATATCCAAATGAAGTCCTTGAAAGCCTGCAAAAGGGAAATCAAGTCGGTCATGAACACAGCCGGAAATGTGAGTTTCTTTTGAACATTTATTTTTATATTTGTGGGTTTTATGCCCTAAAACTCTATTAACACATTGCCGCAAATGATGACAAATGTGTTTCTAAGCACGTCGTCAATTTAAAAAGTGTGCGCCAACGTGTTAAGTGGTCTGTGAATACTTTTGTTTTAAATAAGTTCTATTCATTATGGTGTACCACTAGATATAAATCTTGATATTATAGAGTTGTGAAGCACTGAAGTCATAAAATGCCTACAATTTCATTTAATATATTAAATACATACCTAACATTTTAATAAACATTTCCCTTCAGTATATCACCTTGAAAGCCACTATTTGCAACTTAAAAAATTTATTTTCAAACAATGAAACAAAACACTGCTGTCCAATCAGTTCCAACCTACGGTGGCCTTTTAGAACAGAGGAGAACAGGATTCTCCTGCAGCTCTTTATGAAGGAGGCTGTCTACTTTTTCTCTCACAAAACAGCTGGTGGGTTTGAACTGTCAGCCTTATCGCTAGCAGCCCAACACTTAACCTACTGCACCACTAAGGGTCTTTTTATAAAACATGAACGCATTGCCTTTAAGGTGGTTCCAACTCCAAGTGACCATCAGGTTTCTGAGGCCGTAAATCTTAACAGGAGGATACTGGCCAAGTTAGAGGCTGGGAAGGTAGAACCACAGGAGGCCTTGAAAAGGCTTAGCAGCACTGCTCACTGTGAACTGTCGCACCAGAGCTCTCTCCCTTTGTAATAGCCATCTAGTTATCCAGTAGTGCATGGCTTATCATAAGTCTGTATCTAAGCATTTTGCTATTGTTAGATATTTGCGTTATTTTAGGACATTTTAGTATTGTGGCCAAAATATTGATTAACAATAGCCACAATAGGTTATAGACAAAACCTTCTCAATAGTGTTTGGCTTAGCATACCTTCAATCTAACTAGTGTTAGAACATTTGACGTACAATTACTCCTTCCTTTCACTACCTCTATCCCAACCCCTTTTGAAAAAAAGACTTTTTAAGGGCCCAGGATCAACTAGAATTTCAGAGGTCAAGCTGGCTTTTAACTACGATGAATGAATGAAGTAGATCCCCTCCCGTAGAGATGTTTACAGTCTCCAGAGCCCTACATGTTATGTATTCTTCAGAGGGGCTGTTTAGAACATCCTCCTCTATGAGGATTCTTGGAAGTGAAAGAATACTTGGAATAAGATTAGCTCTCACAAAGAAGACATTTCTGTTTAAAAGGTGGTTGTTGTGATGTGCCATCTAGTCGCCTGTGACTCATAGCGCCCGTTCAGGGCCATGATAATTGGAAAAGTATTTGATTATTTCAACCTCTTATCTTTGTATCTGTTTGGGTGCATTTGTATCTTGAAAACCAGCAAAGCTCATGAGTCTTTCTAAGCACCATTAAATTCAGGGCCTCATTTGTGCTGCTGAATGACTTCTAGTTAGTCGTGTAATAGTGACAGCCTGTTGATAAGCTGTGGGCTTTATCTCTCCACATAGCTTATGGATTATAGTCATTGTTAGAAAGACCCCTAATTCTTTTATTTTTAATTAATTTTAATGAACGTTTACAGAGATTTTGAATTTCCATACATTCATTGTTGCTTTTGACCCCTAATTCTTTATGTGAGATGCTTTCTTATAGGTGTGGGGTTTGTGGATCTTTTTTAGATTATAAGAGCAATGGAGAATAGACCATAATTTTCAATAGTACACTTTTTTTAAAATAAATTTTATTATTTTGTGTGTGTACTGTCAAATCAGATCTGACTGGTACAGGAGGAGATTGCCCCTCCTTCTCCAGCAGAGCATCTGGTGGATAATATTACACTTTTTAAATCATGACTAATTTAGTTGTGCTATCAGACAAATTCCAGGGCAGCAGTATAGTTGTGACCTTGAAATTGACACAGGAAAACACAAAATAAGTAACTGGTATTTTCTTTTCAGTCAGCACCCTCTCTGTTTCTTAAAAGCAACTTTGAGTACTTAAGAGGCAATTACCGAAAAGCGGTGAAGCTGCTGAATAGTTCCAACATTGCTGACCATCCAGGATTCATGAAAACAGGTAAAGAAAAGGACGTTGGCCTGCGAGTTGCTTGGTTCCCTTCCTAGACAGTTCTACAGAAGTATTGTGTTAGTAGTATAGACTGATCTTTAAGGGCAATGTTTAAATATTTCTGCTGCAGATAATTCCCAGCATCTTAGTTTATGGTGTGCTTCCATTTGAGGAAAAAATTCACTCTTGCTCTTTCATTTATAAATACCGGCTTAGCAAACGTGTGGGGCATAGGGTTCTTCAGCTTTTGCCTTGTGAAATGAGATTTTTCTAAAGAAATCTGATCATGTTTGTCCTCCTTTATTTATTTATTTTTTTTAATTTTCTCTTTCTCATTTTATTTTATTATTTTCTCTGTGTGTACCATCAAATCAGATCTGACTGGTACAGGAGGAGATTGTCCCTCCTTCTCTAGCAGAGCAGCTGGTGGATTCAAACCGCAGGCCTCTGGGATTGCAGTGCAGCTTCCTGCCACTAGGCCGCCAGAGCTCCCATTGTCCTTCTTTCTTACAAGCAGTGAATATATGATCCATTCATTAGACTATTCAAAACTCAGAGTCACTGCCGTGGAGTCGGAACCAACTCTGCAGACCCTCCAAGTGGGGTCTTCCTTATGTTCTTGGATTTTGTTCCCTGTTTATTCCTCACTCTATCCAGACCCTCTTAACTGTGATCTTGTTCAGATGATCCCCAGAACTAGCCAGTAACCATCTTGCTGTGGTCTCTGGGCCTGGAGACTAAAGCTCACCAGTGTCTGGTAGTCCTGTGGACGAGTTAGCCTCACTTTCTTCACTCGTCTTTGCTCCAGCCAAGGAGAGCCAAGTAACTCCACCTTAGATTGCAGCTCCAAGCTCTAAACACCCCAGTCACTACTCATCAGAAAGACTTCTCTCAGCTTAGAAAAATAACTACTGCTACATGTTCTTGACTGTATTAAAGAGTCTTGGCAAGTCACTTAATTTTTTTTAAGTCACTTAATTCTAACAGTTGAATGAAAGATTAAATTTATGACTGTCATTTAGGTTATACCATTGCTATTTTATAAGAATTTTTTTCATTTAAGAAATGAAGTTAAACCATTGAAAATGTTTGTTTTTGCATCAAGATTTAAATGCCAGTAACTAATAAGTATTTAGATTCTAATTAGATACACATTCAGTTCATATCCTCAGATCTACCTTCATTTACCCCTTTCATTGGTGTCAGGGAGCGTGTGGAAAGGCAGTGTTCCACTATAATTCTCTTGCAGATATTCTTACTATCTTAAGTAAGAATTCTTTTTTAATTCTGCTTAATTTTTATTTCAGTATTTTTACTGTCCTAGTTTTTTCAGAGGCGTACTGCTACTAAACACTAAAATGACTTTCAGACGGAAAAGATTGTAAGCTTTGGGAAAATTTTGCTTCAGATTATCTTCATAGAAATTTATTAAGATTTGATAATTGTCATTTGCTAGAGTGGAATCAGGATCAGGGAATATATTTCACTAGTAAACAGCTAATGGTACTCCAATGGAAAAGTTTTCTATATATTTAATTCATACTGATATTTTTTCATCATTATTAGTACTTAACCCTTTAATTTGCTTCCCATCTATAAACTTTTATTTTGTTGCTAGTAAAATACACTTAGGCAGAAGATTTGGGAAATAGAATTTTTCTTTTTTGTCAGTCCAGTGAGATGTTAGGGAGTGAGCGCTGGTGGCATGGTCTATAAGCAGTTGTGGTAGGGAGCTCTGGTGGCCTAGTGGCAAGAAGCTGCACTACAATCCCAGAGGTGTGCGGTTCAAATCCACCAGATGCTCTGCTGGAGAAGGAGGGGCAGTCTCCTCCTATACCAGTCAGATCTGATTTGACGGTACACACAC
>NW_006399841.1:5851940-5883707 GCF_000299155.1 Elephantulus edwardii | reverse complement strand
TGCTTAATTTTTATTTCAGTAAAGTTTAAAAAAAAAAAGGAGCTGTGCTGCTGACTCGGGCCACGCCTCTCTTACGGTTCAGTTCCACAAGGGGCTCTGTGTGGTTCACAGCCTCCAAAAACCCGCTGAGGGTCAGCTATGAGTTGGTTCCAAAGGGACGGCATTGAATTCACGTTTTTGGAGTTGTCGTGGGTCACAGTGGATTATTGTTGGGTCTGTACTGACCAGAAGGCCATCGTTTGAACCCACCATGCCTCCTACCGCAGAAGGATGAGCCAGTTCCTCCTGTGAAGACTGGCAGCCTTCGGCCAGAACTGGCAGTTCCCAGGCTGTCTGTCAGCGTCACCGTGGGTTAGAACCAACACGGTCACAATGGGCTGCGTTTTGTTGTTACTGTTGTTTTTATTGTGTGTTAGGTAAATGTTTACACAACAAATTAGATACTCACTTAACATTTGTCTTATGACTTGTTCCTTTGAGATGATTCTCTGATTTTCGCTTTCACGGCATCTGCATTCTCATTTCTTCTGTTCTGTGTGTTCTCACTGACCTGGCGTCTCCACCTTCCTCACCTTCTTGTCTTCCTTGCCTTTTTGTCTTTGCTTTTTTTAGGTAAATGTTGACCCTTTGGTCTCCTGTTGTTGATTGATTATTACCTGTGGGTGATAACTACTTGTTCTATAAACCAGTCAATTTTATTCAGTCCCCAGAGCACAAATGAGTTCTCCTAAAAGTGTAAATAAAATGTGTACATAAGTCAGAGCCTGTTCAATTAGGTAGGTGTCATGTTTAATATGTTGTTGTTGTCGAGTCCCATTGAGTTGGAACTGACTCTCAGCTGACCCTTCAGCAGGTTTTCAAAGGCTGTTAATCACCTGGGAGGAGATTTCTCATCCTTCTCCCGTGGAACAGCTGATGGACTCGAACTGAGTGCCTTTCAAGATTTCAGTGCAATTTCTTTCCACTAGGCCACCAAGCTCCCTATATCTAATATAAGTTGGTTAATACTGTAAAGTGAACACCTTTGTATGTATAAAACCTTCCAGATATACTAAACATCTTTAGTGTAATGATAGTTATGATGCATGCAGCAAAATTTTGAAGTGTCCATTTGTTATTAAAAACCATTGATTAAATACATACATACATACATACATACATATCCATTGATAAACCTCAAATTTTTAACGTAACAAATTTTACTAGGTTTGGTTTTTAACTCTTGGTAATATGTAATTCAGGTGTTCATAGCCCAGAATTTGTCTCTGACTGAAAGATGATCTCCAGAAACCATTTCTGTTCCTGAGGTTACACTGGGGTAATAGTCTCAGACATTCCTCTAACCTCTGCTGATCCAGTAGGTCTAACTCTTAGAAGTTTAGATTTTCCACCACAAATAAAGGTAAAAAACCCAGTTGCAAAATGGGCACAAGATATGAACAGACACTTCACCAAAGAAAACATTCAGATGGCGAACAAATACATGAAGAAATGTTCAAAATCCCTAGCTCTCAGAGAGATGCAAATCAAAACAACTGTGAGATATCATCTCACCCCAGTAAGGATAACAAAATTTAGCAGAAGAGCAAACATTAATGCTGGCGAGGTTATGGAGAAACTGGAACCCTTTTTCACTGTTGTTGGGAGTGTAAAATGATGCAGCCACTATGGAAGGCAGTGTGGCACTGTCTCAGAAAGTTTCAGATAGAGATACCATTCATTTGACTCAGCAATTCCACTACTGAGAATATACCCTAAAGAAACCATAACTGCCATCCAAGCAGATATATGCACACCCATGTTTATTGCCGCTTTGTTCACGATAGCAAAGTGTTGGAAACAACCTAAGTGCCCATCAAAAAACGAATGGATAGAGAATCTATGGTCTATTCACACAGTGGAATACTACGCTGCACTGACAAAAATGAATTCCTGCATTATTATTCAAAATTAGCAACCCTGGAGGATATTATGCTGAACGAAATATCTCAGTCACAAAAGGAAAACTACTGCATAGTGCCACTATTGTAAAACAGTACTGACATCAGGGTTGGGAGGAACTTAAGAGAAGAGGGGATAAATAATATGTGTTGCATTGAAACAGATGAGGGAACTGTTTAAAAGGAATATATTAGGTATTATTTTCATGACAAGAGTCCAGAATAAGAGCTGCATAGTAAAGTGAACTTGAGGGGGGCGGGAGGATTGTATAACAATCAAAGAATTTTTTTTTTCCTCTTCAAGGAGAAGAACTAACTGAGAGGAGGGGTGGGTAGGGAAGAAAGTGTGCAGCAATGTATGAATGGAAATCCAAAGTGTGTAAACTATCATTAAAATTTAAAAAAAAAAAGAATATATGCTCAAGTCAAAATCTCTCTAAAAAGAAGTTTGGATTTTCTTCCTCATTTTCCTCCTCACCAGCTTGGGATTTCCTAGCTTGCCTTTGGTCAGAGCAGATGGTGGTGTTAGCTGGGCACCATCTAGTTCTTCCGATCTCAGGTCAGAAGGGGCCATGGCTTGTGTGGGCTCTTGGTCCTGTGGACAGGTTGCTTCTTTGAGCTTTGATTTCCTTTATTACTCTTTTCCTTCTTACAAGCAGAGGCCAACAGTTTTATTGTAGGTGACAGCTTGCAAGCTTTTAACCCCACATCCCAAGATGTAGGCCATCTCTATGAGCTGTGCTGTGCCAGCCAGTAACAAACTTGCCCTGGGACTGTGGTCCTGAGAGCGTTTTAACCCAGTAAAGCAGACCTCCAGGCTGTTTGGGTCTACCTGGGACCCCCTATCACTGTGCCCGTGATGCACTTTGTTTGCTGTGTATGGATATTCCATGAAGAATAAGCAGCGTTGTAAGCAGACGTGTGACTCTCCCTTGAGGTACGCATGTTAACTTTTCTGTGAACACATGTGCTTCCTCAGGTGAATGTCTGCGCTGCATGTTCTGGAACAACCTTGGCTGCATACATTTCGCCATGAGCAAGCACAACCTGGGCATTTTCTACTTTAAAAAGGCTCTTCAGGAGAACGACAGCGTCTGTGCCCAGCTCAGCACCGGCAGCACAGACCCAAGTAAGTGCGGCCCCGGAGGACACTTGGGATTTACCAGCCGAGGAAGGCGCGGGTTAAAGAGCGAGGGGGCTGGTGTATGCCTCACGCCGATCCTGATTACACGTTTGACTCAACAGCACATTACTAGACCTTTTGCTTGAAGTAGCAAGGTGTTAGGCAAAACGCTGATTTCTTGATTAATGCCAAATGAGTTCTGTTAGTTTTTCAGGACTTCACATGTGACATGGCAATGTCTTGCAATCTTTCAGCAAGTTTGCAAAGTTTACTCCTTCAGTATTTATGTGGATTCTTGCTCTGAGGTACTTAATATCAAGTGTTGTTGTTGATTGCCTTTGAGTCAAGCACGACTCATAGCAACCCTATGAACAAAAGGCCTGAAGCCTTTCTTTAAACTACCAACATTTATCAATGTTCATAGGGTTTCCAGAGGCCTGTTCTTTAGGAAGTGGATGCCATTCCTGCTTCCAAATACTGAACTTCCATTCAAGCCCTTGCCATCCCCTCAGAGCTGCTCTGTATGTAGGACCCACTAGATCTTCCCCCAGGGTCTTCAGTGCACTCGGCTGCCTTAGCTTTCTCCCGTGGGCCAGCTGCTGGGCTCAAACCACTAACCTGACACTAGGTCCTCTACACAACCAGGACCTCTAGTGCTTTACTGTCAAAATTGTGTTCTGAAAACCAGAAACTATTTTATTGATGAGAAATATATCCACAGTCATACGCTGATTTATTAAAGACTATGAAACATTAGTAAGTGAGCCGGTTCCCCTAACGTCACCAAGCTGAAAGTTTAATACAAGTCAGACTGCCTTACAGCCTTGAAAACAGGAGTGAGGGTGGGTGCCGCCCTCACTTAGCCTCGCCTGGGCATTGCTGCCTGAGAGGCAGGCACGTGGAGAGACGTCTCTGGCCCTGGCGGCACAGACGGCTCTGCCGGAGCAGTTTGTGGGGTTAGGGGCGGGACGCAGGGGAAGCATAGGGGTTACTGGCGGTGGACGGTAGCCTCTGGAAGCACTTGGTAGAATACCCATTTCCATTGTAATTGCCTTCCAGGCTTTGTATTCTCATCTGATCCTTTCCACTAGGCAAGAAGTTCTCCGGGAGACCTATGTGCACGCTCCTGAGTAACAAGAGGTACGAGCTGCTGTACAACTGTGGGATCCAGCTGCTGCACGTCGGGAGGCCGCTGGCCGCCTTCGAGTGCCTCATCGAAGCCGTGCAGGTCTACCACGCCAACCCTCGCCTCTGGCTCCGCCTGGCCGAGTGCTGCATTGCTGCGAACAAGGGGGTGAGCGCCGGGAGAGGATGGAAGAATTCCTCCCCTTTTCAGCCCCTTGTGAATGTATAAAGCTAGTCTTCTGTTCTTTCATTTAGACAAAAAAGATTGCACGTCAGACGGTTATTGGTTACGTTTGGGTTAGGGGTAAGCGTGGCCACGTGGCTCAGTAGTTCTGCTGAAATCTTGAAGCCCAGGAGAAGGTCAGGTCTTTGGAACCGTGTTCTGCTCGCTGCCGAGACAGGGTCCACACCATATGCTGGTGTGACAGGTGTGTGCTCCAGGCCATGAGAGAAGGGCTGATGACCGCGTGGTGACACAGAGAGGGTACCATTGTGTAAACTGCACCACCTCCCATGCCTGGGGCTTTTACTTTCATTTCCGTCCATCTTTAGACTCCGTGCATCACCAGGCTGTTTCTTTGACCCTGTGTATGTACATTGGCTCTGAGAGACTGGCCATCTTATAGGGTGTCCATGCCCACAGGATCCCTGAAAGGCAGTGATGGGTGCCTTTTGAATTTCAAGTGGAGCTGTGAGAAGGACAGGTTGTATCAGAGTTCCCACATGTCCCTGTGACCCCCATCTCCCACCCCCAGACAGTAGTCTCTGGGCCATAGGGCTGGAGGTGTGTTATCCTGAGGTTTGACGGAGCAGCAGCTGCTTAAAGCCTGTGAGAAGCACAGCCTGAGGCCGGGGGACTGACTGTCCAGGCAGGCAGACAGGAGAGAGAGCTGCTGTGTGCTGGGCTTGCCTTGTTTCCTGCCTCGGGCATGTGCAGTGTTACGCTTTTTTATCTCTTTTAGGGAACTCTGGTTAACCTTTAGGGGGCTGCACTGACCCCAAAGGCTGGGACTCTCGGGGTTCAGATCTCCCAGCTACTCCACGGGAGCAAGATGGGCGGTCTCCTCCCATGCGATTTACAGCTTCTGAAAACCGGCTGGAGGGTCAGCTTTGAGTCAATCACGACTCTATAGTAATGAGTTTTTCAATTAGCAGAAGTTATTTGAGCTTTTCTGCTTTCCACGGGTTTTGGCTTTCACAGTTTTTCCTGTATTTTTCCACTAGTAGCAATAGAGAGTGCTGACATTTCCCCTGGCAAAGGCAGTAACCCTCTGAGATGCAGGGAGTAAAGGCAGCCCTGCGGAGTTCCCCTCGGACGCTGACAACAACATAGTGAGAAATACATACCCAACAACAGAAGAAGCTTCTCCGGTTTTCAGTTTCTGTTTAGAATTCCATTTCCTCAGCCGTACACGGTTCGAATCCACCAGATGCTCTGCTGGAGAAGGAGCGGCAGTCTCCTCCTGTACCAGTCAGATCTGATTTGACGGTACACACACACACACACACACACACACAATATAAAAATTAGAGAATTCCATTCCCTAAATGGCAAGAATTGTATTCACATAATTCTTAACATACATAGCTTGCTAGCAATTATATATTGTTAGCAATTTAATGAATACTTTCAATTAAGAGGAAGACTTCTGTGGGTGTTATTTTGTGTATTATTTCTGAGAATTCTCAAAAATAGCAGAGTGCCCACTTCCCATGAGGACTCGATAGCAAATCAAACAATTTCCAAAAGACATTTGCCTGCCTCTCATCTCATCTCATCTCATCTCATCTGGGTTTAGGGCAGCACAGAGGCTGCCCTCTACATTCACACTCTGTGGGTCTCTCCTGTCCCCTCCTATAACGTCAGGGTCCCCATAATATGCAGCATGGCGCCTGGGAGGAAGACTGTTCTAAATCAAGCCAAGAGTCATGCTGGAGTGGCTTATTTCCTTAGAATCACTTCAGATATGTTAAAGAACAACACGTATCACATGCTTATACTTTTTTTTCCGACGCTAAACGTTCTTCCTTGTCACCAGAACCTCCATGTAGACGTGAGGACTTCTTCTGTCTATATTAAGTGTGGCAAATCTTTGGTCATCTTTCATGCTCTGTCTTTCAATTTCCCTATGTATATTTCCAGAGTTCAGAACAAGAGACTAAAGGACTTCCAAGCAAAAAGGGAATTGTCCAGTCCATTGTTGGCCAGGGCTATCATCGGAAGATCGTTCTGGCATCACAGTCAATCCAGAATACTGTATATAAGTAAGTATTTTGCAAAGAGAAACTGTGTCTATGTTTGAATGCTGTTTGATGTTTTTAAAAGTATACTTGGGATATGTCATTTCACAGGAGGAACTGCTTTGTGACTAGGAAACTCAGCTGATAGACACTGCCCCCACCCAGTAGTTCCACAATGAATGTTATGTGGCACGTGCTGTTGGTTTTTTCACACGCAGGGACGCTAGTGTTACCTGTGGACTCAGGAACCCTATTTCATCTCACCAATGCCATTATTCAGAATGTCCAGGAGAGGGCATCTTGGTATTTCTTTTGTATATTTTTTAGTTCTTACTGATATTTTTTATTTTGACATTTTCATTTCATTAGGAGGATGAAAATATGTTAAAACTAGTTTCTAGTGGAGGAGGAGAGAAAACTAACACATACAGCAAGCAAAATGATGTAGAAATTGTCTCAGGTAGACCGTTAGCTGAGTGACTTAAACTGGAATGTCTTTATCTTGTACCATGATACAATTTGAGTTGCTATTATTTTTCAGGTAGGAGACTGTATAGAATTCACTACTTCTTTATTTTCTCAAGCAAGAAAATTGGTCACTGTAGTATATGTTTTTCCGGTATTTAAATATTATCTAACACATAGTGGTGTCGTTTTAACGTAACTTCAGTAACAGTAGGTTTGGATATTGTAGCTGTTTTTTAAGGCATCTTTCCTATCATTTCAAAACTTCCTAATTTTAAAAAAACTTTCCCTTGGTGAAGCTTGCTTAGGTTGGTGTATCCAATCAGTAGGAAATGTCAACAAAATAGTAAGAAAAAGATTGTGCAGTTGTTGGACAATTTAGAAAAGAATGTTTTAAAAACAAGAGTCAACCAGAATAAGACTCACCCGTGAATGTGTGAGTTCTCCCTCCTCTTCCCGCGTCTCCGTACCGTCCTTACCTCCTCGGTGTGCCCTGCAGACGGTTCCTTTTTCATTGTGAGCGCAGTGACTTCCAGTTGGTTTAGTTTGTTTTTCCACACTAACATTGACGTTGCAGATACATTTCAAGTTGTCACCCACTCTTTGTCCCAGTCCCAGCCACAGAGTGTGTGTATGTGTGAGCACATTCCATTATTAATAAGAGTTCACGTACTGGATGCTGTTGTCAAGAATTTGACTCATTAACAGTCTCGGCACTAAAATTTCTACCCATCAAAGGGCAGTTTGCATTTTTCGTTGTATTGGTTTTATTTCTGAGAATAGAAAAGCCTTACTTTTATGTGCTAGACTTGACTGACTTGGTGGTTTTTTTTCTCTTTCCTCTTAGCGATGGGCAGTCCTCAGCCATTCCTGTAGCCAGTATGGAGTTTGCGGCCATTTGTCTCAGAAATGCTCTGTTGCTTTTACCTGAAGAACAACAAGACCCGAAGCAGGAAAATGGCTCTAAGAGCAATAACCAGTTAGGAGGAAACACGGAAAACAATGAGAGCAGCGAGACATGCAGGTACCCCCATCCTCTTACCTTCCATGGCAGAAAGCTTTCTGAAATTGACTAGCAGGCCTCGTAATCCATTAGTTATTCCTCGAGGTGTCAGTCTAAAAGTATTTCCAGCAGGATAGAGAAATAAGCTAAACTCTAAGTGAAGAAAAAACTTTGAAAGATAAAATGAAAAACAACAGCTTATAGTTGTCAGTCGTTGCAGAGTTCTGTTGTCACAGGGCTCTCTGGCTGCTGGAAAGTTCACTTCTACACAAAGGTGCTTCAAAATAAAGACCTATGGGAACTCTGGTGGCCTAGTGGCAAGGAACTGCAACTACAATCCCAGAGGCGCACGGTTCGAACCCACCACATGCTCTGCTGGAGAAGGAGGGACAATCTCTTCCTGTACCAGTCAGATCCGATTTGACGGTACGCTCACACACAAAAATAAAAAAAAAAAAATTAAAAAAAACCAACAACAAACAAAATAAAGACCTGTCATCTCCTTCTGAAAAATGAGCTATTAAGATCCAATTGAGCACCCTTCTCTGACACAATGGGTCACCGCGAGCTAGAGTCTACTCAGCAGTAAGTCGTTCTTTCTGTTGCAGTCAGAGGAAGTCTCTGGTGGCCTCGTCCATAGGGCATTGTGTGGGTAACCCAAAGGCAGTGCCTCCTTGGCGGTTCGAATCCACCAGCAGCTCTGTGGGGAATATAGCTGAGCAATCTCCCCTGTGCAATTTACAGCCTCCTGAAACCCGCTGGAGGGTCAGCTAGGAGCTGGTTTGATCAGAGAAGGCAGTTTTTATTTTATTGAAATAAATACTCAAGGAGCTCTGGTAGCCTAGTGGCAAGAAACTGCACTGCAATCCCAGAGATATGTGGTTCGAATCCACCAGATGCTCTGCTGGAGAAGGAGGGGCCATCTCCTTCTGTACCTGTCAGATCCAATTTGACGGTACACACAGACACAAAAATAATAAAATAAAAAAATTTAAAAAAAAAAAGAAAGAAATACTCAAGTCCTGAAGCTTCTCATTTCTTATTAACCTTTACTTTTTCTCTAACATACTGCATACCACTAGCCTCCAGAATATATCTGTATGTTTATTTTCTAGTATCATTTGAAAATCATGCCATTCTATAAACAGTGGGAATGTCTATCTAGTAATAACCAAACAGACACCATTATGTTTAGGAAGTTCTGCTTCTTATACATGATATCTTCAAACTTAAATCTTGAACACCAGTATTTTTTCTTTATTATGTGTACACCAGGGATGTGTCCTATCTCCATAACTTTTCAATCTATATGTAGAACAGATTATCCAGGAGGTTGGGCTCTATGAGGAGAAATGTGGCATCAGGATTGGAGGAAGATTCGTCAATAATCTATGTGTTATGCAGATGACACACCCTGCTTGTTGAAACAGGAGGACCTGAAGCACTTGCTGCAGAAGGTCAAGAGCTGAAGCCTTCGGTATGGATTGAGGCTCAACATCAAGAAAAGATTCTCACCACTGGACCAATTGGCAGCATCAGGATGGATGGTGAAGAGATTGAGATTGTACACAGCTTTAGTTTGCTTGGCTCCACAGTCAACACTCTTGGCACCAGCAGCCAGAAAATTAAAAGACGTATTGTGTTGGGAAAGTCTGCTGTCAGAGACCTCTCCAAAATACTAAAGAGCAATAGAGCAATGATGTCAGTCTGGACACTAAGGTGCGCCTGATTCAGGCCACAGTCTTTGCAATCACTTGCTATGGATCAGAGCGCTTGACAATGACTAGGGATGATAGAAGGAGAATTGATGCCTTTGAGCTGTGGTGCTGGAGAAGAATATTGAATATACCATGGACTGCTAAAAGAACAATCTGGTTTGTCCTGGAAAGGGCTAAACCAGGCTGCACCTTGGAGGCAAAGATCCTGAAGCTTCTCACATACTCTGGACATGTTGCAAGGAGGGACCAGTCCTTGAAGAGGGATGTCATGCTTGGGAGGGTGGAGGAACAGCGCAGGAGAGGGAGACCCACTTATGAGATGGATTGATTGACTCAGTGACTTGGGTAATAGGGATAGGTGTGTCAGAGACAGTGAAATTGGCACAGAATAGAGCAGAGTTTAGGGCTATTGTACATAGGGTCGCTAAGAGTCACAAGCAATTCGAAGGCACATAATAATAACAACATAACAGAAATATAGGATTATTATAGAAAATTTGAGGTAAAATTGTGATCCTTTTTCCTCATTGAGAAAGTCAGGTTTTAAGGTAGTCTGCAGTAATGAGGTGATTAATATACTATCCCTGAGGAAAAGACAGACACAGAGAAGGATAGAGACAGTCATGGAAATCAGAATTATAGGGAGAAAATGGGGAAAATGCAATTACATTGTGGGCATTGACATTAATGTGTTAGATACAAAGTGGATATAAATGAGTAAATGAAAAAGTAACTGTTTTTATAAACCATGCACATCAGAATAAGTATCTTTTTTAAAAAAATAATGGAACTCTTGGGGGGGAAAATTTTTTTAAAAAAATTAATGTTGGACTGTAAATCAGTGAGAATGAGAGATACATGAAAATATTGGTCATTTCCATCAGATAATAGAGATACTGTGATAAGTTAGAGATTTTTCTTTTCTTGTTGTGTACCATCAAATTGGATCCAACTGGCACCAAAGGAGATTGCCCCTCCTTCTCCATTGGATCATCTGGTGGATTTCGAACCGCATGCCTTTGGGATTGCAGCACAGCTTCTTACCACTAGGCTACCATGGCTCCCTAAATCAGAAATTTTTAATATCACTTTGCACACTAGGTAAAATGACACCAAATTACTGGACATTGTCATTATTTTTACTTTTCTTTTATCATTAAAAGTTACATGGGAATGAGGATAAATAAGTAAAATTTTACATTTAATTGCTTATTTTTTTTCTCTTCTTAATTAAGAATGTGTATTTATTTCAGCAGTAAAAGCCATGATGGGGATAAATGTATTCCGGCTCCCCCTTCTTCTCCACTGAGGAAACAAGAATTAGAAAACCTGAAGTGAGTATGAGCTAAGCAAAATTAACATCACCTCTCCTGAGACTTGCACTGTTGGGAAGCAAGCTTTACCCACTTTCTATATGGCAACGGTCTAACAGAAATATAGTACAATGTTACAAAGTGGATACCGACATTGAGACAGTTATGATACAAATAATATAGCTTGTTCCTTTTTTTTCTGTGATTCTAAAAATGGCATGCTTGACTTTTCCTCCACTGAAGGAAAGGCCCTAACTTGTTTTCAACTTCAGGTGGTTTTTTGTTTTGTTTTGTTTTTTAATGTATTTAATTTATCATTATTATTAATTTTAACAAAAATTTGCAGAGACTTAGGGTTTCCATTCATTGATTGTTGCACTTTTTTCCATGCCCACTCCTCACCCCCAGTTCGCTCTTCTCTTTTTTAAAAAATTTTTTTTTTATTATTTTATTATTTTGTGTGTGTGCGTGTACCGTCAAATCGGATCTGACTGGTACAGGAGGAGAGTGTCCCTCCTTTCCTGGCAGAGCATCTGGTGGATTTGAACCTTGTACCTCTGGGATTGCAGTGTAGCTTCTTGCCACTAGGCCACCAGAGCTCCCCTTCGCTCTTCTCTTTGAAAAGTAAAATTCTTTGTTGTATAATCCCTCCCCCCAAGCCCACTCCATTACATAGCTCCTGTGAATGTCCTCCTGTGAAGGTCACACACACTTGGCCTTCACTCTTCGGGACCAGGGCTCAGGAGTGCTGTGGCAGGGTTGTAGGACAATTTCCTATTTCCTTTTTTAGGGAAGAAAAAAGAGTTTCCCGAGTAGCCATATGTGACTCAGTTTCTCCATTTCCTTGACATTTGAAATCATCATTAGTTTTTGTCTATGGTGATGGTAAAATAGACATCGGGTATGGGCAGTGGTTACACAGATTGACTAATGTAACTGATACCACTACGTGAGATAACAGAACAATAGAGAAAATATATGTTCTAAATAATGTTACAACAGCACCAAAATCAAAGACACGAGGGGAGGATGCAGATGTGGTTACTACGGCAGTGTCGCCAACCCCCTTATAGGATTCCTGTTCTTGTCTTGATGGCTTAGGATCGTGCTTTCCTAAGTTAAAGCGATCAAATGACCTAACACTGTCCTGAATTTCTCTTCTACCTTTACTAGAGTTGGTGCAGAGGGAGCTAACATGGGTGAAATGTGGTATAAGGTGCAACAGTGACAGCATTGGGGAAAATGAATTTGCCTCCCACCCCACAAAAGCATACTTTATGTGCATTATGGCCAATGGATTGCTTTAGTTACCATGGCTAGAGGTATTTTTGTTTTATCAATCCACCTGCATGTTATGTTCATCTATTTTAATAGGTTGTTTTGTATTATCAAAATCTTAATACCACCAAAGGTTGCAAAGTGTGAAGTCAGTCTTGTCCCGTCTTGGCCTTCTTTTTCCTCTCCCAGGAAGGCTGGCAACTGGCCGGTATGTGGATGTGATTACAATGAATTGTCTCAGTCCTGTCCCCATGTATGTGTATATTACTATGTTTTTGTTTTCTACACAAATAATTGAAAAGTCTCCACACTACTCTATTCCTTTTTTTTTTTGTCACTTGACCATTAAGAGCTGATTTGAAAAGTCCAGTGTTCGGTGTCCTCCTTGTCAGGGGATTTGTGGAATCGCCTTCCATGAGTCATGGGTGGGACAGTTTATTTTTATTTTATTTTATTTTATTATTTTGTGTGCGTGTACCGTCAAATCAGATCTGACTGGTACAGGAGGATATTGCGCCTCCTTCTCCGGCAGAGCATCTGGTGGATTCGAACCGTGTTCCTCTGGGATTGCAGTGCAGGGACAGTTTATTAAGAGCTGTGTGAATAATGTGTGCATTGTTTTATCATTGTGAAAATATATTGATAACATCTGCCAGTTCGTCATCTTCCACATCATTTTATGCATTTTAAGGATCATCTTTTACTAAAAAGATGTTTGAGAGAATTTGAATGAATGCCAGTCGTTAGAATTGCTTTGTTTACGTATCCGTTTTAAAAAGTATAGTATTCTGTAGTGGCTGGATTGCACAGTTTGACTTTGCCTCCTGAGAATGGCATCACCGGGAACAGTGCATGCCCTGGGGACCTGCTCAAAGGGTCTGTTCTTTCCATGGTGGATAGTGCGCTATGCCTTCGCACAGTCCATACGCCTTAGCAGAAGGACAGATTTTCAGAGAAAATAAAATGACTTCGCTGGTTTTTTAGATGGGACAGAGGAGATCTATTGCGAATCCCAGCAGCATAAAGGAAAACAGAGATGAATTCACTAGTCCATATTAACCTTTTATTCTTATGGAGCAGATGGGGCAAAGGAAGCGGCATGGATGGAAGGAGCTGTAGGTAGCATAGACAGATCAGAAGCTGCTGCTGAAGGCAGTAGTGATGGTCCTGTGCAGACATCTGGAACAGGGCAGGAGCTGTTAAAGATTCATGTCATCATTGTCAGCTGTAACGTTCCCCACGCAGTGGACATGTCAAAGGGTAGTTCTGTGGCCGAGTCACCTGTCTCCTGTGGACAGAGCTGAGGCTCACTGCCTGGCTGTCCAGGTTGTGGAGTTCTTAGAAATACCATCTTTTGACCTGAATTCTTTTATGTGATTGGAAATGTCAAAGGGCTTTTCTGCGGTGGAGAGGAGAACATGGAGAGGGCAAGGCTCCAGGTATTGTTCACAGGGTCGTGAACTTGATAATGCAAGGCCCCATTTCCTCCTCCCAGCATCACTAATGTGTAGGAAGCTGCCGTGGATTAACCTGGTGACCACCTCTTACGGTGCCGATTCACAGCTTCTCAAGGAATTTATTTTTGAAATAATATTAACGATAGGCTTTATTCCGTTTTAAGTTTTTTTCAAGTCCTTATCTCCCCTGATCCTATGTCTACACAGATGATGACAGGTCTTAAGAATGATCATTTTAGGAAAATTACATGTTTGTTTTCAGAAGACAGGTGTTAGTTGTCAGATTCTGTACCAAAATCCATGAAGCGTTCAGAAAATGATCTCACAATTGAAACAGAAATTTGTCCCCAGAACAAAGAAATGCCTCAGGAATCAGTTCAACTGTTCAGTCTCCCAGAGGAACTTGTTTGTTATGTGTGGATGTGCCAGTAGTTTTCAGTGATAGTAAATTATGTAGGAGAAGATGCCAGTCTTTGTCCCACAAGAGTCAAACTGTGTGCCTTAGGGTCGGCAGCCCAACTTCTCACCACTAGGCCACCGGCGCTCCCTCAGATGAACTTCTTGTTTTGTTGTGTACTATAGAGTTGGAGCCCACCCACAGCTGACCCTCCAGGGATTTCCAGAGGCAGTTAATCACACGGGAGGAGTTTGCCCATCCTTCTCCGTCAGAGCAGCTTCTAGCTTCTAACTGCCTCTCAGACTGCAGTACAGCTTCTTGCCACTAGGCCACCAGAGCTCCCTCACATGAGCTCGTTGTTCATGTGCCATCGAGTCAAGGTACTAATATAATGAGTGGCTGTCTGTTAAAACGGTGCCTTTGTTGCTGAAACCACTTAAACCCCAGCAGAAGCACGAGGCCCTTTCAGTCTGGCAAGGGGAGCCAGAGGGCTTGTGATAGTTGTTCTCCAGCCTCCGGTTAATGAATGCTATGACTTTTAGGTTTTTTTTTTAAAAAAGTAGTTTGTTTACCCTAAAGAGTTGAACACTGGTCCACACTAGATTTTCATAGAAGGTTACCCATCCTAGCCAAAAACCGGATATCCATCATGCGCTGATTGGGTACCTGAGCTGTAGACCCCGTGTGGTGGGTGTCTGTTGGAATATTAACCTGAGGCCATGCAGTCGGCTCCTGCTTACGGCAACCCCCAGTGTGTCGGGCAGAGCTGGGCTTCCTGGAGTTCCCAGGCTGTTTTGTTTTCCTTTGTTTGGAGTACTGAACTCCTTGCTGTTGAGTCAGTTCCAACTGTTAGTGTCCCTATAGGACCGAGTAGAACTGTCGCATAAACTTTCCAAGCTAAGTCTTCACAGAAGCAAATGATCACATCTTGGTCCTAGGGCAGAATTAGTGGCTTCAAACCACAGATCTTTCGCATAAGCTGAGCACTTAACCCTGGCCCCCAGAGCTCTTTTGCACAGAACTGCTCATATATTACTGATTGACACACATGACTGACTCATGAAACATGTTTATGTCTGGCACCTTTTAGAATAATGTGTACACTGTGTGATTGCATTTCTATAAATTAAAGAACAGGCCCAATGAATTTGTGGTGACAGCATCAGAACAGTGGCTGGGGATGTAACTGAAAGGAGACTTTAGGGTGACGTGTTCTGTGGTGACCGTGGTGTACAGTCTGCCATATGTCCTGACGATATTACGAGTGGTTGCCACATCTGTTCATGTGATGTTCTTACACAACATCTGGTTATGTTTTATGGGTCTCCGCCTTCTTTTCCCTTTTCCTTCTTTTAAGGAGTTTTTGGGTAGCATGGATGCTGAGAGCTGGACTGCTCACCAAAGCCAAAGGCCCTGAAGCCACCTGGACACCTCGTGGCCTCTTTAGCGATGCCTCTGAGTTAAGCTGCTGGAGAAAAGCACTAAATCTCCTTTGGCTGCCAAGTGAGCATATCTTGTAGAGGGTGCGGCCCAGGTGCTGCTTAGAGGGAAGAAGGGTGAAACTCTGCCTCACATTTCTTTTGGACAGGCTCTTAGGTAGGGCCGGTCCTTGAAAAAGAACATCGTCCTCAGAAAAGTGGAGGGTCAGCGAAGGAGGGAAAGATCCTGCGTGAATGGGTGGACGCAGTGATTCTAACAGTGAGCTGGAGCAGGGAGGAGATGGTGGCCTCTGGGGACCTACCAGGAAGAAGCTGCCCTGCCAACCCGAAGGCAGGGGTTCAAATCCACCGGCTGCTCCGAGTGAGAAACATGGACAGTCTCCTCCTGTGTGATTTTTACAGCTCTGAAAACCCGCTGGAGCGTCAGCGATGAGTTGGTTCTGACTCGATGGCACACACAACCTTGTGAATTATTTCCCATTCAACTGAAAGGAAATTCTTACCTTGGTTATGGGGGTTTTTTAGTGGGTTGTGTTTTTTTTTTTCATTCATTTTATTTTAGTGTGTGTGTGTGTGTGTGTGTGTGTGTGTGTGTGTGCCGTCAAATTGGATCTGACTGGTACAAGAGGAGAGTGCCCCTCCTTCTCCAGCAGAGCACCTGGTGAATTCAAACCATGTGCCTTCGGGATTACAGTGCAGCTTCTTGCCACTAGGCCACCAGAGCTCCCTTACCCTAGTTATGGTTTGTAAGAGAAGATGAATCAAAACAAATGTCTGATGATATAAATATTACAGATGGTTTTACTTCCCTTAAGAAGCCCTATTTCTTTTGACTGTAGCTCAATAATAATTTCATAGCTCCCTCAGGTAGACCTGAAACAGGGCTGTGTGGGGTAATCTTTGTACCCTCAGAACTCTTGCAGGTGGCCGCCCACCCCCATTTTAGTCTTACAATTTTGTGATCCTAATAACACTTGTCTAGTTCTGCAAAAGGAGGCAGTCTGTGTCTGTGACCTCTTGTCCCCGGAGTAGCAGTAGTCTGTGTTCACCTGGCATGATCCAGACGTGACTCCACCCTTCAGGTGAACCGATGACCAAACTGACGATAGGTCAGGCTGAGTCCTTCTTTTGTGGAGAGTCCACAGAGCCGCTGCTGACCTCAGACATGCGCCTTCGCCTCGCTCCTTTCCTCGTCTGTCAAGTGAAAGAATTGCTGTTGCTGTGACCTGGGCTGTTTTATTCACTGTTGGTGTAGCTAGGCTTCTTTGGGATGCCAGATTCATCAGAGAAGAATCTCTAACGTGTGTTTGATTTTTATTTTTGCTGAATTTGGAATGTGTTTTTCAGTTTCTGTTTGCATGGAACTTTTAGGAAGAAAGACATAAGAGACGAGAGAGAAAACAATGCAGCTTTTACATTCTTCTTAAAAAGAGTTAAACAGTGACAAATGTGCCATTTCTTAGGTTGTGGTAAATAAGTGAAAACACTTTGGGGGATTTTTATGTCATAATAAACAATAATTTTTAAATTACTAGACTTTATTTTTTAAGTTAGTTGAAAGAAATAACATTTAAAAAAATTTTAAATGATTTCTCAAATTAGTGTCCACTGTGAAGTTATTTTGTAAGTTTCTCTGACAGATGGTAACTGACTTCATTTTTCCCCATTTTAGGCTCTTTAATAAAGGTTAAGCTGTTTCAGTTATTTTCTTTAGATAAACCTAACTCCCAGGATATGTGGTGTGACAGATTTTAGTGTCGTCTTGCATGGCTGGTTGATTTAATTTAGTGCATTAAGAAAAGTTCTTTTTTTCCCCCCTTTACATTTTCTTCCTTGGTCTCATCCACCCTCCCCCGTTTTCCACGGGTCCTCGGTCTGTGGCCTTGAGCTCCTCCAGCGTGTAAGGGGACAGTGTGGGGTTTGTCAGGCCCACCCCAGGGGGGCAAGGCTAGTGCGCCCTCCTCAAGGTCTGGTTCTTCCGGTCTGCTGAACTGTCATATCCACTGAGTCGTTGGAAAAGCAGATTGGACAGTGACTCGAAGTGGTGGTGGAGGAGTGAGACAGTATTTGTAGGCAGCGCTGTCAGAAGTAAAGTGATTTCTCTGGAGGCTTAGTGTACTGAGAGCTGTTGTGTGTGTTTCTTGTATTACCAGCCTGTAGGCTTGTGTAGAGTGGGCTGCTGTTTGCTGAGAGGAGGGGAGATGAGAGGGAGGGTGAAGAGAGGTGAATGAGGGTAGACTGCAAATCACGAAGAGAAGGAGCAGCAGAAACGCCGGCTTGTAGTTTTGTATTTTAAGCAGTGAGACCTGTTTATTAACCCTCTGGCTCTGGACCCGCAGGCCAGCCACTTGTGACCCTCCAGTGTTATTATGAGGATCTTTCATCCCGTGGTGATCAGGTGTGATATCTTCTGGTAAATGAGGTAAACGTTAGAGAAAACAGATTTTTACTTTCTCAGCCGTAATTAGAATTTGGGCTTCGTGGGAATCAGAATCCTGCTGCCGATCTACATGACTGATTTCTGGACCCAAAGCAGGCTTGACAGTGGGCTGAAGCAGTAACAGCCCACCTACCGTCAGGAGAGGCCAGGGCAAGCCTTTCCCAGCGAGCTCCTGAAGGTGGGCTGGCCCTGGGCTCTGCTCTCAGCGCTCGAGCATGTGGGACGCCCGGTCTGTGGGACCTTGGAAGGAGACCTCCCCCTCGGCCAGGTGGCCTTCCGCAGGCAGCGTGGACAGCTGGGGGTCAGGAGAAGACATGTAGAAGGCTGGCGGCTGTGGTCTTCAGCGAGTACCTCCTGAATACCTACTGAGGAGGCTTGAAAAGGAACCCTGGTGGCAGAGTGCATTACATGTTGTGCTGCTAATCAAAATGTTAAGGGTTTGAATCCACCAATAACTCCACAGGAGCACCATGAAGCTGTCTCCCCTTGACGATTTATATCCTAGGAAACTCCATGGAGGATTGCTAGGAGTTAATCAGTTCTCAGGCAGTGAGTTTAGTCTTTGGGTTGACCCCTTGTAAAAGGAACCTGGTAGCAACAGTCCTAGGCAGTTAACCAGAAGGTTGGCAATTCAATCACACAGACCGCTCTCGGGGAGAGAGATGGGACAGTCTGCTCTGTAAAGATGGAGAGCCTTGGAAACTATGGGGCAGCTCTGTTCTGTCCTCGAGGGGAGATTGTCCAGTGAGGGGAGATTGACCAGAAAGCTGGGGGCTTGATTTGGGGTTTGCACAAGGTCAAAAATTATTCTGCTGGGGAGGGGGCAGCCGGCGCCATGTCTGGCTGCAAAGGTGGTAAGAAGAAGCCCCTGAAACAGCCCAAGAAGCAGACCAAGGAGATGGACGAGGAAGAGAAGGCTTTCAAGCAGAAACAGAAAGAAGAACAGAAGAAACTCGAGGAACTAAAAGTGAAGGCCGCGGGCAAAGGTCCTCTGGCCACGGGTGGAATTAAGAAATCTGGCAAAAAAATAAGGCTGAGGCAATGATGAACCTTACTTCTGTTCTTTTTTAAAACATCTAGATTCTCTGCTGTAACATCTTTTACCACCTGTAGTTAAAATGAAGTGTTGTCTTGGAGCCTGTTGTACATTTAAGAGGAAACTTTGTGAAACAATGAAGAAGAAACCTTATGATGGTCCATCTCCAGTTCTCATTCAGCCATTCCGATCTTAGCTGTCTGTGCAGTCAAAGTAAATGCAATCCAGAATCCTGTCAGAATCTTCATTCTTCATTATGCCCAGAATTCTGTACCACCTGGAATTAAACCAACTCATTTGAAATAAAAAAAAATAAAATTATTCTAATCTTTATGTAAAAAAAAGATGCAGGCTCTGGCTCTGTAAAGGTTTCATTTCTGGCCGGACCCTTACAAAGGTTGAGATAAAAATGGGTATTAAGGTTTGTGACTGCTCACCCATGCAGGCTTCAGACAGTCTTCTCAGAATTCTGGAAACCGAGGTCTGCAAAGGTCTTAGTTTCCTTCACAGACATCACACGCCTGGCTCATCGAAGGTCCTCACTCTGCTTCCTGAAAGAATGTATGTCCATTGCCATCTTTACGAGAAAAACTATAAATAAAGTAAAAGAAGAAATGGAAACTCAAGTCAACTTTCATCTCACCTCCGAGCTAACCACTGAAAATGGTAGATAGCTGACTAAATTTTTGTTTTCCTCCTTTTAAAAGAGTTACAGTGCCCATGTTTTGCTACAGGGAATTTAGGAAATCATAATGTCACCTCTTCTGTGTACCTTATTTTCCGGAAGGTCTTGAGAATTGCTACAGAAGAGATGTGATAGATGGGTGAGCGGTGGTCTGCAGGGTTGAGTGTGACTAGCGCAATATAGAGGCTCGACACCAGAATCTCAGTTCTAAACTCAGTGAACAAGGAGCAGCATTGGTCGTGTTTCAGCCCTGATGGGGTAGAGGGTTAAATTTGGGTTACTAGCTTTGAGGTCAGCCCTTCGAACCCACCATCCTCTCTGCAGCAGAAAGGGGGAGCAGGTTCCTGTTGGGATTCACAACCTCAGAAACCTGGAGGAGGGAGAACCCCCCCAGAGTCTGAATAGGCCCAATGCTTTATGTAGCCAACAGCCTTAAGAGGTGGTTGGTTCCCTCGTGCCCTACAGAACGCCGCTTCCATGCTGTGTCTCCTTCAGCGGATAATCTAAGATTCCAGCAGCTGGCAGTCGGCCAGTGAAGAGGAAATGGCACATCATACTACGAGAATTTGCCCAGCCGCGGGGGTTGTTGTTGTTGGGGTTTTCCCCTTCCTGAACTGGAAGAGCCACGTCTCGTCAGGATTTTAGAACAGTGGTAAATCCTGTGGTGATCTGGTGGCCTCAGTCCTCCTTAGACCAAAATTTCTGCCTGGACACACGTGGTGATGTGACTCAGTGTTGTAGACAAACCTCAGCCCTGTATCAGGTCCGTAGCAGTTAGCCGTTCAAACCACATTTCTGTCCAACGGGGCATTCGTGTAAGATTGCTCTGTGGACCCGCCGTTTAACACCCAGGTCGTCTGTTACTGTCAGGCCTTTTGCTTGGCTTGTTAAGACTAAAACCGAATAAAAAAACCAAGGTTTCTATCTCAACCTAGCAAAATCAAGAGGAAGTTCAGTTTGGTCTTCACATGTTTGTCCAACCTGGTTTTCCTCTTAACTGGTTACCTAGTGTAATAAGATCTGTGTGAGTGGAACGGTTTTTTTAGGAGCAAAAATACACTCCATAAATAGGCTTACAAAAAGTGCACTTTAGGGAGCTCTGGTGGCCTAGTGGCAAGAAGCTGTGCTGCAATCCCGAAGGCTCCTGGTTTGAATCCATCAGATGCTCCACTCGAAAAGGAGGAGCAAACTCCTGTGCCAGCTGGATTTGATTTGACAGAACACAACACCACCAACAAGTGCACTTAATAGTACATTAAGCTAAGCTAAGTTAATTTTCTTAAGAAAACCATAAATATATAGAAAAAAGTATCTGTATCTTTAGCTTTTTTGTCTGGGATATTAAAATACTATAGAAATAAGTGTAGCCTTTGCTATTAATTGCCTTTTTTTTCACAACATAAATATATATAGTCATTCAAGAGATTGTGTTGGACACTTGGTGGGGGCAGGGAACCTGCAATTGATTGGAAGTGAAAGGTTGTGATGTGGGCAGTAGCTAAGCAGAGCTCCAGGTGGTGGGTTCATCCGCCGTTCTGGTTCCTCCTGATGGTGGTGTCGCTTCCTCTCCCTTCCCTGGTGTCCTGCTTGTCCCAGCTGTGTCAGGGGGCCTGGCCTCTCTGCCGAGGTCACCAAGTTCTCCCCCCGCCTTCCTCTGTTCCAGGTGCTCCATACTCGCCTGCAGCGCTTACGTGGCCCTGGCTTTGGGGGACAACCTGATGGCTCTGAGTCACGCAGACAAGCTCCTTCAGCAGCCCAAGCTGTCAGGATCACTCAAGTAAGTGAGCCCGGGGCTGCCAGCCTGTTGGGGAGTTGCCACTTAGCTTCACGCGCCATAGAGTGTATGTAACATGTCAGACTGTTAGCCACCATTCAGCAGTTCAAATCCACCAGCTGCTCTGGAGAAAGATGGGTGATGGGAGGGTGCTATGAGCGTGAGTGGACTTGGGGTGGGGGGTGGGAGATGACTAGTCTCTGCACGGTCTAGGAGAAGCAGCTGCTTTCACACCTGCCTCCACTTGTGTCTTCGCAGTAACTAGTGTTCCCTGCTGCATCTCCAGGGTTAGGACCCACTGTGCCGGGGATTAGGAGCAAAAGCCTTGAGCTGCTGCCACCGCTGGGCGTGGCTGGAGCACCTCCTCACTCAGCCCAGGTGATGAGGCTTTAAGGAGAGACCCACCCCCACCACCCCAAAGATGTGGGGTCACCGTGACCAATAGACTGGGATAGACAAACATGATATTTTCCCAACTACTATTTGGTGAAAAAAATGTGTGTCCCATGCCTCGTCATTGTCATTCTCAAACTCCCAACGCCAAAGCACGTCATCGTTTCGTTTCTCTAATTGAGTTGGATGCAGCGTCCTTCAGATGCACGTGCGGAGCTAACATGGGAATGCATCCACAGCACAGGTGGTCTGCGTGGCGCTACCAGACAGGTGGTGGGGCCGGTGGTTCTCGTTTATTCTCTGGGAACTTTAAATCTGCACGCGATGACTGCAGACCCTCCCTTTAGCGATCAGTAAAGACGTTGCAGCGGGCCTTGATGACGCACCTTTAAGATAGCAGCTGATCACTTCTCTGTTAAGGCTGTTCCAGGTCCATGGTCAGCAGGGACGTACCCTGGGCTTGCTTCCCCACCCCCTTTATAAAGACACTGTAGGTAGGTAGCATCGTGTGATGTGAAAGACTTTGTCACGTTGGAAGCATGGAGGAACCACGTGGGGTGTGTCTCCAAGGTGCCCATGCACCTGTCCATGATGCCCATTGCCATCCAGTCACTTTTTACTCACAGTGACGCTTGGGCCTCAGGGTATAAACAGGAACAGGAGGGGCTGTCCATCCTTCTCCCTTCGCTCAGCTGGTGGATTTGAACTGCTGGAGATGAGAGGCCATTGGGCTAGCAGCCCAACTCATTATGGACTGTCCCCCCAGAGCTCTTGGTCCACCCATGAAATAGCAAAGCTGCTAATAGATAGGTATAATTTATTCTTTTTATATCAGAGTTGTTTCTAAATAATTAATTTGCAGTGACCCATGTTATTCTGTTGTACCCAAATAAATTTACATCTCAATTCAAAGTCTTGAAATAAATGTATGAAATATGTTGTTGTAGGAAGTATGAGGATGGCACAGGATAGACTAGGGTTCAGATCTTTTGTTCACAGGGTCGCTGTGAGTCGTACTTGACTTGACAGCACGTAACAACAACAGTGTTGTCAGGCACTGAATATATGGATGAAATATGTTATCATGCATTGAGGTATATGTTATAAGGGATGTTATTGTGTATTAAGTAGCTTAGTGAGGAGAAACTTCTCCGTTTGAAATCTGCTTTCTTGTCCTAGGTTTCTAGGTCATTTATACGCTGCCGAAGCCCTCATCTCTCTGGACAGGATATCTGATGCGATCACGCACCTGAACCCAGAGAACGTCACTGATGTCTCCTTGGGAATCTCCTCAAATGAACAAGACCAAGGTTAGCGAGGACACTGGCTCATCACCATGTCCACTGCCTTCCTGCCCTGGTCCGGGGGCTGTGGAGGCGGTAGAGGAGGAGGAAGTTTAGGCTGGCTTTCCCTCTGGGACAGGACTGAGTATGTGACCAGCTAAGTGGACCTCTCAGCATGGAGACAGTTTGGGTTCTGATGAAGCATTTTTCTTGTTGCAGTGATTTTGCACTCCACGAGGAGTGAGAGTGCTGCGTTGTGAAGTGAGACCATAGCTGAGCTTTTTGAGGGGGTGGGACTGCACTTGGCTGACGGCTCTCTCCCTGCCGTGGGTGGGGGCAGCCTTTTGTCACTCTGTCAAAGGAATCCTCGCCATGTGTAAAGTAACCCGGACAGGCTGCCTTGCTATTAGATTTCCACTTAATAAGGAAAAGTAGGGTTTTAGAAAGCAGGCTGTTTTCCTATCCCCTCAGATCTGTTTTTCCTTTCTCTGTAGGATCAGACAAAGGGGAAAATGAAGCAATGGAGTCCTGTAAGTAAGACGTCTCTACGTTGAGAGCATTAAGTAGTGTGGGCAGCATCCTGGGGATTGGGACTCGAGCCCTGTGTCCTCCGTGGTCAGGCGGGGGGTGTGGCGAGCAGCGCTGTGGGTGTCAGAATGGATCCTGGAGGTTGGCAGGGTGAGTCACACCCCTGCCCTCACCATGCCTCTTCCACATTGTCTCTGCTCCTCTCCGCAGCCGGGAAGCGGGCCCCCCAGTGCTACCCAAGTTCAGTTAGCTCCGCCAGGACGGTGATGCTCTTCAATCTCGGCAGCGCCTACTGCCTGCGGAGCGAGTATGACAAAGCACGGAAGTGCCTCCACCAGGTAAGGGCTTGGCCTTGGTACTTCTTGTTGCTTTGAGGCTTCTGGTCAGCCTGTTCAGCACTGGATTGGGGCTCTTCCAAGTTCAAGGGTATTCAACCAGCCCAGTTGGAAAGGAACCTTGACACTTTTCCTGGCGAGTTTAATAAATTAAGCTATACTTCCTTTATAATAGAGGACAGTGATTATCTCGGAGCAGACGGTTCTGAGTTAGTTGAGGGATTTCTGTGTGAGTAGAGTGTGTACTTGGTCTGAGTTGCTGGCACTGAGCACATACACAAACCAAAGGGGAAGACGTCAGTCCATCCAAGTCCGAGGGTCCGTATCACACTGTCCTGCTGCGTGTGTGCGGTATTCACTGGCAGTGCCAACAGAGCTGCACAGAAACGTTCTCTGGGGATGAGCAGACCCCATGACCACAGTTAGGGCCGAGTGTCCCGTGATCCTGACGCTGAGCCGCCTCTGAATGCCAGGGCCCAGACCTGCCCACTTCCCAGCCTCAAGTCCGCACCCTCCTTCCCTGCTAATTGTGTTCCTGACTGGATTCCTGGGCGATGCACCCTCTCAGGGTGCACAGTACCTGAGTCTCTGTCACCTCTCTGCACTGTGTGTAGGTTCCCCAGGACTGGCTTTCTGAACCTGTCTTTCTGAAAGAGTTTTCAGCTTTCTGCAGATAGCCTCCCACAAGTCAAAACGGAAAAATGACTTATGTGTGTATATGTGTGTGCCGTGCCTTTCGTTGACAGGACCACTTGGAGTCAGAACTGACGTGGTGATAGTGGTTGGTCTGGCTTTGCCTTTGTTACGTAGCGGTGGGAGCCTTCTCTCGGGTCACACGTGGAGCCCGGAGTCGAGCTTCACAAGTCAGCCCTTCCGCGTTGTTTGCAGGTCCTCCTTCCTCCCTCCCTCCTCCCTCTTGCTTACCTCCTTCCGTCTTTCCCTTTCGTTTATTAGGTGGTTGGTTTGGTTTGCTTTTTAAATACTTGACTCTACGTGCTGCAGGAACCCCTCTTAGAGATGGCTTTTGTGTAGTTTGCTGATTTCTTCTGTATGAGTCAGATGGAACTTTTCTGGCAAATGGCAGAAACTTAGACATTAACTAGTTAGTAAGTTGGGGAATCTCTGAGCCCCCTTCAGCGTGGGCTCCACTGCTGGGGGTGCCATCTGTCTCCCATCATAAAGGAGATCCCGCTCGGGGGCTCGGGGTCACGCACCCGGCCCCAGAACTCTCTTGGGTCCTTAGTGCTGCAGATGCCCACAGGTGGGAGCTTTATCAGAGAGATCTATCTTCTCACAGTTTAGAAGCCTGGAAGTCAGCATTCTGGTCACCACCTCGAGGGGAAGGCTCTCTCTGTCCACCCTCCACCACAGTTCTGTTCCAGCTTCTCTGGTTTCCCCTTGGCATTCCGTACAGATTTCTGCAGGTCATTCCTCATCCCCTCATTCATGCTCTTTTTATAATCTCAAAAGTGAAACCAGACACTGATGTTACTTCATTAATTTAACAAGGAAGTAGGTTCCCAAATAAAATTGCTCCAGGTCAAATTTAAACACAAAATGTGGAGGGTACAACTTAATCCATAACAGGCCATCCTTGTCCCTAGTAGTAGACCAGGCATCACAGTGGCAGCCCCCGATGGGGTTCCCCAGACCTGGAAGAGGGTGGTACCCAGAGCGATGTTCACAGAGCAGACAGCTGCTGTGCACCTGAGTCTGTGCTAAGCTGTAGGTAAGACAGTGCATAGCAGACACGAACCACACAGACAGACATCATCCTAAAAGGGAAACTGGACAGGCAGACACTCTGCAGGATTTTAACATTAAGTCCCTGACACAGAAATATTTGCCAGATGGTGTATTCACCAGCCACACATCAGACAGCCCGTGTCCCAACATTCCTCCAGGTCACCAACTCTCAGGAGACGTGGAGGCTTCCAGGATTTTCTCACCTGTGAAGGTGACCTTGTGCCCAGAAATAATAAGGCGCTCTGGTGGCCTCGTGGGTTAGGCAGTTCGAATCCACCAGCTGTTTCTAGGGGAAGATGGGCAGTGATTTACACCCTCTGAACACCTGGGGGAGGGTCAACTATGAGTTGGTTCTGACCCGACGGCAGTGGGTTGAGGTTTTTTTAGCTTGACCATGTGGAAAGTAACCATAAGTGATATTTTGTCACCTTAACAGAAAAATTAATTAGGTGACCAGCTGTCCAGGGAGACTCACACCAGTGGCCCAGGTGAAGCAGGTGGGCATTAAGTCCGTCTCCCCATGGCTGGTCAGGGTGTTGACCGCCCTCCTGAGCTGCTGCGGGCTCCCAACGCTGCAGCCTCCAGACTTCAACCTCCACCCAGGCATGTAGGTCTGTGCAGGTCCTCGTGCAGCAGGTGGCCTGCAGCTGCCACACGGAGACGGTAGATGGGGTCAGGCCTGTTCGGGGCCCGAGGGGGGTTTGTTTTGGTCCTTTGGATTTTAGGTTAATCCAGTGGCTGGACCTTTGTTAATTGGGAAGCTGGCTCTGCCTGGGAGGGCTGAACTGTGATGTGGAGGGTTGGAGAGGGCTCCGGGTAAATGTCCCCCAGTTGCCTGACTGTGGTAACCGTCCGGAACAGCCAGGAGGCAGAGAGCTGGCAGGGCTTAGAAAGGTGCTGTCTTCAGAGACCGTGTTGTCAGAGAACAGTGTAAGAAGTCTTATGTTCATGGGCCACTTGGCGTGAAATGGAGATTTTTATTATCTATGGAATGGGATAAAGATGACCTTTCCTATGTAAAGCGAGGCCTTAAAAATATAAAAGCTCATTTCTGAACTCAGTGATGTGGTAAGAGGACTAAATCCTCCCCTTCTTCAGCAGGGGCCTCTTGGGCGCATGGGCTCTGGCCGGAGTCCCCCTCGTGTGACACTTTCTAATGCTGTCAGCACTGATCTCTCTCGTACGTGTCTCTCCTCAGGATCTGATCGGGGCTGCTGGCTGGAGCTGTGGTTCTTCCAGCTGGGGGAGGCAGCATGCAGCCTACAGGAATGAATTCTTCTCTTGGACTAACCTGTATTATGTTTCTGTCCTTAGAGAGGAGGTCACTAACGGTTTTTTTCTCACCAACCTTTTACGTTTGAATTCACCTTTCTGACGTGGGCGTGATGCAGCTTACAGTGGTGTGAGTTGGGAAAACAGTTACAAATATGGATATAAACACAGCTGTCCCTCCACAGAGGACTGGGTTATAGAACGAGGCCTGCAATGATACGTCATTTCAGACCAAACAGCCACGGGGTAGAATAAGGACCCCAAGGAGGTGAAAACCACAAGACGAAGTAAACTGTTACTATTCAGAACACATTATGGATTTGCAAAGGGAAGGCCTGGACTATGAATTTTATCTGTAGCTTAAAAGAAAGGTAGCTGAACACCATCACCTCACAACGGTCAGTTTTACAACAGTAACACATTCAACTTCATTTTGTTTTGTTTTGCCAACCTCGCCAAACCTTATCACTTCACACTCATGTTCTTCTCATAAGCACACTTTGTCAGTTTTTAGGATGTGTATTTCCAAGTACAATTTCTATTTCTAAGCACATGGAAACTTCAAATAGGTATCATTACCAACAATGAAGAGTAATAGTAATAATTGTTTCTGTTATGATTACCAGGGGGCAGCCATACTCTAGCTATAACTTCTTGACTGTGGTTTAAGCCTCTGACATTAGAATTATGACCAGTGTAACATTTCATACTGTTACATCTGAAAGTAGAATGTTAAAGGAGGTGAGCAGAACAGTATCTCTCTATAACATGGAAGACGCCGAATGGGGGAGAAATGTGCTTGTGGGAGGTCGCAGAGCACACCTGGTCCGTGCCAGGTGCCACGCCGGAGCTGCCACGCCAGCTTTCATCATTTCCCCATTTTATAGGTGTGGGCACGTTATCTGTGGGAAGAACCATGGTTAGGGGTCACGTTTTGTGGTGTCAGGTACTCAGAGCCACTCTATAGGGCAGGCTGGAGCTCTCTCATAGCCTGTCAAAGGCTGCACCTCATTATGTTGTCGTTTGTGTTGTTGAGTCAGAACCAACTAAAAACTGACCCTCCAGAGGGTTTTCAGAGGCAGTAAATTCCATGGGAAGCGACTGCCCATCCTTCTCCCACAGAGCAAGCTGATGGATTCAAACCCCATGCCTTTGGGATGGCAGTGCAGCTTCTTACCACGAAGCCACTAGGGCTACAGATCAATTTGAACCTTCCTGTTGGCCCCGTGATGCTCGGGCTCCTAGAACTGTACGGCCTGAACCTGTCTGTGTGTCACATCGGCATTGGTAAGCTAGTGGTGGTCTCCTCTTCATTGGTTTCTTTCTGTTTTAAACAAAGGCAGCCTCGATGATCCATCCTAAAGAGGTGCCCCCGGAGGCCATCCTGCTGGCGGTGTACCTTGAGCTGCAGAATGGTGAGTTCTCTGCTCAGGACGACACCACGTCTCCGCTTAAGACTCTGCTTCTTACGGTTTAAGCGTATTTCCTTTAATCTGTGAAATGGCAGAATTGCATAATTTGTGACAGTTCTTAATAATCCCTACTAATTAGCCTTTCTCTTAGCAGCCACATGACTCTTGAGACCCTGACTTAGAATGTCAGTTGTTTTGAGTTGGGTTTTGTTTTTTTAAATAACATCAATGAGTTCTACAGTAAACTAGTTCTTGCTAAGAATTCTTTACCTAGACCTAAATCCATGCCATGGCTCCGGGCATCTCAAGTGCAGCCTAATAGAAAGGTTGTGGATCTAAATAAGAGCCCCTGTGACACTTGGGAGAGTTGTCAGTCAGGGAAAAAAGGCACAGAAATGGTCAGGAACTCGAAGTCTCACCTCCTTGTTGATCGGGGGAACTCTTACCAAGGGCACAGTTTACGAGGAGTTCAGAGTAACCTTGGCCTCCTGAAAGGTGAGCTCAGGGGTAATGTCCGTCCTCCACACCACTCTCTATTTGTTGTTGTTATTTACTGGTGAGTCAGAAGCAGCCCATCGCTGACCCCACAGTGGGTTTCCAGAGGCCGTACAGCTCTCCAGTGGAGCAGCTGGTGGATTCGAACTGCGTAATTCTGCACTGGCAGTACAACTCTTTACCACCAAGCCACCAGCTCTCCCCGCTGTGTCTGACGTATGTTCAGAGCACCTGGGAGCTTTTAAAGACCCGCAGTACGTAAATCAGGATCTGGGGAGGGGCAGAGGCAGTACAGCATGGTTTCCAGGCACGGCCAAGGTTACAGGCAGTAGTAGCTCTTCCATGTCATCTTTTCCCTGTCCTGCTGGGACCCTTATGCCTTGCTATGGGGTGGTGAGGGGGTATTGTCTCGTAGGGCTAGGACCCTGATAGCTTGCTTTGAGGTGGCGAGTATTGTCACGTCCATTTTCCCTTTTTTTAACGAGAGGCATTTTTGTAGGTAATACTCAGCTGGCCTTACAGATCATCAAAAGGAATCAACTGCTCCCTGCGGTGAAAACTCTCTCTGAGATGAGAAAGAAGCCGGTGTTCCAGCCTGCGCACCCGATGCCGCCCATCCAAATGCCGGCTTTCACCACAGTGCAGAGGAAATGACATTCTGCTGGTGAAACGCTGTCACCTGAGCCCCTGGGGCATCTGCTGGCCTGAACGTCACATCGCAGCAAACTGAATACAAGACAGGAGATGGGTGCTTGCTCTGAGACTGGATTTGGAGACAGCTGTACCCCTGACTCTAGCCACACGCTTACTACAGATTAAGAATTCCTAAACTCCTTTTCAGTGTTTTTCTTTTATCTTTACCAGATTATTAATTTTGAGCCATTATGTGATGTGTCTGTCATGAGCAATTAAAACATGATCTTATTATCAAAAGAGCCTTTAGAATATTCGTTTTTGGTCCTTCTCACAACTATTGGCTGAATGTCAGTCACAGTAAGCAGATCCAGAAGCTGGTTTTGGAGGTGGGGTGCCGGAAAATGCACGTTGCTGTTAGGTGCCGTGGAGTGAAGAGACTTTTAACATCCTGTGAACGACGGGTCTGGGCCCTGCCCCGTCCTGTGCCGTCCTCATCATCTGGGGTATACTTGAGCCCACTGTTACGTCAGTCCATCTCATTGAGCAGCCTCCTCCCTTTTGCTCACTGTGGTGTTACAGATTATTCAAAATGCCTTTCCTAACCATTGACTTCGACTCTGCCATGTGGGTGGGTAGGGATATACGAATGGGTGAATTGGCCAGTCTCACAACTAAACTGAGCAGATTCAGCAGCACATTTGAGGATCTCACCACCAGCAAAGCAGCAGCAGGTGAACGTAATGCCTTCTTCAGGGCAGAGCTTCCTGCACCAGCCAGACCTGCAGAGCAACAGCAGCCGCAGGAGAGAACCAGAGACCCAACGTGAGATGCGCTCATCTGGGGACTGCTTCCCCATAGAACCAGAGGTAACAGCCAAGCGTTTTAGAAGAGGGGGAGAGCCATAATCGGCAGGATTAAGAGCTTTGTAGGAGCTCGGGGGCAGAGGGCTAGTGGTAAGAAGCTGTGCTGCAATCTCAAAGGCACACAGTTTGAATCCACTAACTGCTCCAAGGGAGAAGGATGGACAGTCCCCTCCCTTGAAGTAATTGCCTCTGAAAACCTGCTGGAGAGTCAACTCTGGGTTGGTTCTAACTTGACAACACACACCAACAGCAAGAACATTGTAACACTTGGCAAAATCTGAGACTCAAGGCTGAGGGGTGTGTGTGTGTGAGAGACAGAGGAGAGAGAGAACATTTTGGAAGCTGTCCTGGCTGAGTGTATCTGCCCCCAAGCTCAATTAGAGTCTTTTGACTTCCCTAATATGGTTTGGTATGGTCTGTGAGCTATTACGATGGATTTCGGACCCAGCAGAGCAGTAAGATTTGTATTGGGACAAGTAGGTGTAGAGTCGTGGGGAACCTGTCTGAGCTTATGGGAATTTAGTGTTATGGGTGCTGCCGATGAGGACAGTCACCTCTGTGGAGTTAGTAGAGGTCAGCTGTGGCCATCCCCATGTGGCCCTTGCTCTTTTTACATTGATCCTCCACGTCTCCAAGAATGATGTCTTTTTCCAAGGACTGGCCTTCTTCTAAAAACATGTCCAAAGTCTGTGAGATGAAGTTTCACCATCCTTGCCTCCAAGGAGTCCCCTCCTTGTACTTTTTCTTTAGTTAGTAGTCCAGTAACTCTTGTGCAAAACCACAACTCAAAGGCACTGATTCATCTTCTGTCATCTTCATTCACTGTCCAACGTTGAGATGCATGGGGAGTAATTAAAAAGACCATAAAACACAAAGTGACTTGTAAAATTAAAACTCAATATCATCAAATACCATGGAGTAGAACTGCCACATCTGGTTACCAAGGTGATAAATCATAACAGGAAAAGACTTGCCTAATTTTTCTCCCTCAGAGTAGATGGTGGATTTGAGCCACTGACCTTTTGGTTAACAGCTCAACAATCAACCCACTGCTCCTTGCACAAGAACTCGTGTTTACTTGCCGTAGTCATTTGGGACTCATATAGTGGCCCTATATTCAATAGCCCTGAAACCTGCTCTCTCCTGTGCCAACTTTATTCTCTGACACACCTACCCTCATTACCCCAGTTGCTGAATCAATCCATCTCTTTGGTGGTCTTGGTCTTTCTTCTTTCTCTGTCCTTCCACCCTCCCAAGCATGATGTCCCTCTCCGAGGACTGGTCCCTCCTTGCAACATGTCCAAAGTATGTCAGACAAAGCTTCAGAATCCTTGCCTCCAAGAAACAGTCTGGTTTCACACTCGTTAGGA
>NW_006399841.1:5840288-5847357 GCF_000299155.1 Elephantulus edwardii | reverse complement strand
GCCCCCTGTTTTTCACACTCTCTGTTCTATATCATTCCTGGTAGTCTGTCCCATTATTAATAATTATAAAATTATTTCATTCTTTGGGACCCTCGGTCTGCAACACTTAAGGATTATAAAGCAGACAAGATTCAGTTCACTGGTCTTGTTCACTCTGCTATATAATAAGTATGGGATTAATACTGCCATAATTTTTCCAACAGAGTAGCTATGCTGATTTTAGGAAGGAAAAGCCACACTATAGGCTTGTGTTAGAAAAGTTGAATGAGCTCCTGGGTAAGATGGTGTCCGGTAGATTGATTAAGGTTGACCACCTAGGAGTGGCCTTTCCACCTGCATCACTCCAGAACCTTTCCTTTGGCGTTCAGAGAAGGATATGTCACAATTAAATACACAAAGTTCCTTCGTTTCAGAATGAGGGAGGCAAACAGTGGATAGCATATATGCTGACCCTCTAGCGGGTTTTCAGAGACAGTAAATTGCACAAGAGGAGACCACCGGTCTTTCTCCAGCAGAGCAGCTGTTAGATTCGAACACTGTACCTTTGAGTTGGTGGTGCAATTCCTTACCACCTGGAGGCAGCAGAGAGTTTTCTATTAGAACAGGATTCAAATTGATACCCGCAAAGATGATACATGTACAGCATCCCATAATAAGTGTGGTCCAATGGTCCAGAAGCCTTTGAGACGGGAACCATGTGGAAAGACAGAATGCACACCTCAGTTCCGTAACTCCATAGATGAGCCAGTTCCCCAGAAAACTCCATTCCTCTCCGATAATGTAAAGTTTCATTAACATTTAATAAGTTCCCATCTTGACCCCCTCAGCAAGGATGGAGATTGGTTGCCAAAGCACATTGCTTCACCTACTCCAGCTCCCCTCCTCAAGTCTTCCATTCCTCTCTAATAATTTTCTACCTGAAAGATGGAGAAAAAATGAAACTGTCAATTATTTCCTCTAACTTAGTGAGATCCACAATCAATACCCTTGGTAGCAGTCAGGAGACATATTACACTGAGCAAGTCTGCTATCGGGGACCTCGCCAGAATACTAAAGAGCAATGATACCAGTCTGAAGACTAAGGTGTGCCTGACTCAAGCAATGGTCTTTTCCACCATTTGCATCTGAGAGCTGGACAGTTAATGAGGATGACAGAAGAAGTGATTATTTGAGTTGTGTTTCAGAATAGCGCTGAATCCCTCATAGACTGGCAAAAAAACAGGTATGTGTTGGAGATGGTGCAACCAGGGTGGCCCTTTGAAGTAAGGATGGCAAAGTTTTGTCTCACATATTCTGGGCATGGTGCTAGGAGAGGCTATTCCTTGGAAAGGAACATCATGCTTAGAAAGGCCGCGGGTTAGGGGAGCTCTGGTGGCCTAGTGGCAAGGAGCTGCAACTACAATCCAGAGGTGCACGGTTCGAATCTACCAGATGCTCTGCCGGGGAAGGAGGGACAATCTCCTCCTGTACCAGTCAGATCTGATTTGATGGTACACACACACACACACACAAAAAAAAAAAAAGGCAGCGGGCCAGCGAAAGAGAGGAAGACCCCTAACAAGATGGACGGACAGACACAGTGACTGCAGGAGAGGGCTCGTGTATCAGAGATGTTGGGGATGGCAAAGGATAGGGCAGGGGCCAGGTCTGTTAGTCATAGGGTCACTATGAATCATACTTTACTTGATACTTAACGACAACCTTAAGGATTGTCTCCTCATCCTTAATTAAACTTGGTAACTCTTAGATCTAAGTGCCTGTAACAGCAGATTTGCTTGACCTGGATATTTTTTTTTTGAGAGTTAGTCTACAGACTTAATTTGGCTTTTTTTTCTTTTCTTTTCCCTGCCTCTTTTTAAACAGTCCCTCCGTAAGGACTATCCACTTAACTTTGTATCCAAAGACGAAATTTGTAGGTGAAAGGAGTTAGCCTTCGTTACAGACTGGTTAATTTCAGGGTCGAAAATATGGAACGCTTCACGAATTTGTGTGTCATCCTTGTGCAGGGGCCATGCGAATCTTCTCTGTATCGTTCCAATTTTAGTATATGTGCTGCCGAAGCGAGCACTACAGACTTAATTTGTAATAACTGACAAGACATTGATATTGTGAGGTCGAAAAGGCCCTATAATCACACTTGCAGACAATATGTCTGTCTTAGCTTTTTTTCTATAAAGGAAATCCCACAAATGAGAGACTTTAACAGACCTTTCTTTTCCTGTGAGCTTGAGAGGCTAAGATGTCCTAATGAGAATGTCTGCTCTCCGGAAAACCTGCCCTGTCTCTTTTCAAGCACCTATTTCTGAGCAAGCTTCCTCTGACTTGGTGTCTCTCTTCCCCAACTTCTGCCTCTCACTTGATTGTTTAATCTCTTTTATAGCTAAAGATTAACCCTGTCATACCCAAATGAGATTATAATCACAGGCATATAAATTAGGATTTATTTAGATTTAGGGGGAAACACAATTCAATCCATCACATGATGTTTGGAAAAACCTCAAGAAATGAGAACTTTTCCTAAGGTTTGTTTACAGGAAAGCAGAAATGGCTTGAAGGGCAGGCCGGGCCCTCTTGAAAGATCACAAGGAGTTAAATATAAGCTCCTCTGTCTCCACCCTGCCCATGACTGGACTCAACAGTATCCCAGCTGTTTCCCTGCCACAAGCCACCTCTGCTGAGGTAATCCTTTAATTGTTTTAAAAGTTTTAAATGCTTCTTCTCTGAAACTTCCTGCCTCTCCCTAATTTCTTGTCATCTCTCTTGGTACATACCCATCTGGTCCGGTCTGGTCTGTGGTTTTAGGAAGTTTAAAAGGTGTAGGTGTTTGTAGCAAGATCCCCAGAAGTGTTATTTTGTTTGGATTCTGAGATCCCTCACCCGTTCCACGGCACAATCTGTAAAATGGGCCAGTTGTATGTCACAACCCCCTACCAGTAAGAATGGTCCCAAAATCAAAGGCCTTAGCCTGCAGAACAACTAGAATGATCTCCAGGGCTCTGGCCCCATAATATGGCTTCATGCTGAGTTCTCTTCAGTCCAGGCCAGCCCAGCAACTTTGTGTAAAGGATTTTTCAAAATCCTTTTCCAAACTGAGGTTTCTCTGATCCACCTCCTCACCCTCCATCACCTCAGAGTTCACCCTTTTATAGCAAAACATGCCCTGATATTTCCTTTTCTAACTTCCTTTTCCTGGCTGGACTCTGGCCCACCCCACGCCCCTCAGCCCACATTGCCCTAGCTTGCTGGATGGTCTGTGAAATGAAGGGCGTTCTGGTGGCCTAATGGGTAAGGGAGGAGCTGTGCGGCCAACTGAAGCAGGCAGTGTGAATATACCAGCTGCTCCAAGGGGGGGGGTGCGCATGCGCTCCAGGCTTCTCCCCAGGGATTCACAGCCTCTGAAAACCTGCTGGAGGGTCAGCTAGGAGTCAGTTGTTACTCAACAGCAATGAATTGTGTTGTTGTTCATAAAATGAGGATATGCTGCCTGAGGGGCGAACTGAAATGGGATGAGGACGCAAAGTGACTCGCTTCTCTGGGCCTCAATTCTCCACCTAAAATCAGGATATCTCATAGGTTTGGGGAACTCTGGTGATGTCACCCTTATCGAATTGCACTGCTCTCCCTGATTTAAAGAGGGTATGAGGAATTAAAAAAAAACCAAAACCCACTTACCTCATATGGGGAATTAGCAAAGTAAAAAAAAAATGCCAAATGCACCTGCTTTTACACTTTCCCACCTTGTCGCCTCTGTTTACGGGCACTGACTGACACAACCTAACTTAGCATTTGTCTAAATGTTCACGAGTTTATGAGAAACGTCCAGGGTGCTGTAAGGGAATTGTCTTAACATCTAAGAAAATATCTTGGAAATTTTCTTAGGAACTAAGGTGGTTTTCAGAAGACAAAGAGGACTGGATGTAACTGGATTGCTCCCAGGCTCTCAGGAGTTATCTGACCAAGCAGTGACCCCAAGTGGCAATTCAGATCCATCAGCGGCTCTGCAGGGAAAGGACGGACAGCCTCCTCCGACCTAATTGACAGTGACCATGGCACTGGGGGTCAAGGGTGTAGGAGATGGTGAAGTTGGCTCAGGCCGGGACAAGGTTCTTCTAGCAACACTATGGAGTTCTAACTGATTCAATGGCACATAGTAACAACAAGCCTGATGTACAAATCAGAACCTGCTCCGTGGCAGCAAATCATCGCATCCGGTTGGGGCGAAGCTTTAAAACTCAGCCATTCATTGTTACTGTTTTTGCAGGTGCCTTGACTGCTCACGTTCAAAAAGGAACTCCATGATCACACTGTGTAATATAAAGGGCTATGAGAGGACAGGCCTTCCTGAACTACTTACTGATGTCAGGACAGAACTGCGGTCGGTGATGGAAAACAGAAAAGTAAATTATTGATTCCTTCCCCCCCCCCTTTATTCTGAGTGAAATTTTACAAATTGGTTTTCCATCACCCCCTCTGAGCTTTATCTCTGGGCAGATGCTGCCTTTTGATCTTAAGACATTGATTATCCTAAGGCGACATTGTGTCACTCACAGGCCCGTCTGCTGTCTGGCTAAAAGTTCAGGGCTGGGCACTGCCTTCATATTTCGCATCTCCAGTACCTGGTACACAGCAGTTGCTCAATAAATGTGACCGTCCTGTGGGAGCTCAGCCATTTCTCAACTACCTTGCTTTGGGCCTCGCCCTGTGCTAGAGAGGTCCCCGTCTCCCTGCTTCAGACACCTCCAGCCCTTCCCACAGCGCTGACTCCTGTCCAGAACTGCCCCAGCCAGGGGCTCATTCATTAGGAGGGCTTCAGGTCAGGCTTGGTATCTGCTTCACGTTCCTATTTAGCTTCTCTTGTTCCTTCTCGTACATTCCACAAACTCACTGCTGTGGGGTCTGTCACAATTCACAGGGACTCTGGACAGAGCAGAGCTGCCTCAGAGGCTTTGGAGCCTGTCTGGCTTCATAGGAGCAAACTGCCTGGTCTCTCTCTCCCAGGAGCAGCTGGTTAATGTGAACCACCAATTTTATGGTTAGCAGCCAAATGTTTAACTCACTGAGCCACCAGGGCTCCTTCATATCGCCTAGTGTTTCTGAAGGGGCTCTGGTGGCCTAGTGGGTAGGGAGTTGCCCTGCTTAACCCAAAGATGGGCAGTTCAAACTTATCAGTTGCTCTATGGGAGAAAGAGGGGCATCCTCCTCCTGTGCCATTTATAGCCTCTTGAAAACCCACTGGAAGGTCTGACTCAATTCTGACTCAAAAGCAACAAGCATTTTTAAGTATTTCTCCAATTGTGTTTTGTGCCATTTCTCCACACTCACTTGTGTTGAGTCGACTCACACTAATGGCAACACTCCAAACATACTCCACACCTCTATCAGAGGAAACTGTCGCCCTCCCAGGGGCTGCTGGAGTCAAACCTCCAACTCTTGGTGTGCAGCTCAACTTCCAAGGCACTGTGCCACCGGCATCCCTTATTTCCCCCAAAGAATCACCGTTTCTCACCCCCGAGGACTTCCACGCCTTCCCCACCTCTAGTTTTCGTTCCCTGTCATAGCTCATCTGTGTGATCCTAGCCTCCAAGGAGCATCTTAGGCCCCTGCTCTGGCTTCATCTCACACAAGCTTCCTGAAGGCATGTCCTCCCGGCCAGTTCACAAACACTCTGCAATCCGTGCGGCAGGACATGTTCTTTGGTTAAGAGACACACACACACACACACACACACACACACACAGAGTTGTAAGGGCCTCTGGAGACAGAGAGGCACTGTATACAGTGTGTGGATCGTTCTAGGTGTCCAACGGATGTCTCTTGAGTGGAATTTCTGGTGGTAGAAGTTTTCTAGGCCTGGTGAGGACACAGGTCTGCCTTCTTTGAAGATGGAGATGGGTGAGTAAAGTAAGTCCAGGGCTCCCAGGGCTCTCCAGGGCTGCCCGGGACCCCAGGACTCTCCCAGGGCTCCCAGCACCCCGCATCCTTGACCTTCTGCGGGTTAAACAGTGGCCCGGGATGGGTGGAGAGTGGCTGGTCAGTTCCTTGCTTCCCGAGCACCCCGCAAGCGTGCACCTCCTTTGCAGGGAAGCTGCAGGCTCGCCAGCAAAGCTGCCTGGTGGGAGCGGAGGCGGCTGCGAAGTTCATTAGCCCCCTCACTGGGGGCCCAGGGAATCCGTGTGGTGACAAACAATCGTCCAGGGCGGATTTAGGGAATTTAGCCAAGTGTCCCTGTGGGCCCCCAGCCTCCTCCTAATCCCGTCCACATTTCAAACTACTTAGGATCGCATTAAATGTCAAAGCCGACGTTTAGGGAAATATCTACATTTCGTATGCACTGGCCCAGGGTCAAAAAGAAAAGCTGGCGCGAAGCGGGGGCGCGGGGCGCGCTGTGTGGTCCCGGGAAGGGGCCCAGGAATGCGGGCTTTTCACATGCAGAGGACGCCCAGGCTTTGTGGCCGAGCCTCGGGGGCCCCAGCGGCCTCCTGGGCCCCGGGCGCCCCGCGATACCCCTCCCCGCCCATTGTCCCCAATGCATGTGCTGTCCCCTCCCCCCGGCCTGCAGGGACCCGGGGCCTCGCCACCGGCAGGTGCGCCGCCCGCCCTGCAGACCCCACGCCCCGCAAAGCCCCGTGCAGCTCCCGCGAGTCCCCGCATCTGCCGGCACCACGTGCTCCCCGTGTGGCCCTCGGTCGTGGCCGGGAGGCAACAGGCTGCGGCCGCCGCGGCCACTGCACGTGCCTGCGGGGTGGACACTCGGCCGAAGGGGCTGCCGGGACCCGCGGAGGCAGAGCCCAGGGGCGCACGCGCGTGGTGCCCGCGACGTGGTCCCGCCGCCGCCCGGGAGCCGGCGGAGAATCCCGGCTCCGCAAGGGAGCGCCACCTGCCGGCCGCGCCGAGAGCCCCGCGCAGCCGGCCGCGAATCCCAGTTCGACATGGGCCCAAAGCCCAGAGCGCCACCTGCCGGCCTCGTCAAGAGCCCCGCGCAGCCAGCTGTTCATCCCAGCTCCACGCGGGGCCCAAAGCCCAGAGCGCCACCTCAGGCCACCCCGAGAGCCCCGGGGGGGGCAGCCCA
>NW_006399841.1:5836914-5839407 GCF_000299155.1 Elephantulus edwardii | reverse complement strand
AAATCTCTGTAAATGTTTATGAAAATTAATAAAATATAGAAAGAAAAAAAAAGCTGATAATCCCAGTCTGCATGGGTCTGGAGGCCAGAGCTGTGCACCTGGTGGATAATCCCGGCTCAGCTCCGGCCTGGAGCCTAGAGCGCCACCTGCTGGTCACCTGCACACCCTGCCAGCCCCAGGAGTGGAGTGGGGGCAGGGCTGCTGCAGGTCCCAGTGCTGTCTGCTCCAGAAGACCTCTTCCCTCCAACGAGGACAGGGAGACCCACCTCACAGCGCAGGGAGCAGTGCTCAGTTGTTGTTAAGTGATGTCAAGTATGACTCATAGCGACCCTCTAAACAAAAGATCTGAACCCTGTTCTATCCTTTGCCATCCTTACACTTCCTGACACACAAAAGCCCATTGCAGCAGTCACCATATTAACCCACCTGGTTGAGAGTCTTCCTCTTCCTCACTGACTCTGCACCCTTCCCAGCATCATGTCCTTCTCCAAGGAACAGCCTCTCCTAGCAACATGACCAAAGCATGCAAGTTGAAGCCTCACCATTCTTGCCTCCAAAGAGCACTCCGGCTGCACCCTCTTCGTGGCCTATGTTTGTTCTCTTGGCCTCCAAGTGCGGCTCACAGCGACCCTATGAACCACAGATCTGAACCCTGTACTGTCATGTGCCGTCCTCACCCGCTCTGACCACAAAGCCCATCGCTGCAGTCACTGTGTCAATCCTTCCTGTCGAGGGTCTTCCTTTCTTTCTCAGACCCTCTACAAGCATGATATCTCTTTCCAAGGAATAGCCTCTCTTAGCAACATGCCCAAGGTATGTGAGATGAAGCTGTGTCATCCTTACCTCTTAAGGGCACTCGGTTGCACTTTCTCCAAGACTGATCTGTTTGTTCTTTTGTCAGTCCATGGGATCTTCAGTGCTCTTCTCCAATGCCACAGCTATGGGAATCAGTTCTCCTTCCATCCTGATTCACTGTTCAGCTCTCAGATGCATAGAAAGTGATAGGAAGGGGTCCATTATTTCTTGGAACTGAGCTTTGGCTGTCATTTCTACCTGGGGCTCAGAAGACACCAGGTCAAGGTTGTAGGGTGAACAGATCCTACGAGAACATGAACCCTGGCAGGGTGCACTTGTTGCTGGAGGATGGGTCTTAACAATGAATAGAAAGGAGTTCTGGGGCCTAGTGGTAAGAAGCTGCACTGCCAACTCAAAGGCATGCAGTTCAAATCCACCAGCAGCTCTGCAGGAGAAAGATATACTGCCTCAGAAAACCTACCGGAGGGGTCAGCTATGACCCTTCTGACTCCACGTATGTAACACCACTGTTGCAGACCGAGGGTAAAGTGATAATGAGACGGACAACCAATAATGAGTTAAGAGAGACTAAAGACAGGGTCCAGCAGTCCTGATGACTGAAGCACCCACTCTCTGTGTATTTATTGAGACTCATCAGGAAGGTAAACAAAGGATAATCACAAGGGGGTAGAAAACAAAAACAAAGGATCCTGGGGAAGTCTTTTGCAGATAAGGCAGAGTTCTTCTCTGTTCTTTACCTTATGCTAATCTCAGGAGGGAGGGATTCAGGAAATACAAACTAAGAACAAACTATGTTGACTCTTAAGGAACGCTTTAGTGCCTCAGGATGAACTCCAGCTTATATTACGCCTCCCTTATATCTGGATATAGCATTTGGTTTATTATTAATATTAAATTTTATATTCAGCTTCCCACAACAGAAAGCTGGCAGAAGGTCTATTTGTGGTTTTATTGACCATACAAAGACATTTGACTATGCATTGCAATTTGTGCATAACAATTTATGGTTAATATTGAAAAGGACAGGAATCCTGGAACACTTAATCCAGCTCATGTGAGACCTATACCTAGACTAAGAAGCTATTGTCTGAACAGAGCTAAGGAACATTATATGCATTAAAATCAAGAGAGGTGTGCAGCAAAGCTGTGTCTTTTCTCCATATCTATTCAATCTGAATGCTCAGCAAATAATCTGAGAAGCTGGACTTTATGAAGAAGAATGTGGCATCAGGTTTGAAGAAGACTCATCAACAACCTGCATTATGCAGATGAAACCACCTTATTTGCCTAAAGTGAGGAGAAGGAGATCAAAGACTACAGCCTTCAATATAGATTACATGTCAACACCAAGAAAACAAAAGTCCTCTCCACTGGGCCAATAGGCAACCTCATGATAGATGGAGAAAAGACCGAGGTTGTCAATGATTTCCCCTTGCCTGGAACCACAACCAACTCCCTGTGCATCTGCATCAAGAAATCGAAAGACTGCTCTCTAGTTCTCCTTTCCTACCGACAGCATGCTGCAAGGTCTGGTTTCACCCCTGTCTTTCCAAGGGTCCCTTCCCGCTCTTCTCCTTTCTTTCTTTTTCTGCTTTTGCTCCTTTGCATGGTCTTTCACTACTTATGCCTTTATCTTATTGCTTTAATAAACCTTTTTCACTTGTTTTGCTAAAATAC
>NW_006399841.1:5829902-5836518 GCF_000299155.1 Elephantulus edwardii | reverse complement strand
TCTCCAAGGACTGGTCCCTCCTTACAACATGTCCAAAGTTTTGTTAGATGGAGCCTCAGAATCCTTGTCTCCAAGAAGCCACCCGGTTTAACCCTTTCTAGGATGAATCTGTTTGTTTTCTTGGCGGTCCATGGTACTCTCAATACTCTTCTCCAGCACCACAGCTCAAAGGCATCAATTCTTCTATCCTCCCTAGTCATTGTCCAACTCTCTGATGCATAACAGGTGATGCAAAGACCCTGGCCTATATCAGACACACCTTAGTCTCCAGAGAGACACCATTGCTCTTCAGTACTTTGGAGAGGTCCCTAACAGCAGACTTTCCCATGGCAATATGCCTTTTAATTTCCTGGCTACTGGTGCCAAGAGTGTTGACTGTGGAGCCAAGCAAACTAAAGCTGTGTATAATCTCAATCTCTTCACCATCCACCCTGATGCTGCCAGTTGGTCCAGGACCTGAAGCACTTGCAGCAGAGGGTCAAGGACTGCAGCCTCCAATATGGACTGAGGCTCAATATCAAGAAGACAACGATTCTCACCACTAGAACAATTGGCAGCATCAGGATGGATGGTGAAGGTGCCATATAGTCTTTTCAATTACTTGTTATACATCTGAAATGTGGACAGAGAATAAGGATGATGGAGGAATTATTGATGTCTTTGAGTTGTGGTGTTGAAGAGTGTTGAATGGGCTGCAAAAGAACAAATAACGTCTTAGAGAAAGGGCAATCAGAGTAGTTTTTTGGAGACAAGGATGGTGAAGTTTCATCTCACATATTCTGGCTATGTTGTTAGGCAGAGTCAGTCTTCGGAAAAACACATCATACTCAGAAATGTCAGCAAAACAGACCCTCAGTGAGGTGGATTGAAACAATGACTGTGAAGATGGGCTCCAGTCTATCAGCGGTGCGGAGCAGAACCCAGGACAGGGCCAGGGGCAGAGCTATTGTTCACAGAGTTGCCAAGAGTCAAAACACAACTTGAAGGGGAGCTCTGGTGGCCTAGTGGCAAGGAGCTGCAACTACAATCCCAGAGGCACACGGTTCGAATCCACCACGTGCTCTGCCAGGAAAGGAGGGACAATCTCCTCCTGTACCAGTCAGATCTGATTTGACGGTACACTCACACAAAAATAATAAAATTTAAAAAACAAACAAACAAATAAACAAAACACCACAACTTGAGGGCACCTAGCAACAAGAGATCAAGACTTGTCTCTATAAAAATGGCATGTGTTCCAGACTGAGAAATCCCACTTTCCATTCCCATCTGATGACTGTGGTCTCATTATCACTGGATACTGCAGATAGAGTCATCTGGGGGAGGGGGTCCTGTTAAAGACCAGGCAGCAGCCAGCACAGTGACTGGAAGAGTTCTGTTGGGGATTAGAAGTGCGAAGGAGACAGCTGTGGTGTGCAGGAGACAATTTGCCAGAGATAAGTGTTCAAGCAGGAATCACTTCTCTTCAAGTGCAGGGCAGAGTCTTGAGCTGGGGATTAGCTCCTGGGGAAGATTTTTTTTTTAGGATTTCCAGCTCAGATAGGGCTTTCAGGGTCTGGAGAGGGGCCTGCTGGGTGAGGCTGTGAAGAATGAAGTCTCCTTTCACTCCTTGCCTCTGTGACTCACGTTCCCGCAATCCGTCCAGGGCGCCTGCTTGGACAAGAGTCTTCCCTGCAATGGGATCTCTGGGAAGGGAGGGGTCGGGTGGGGCTGGCCACCAGCCACTGAAGACACAGCATCTCCCTCCACTCAGGCTGCGCAACGGGGGTGGGTTCCTTTGCACAGGTTTTGCGAGGTGCCCTGTCTGCTTTTTTATGATCTGTTTGTGATCTGCTTGTATGGCCTCTCCTAGCTGTCTTCAAGGAAGGAAAAAAGTCTGGAACCAAAATGCCGTTTACTCATTCATTGCTGTCGAGTCAGAAAGGACGCAGAGCTGACCCTCCAGTGGGTTTTCAAAGGCTGCAAATCACACAGGAGGAGATTACATGCCCTTTTGTGAAGAGCAGCTGTTGGATCCAAGCCATCGGCCTTCGGGTTGGCACCACAATGCACTAACCACCAGGCCACCAGAGCTGTGAGCTGTCATTAAGCCTAGATCAACTCCTGGCCCCCCACAATGAAAGCAGCATTATCCGAGACCACGTCATGTCCAGGATGAGCAGTGGACGGGACTCCTGGGCTCCATTTGGCTTTAACGGGCTACTCTGGAGAAGTAAATCACCAGGCCTTTCTCCCTGGTGCAGCCTGGTCTGAAAGCTCCACTTAGACCCGCACAAACATGTTGGTGTGTGCACTGCTGGCTATTCGATTCCAACTCAAAATGACTCCATGAGAGAGAGCTGTCCCCCTGCGTTTGCCAGGCTTTAGTGTTTACGGGAGCTGACCACCAGGTCTTTCTTCCCTTGGAGCTTCACTGGGGGTGTGTGTGTGTCTACCCCCAGACCTTCAGTCAGTGGTGAAGTACTTAAACTGCGCCACCAGGACTCATGTAATCATCATAACAACATGCAAGCAGATGGGGGCTACATCTGTGGTGTGCCAGGTAGGCATCGAATTCGTTCATGGAAGGTGAGAATGCTATCGCTGAACCTCTCAACTCCACTATGTCTTACACGACTTGGATCAAATGACTTACCTTCCCTACGCTGCAGTTTCACCATCTGTAAAATGGGATGGTAATAATACACACCTCGTAGGTGTGCTGTGCAGCTTAAATGAGATAGAACTTGTAAAGTGTGAAGAAGCGTGAACGGCTGACACCTAGCAAGCAGAGCCGTGACGTTTAAATCAATGAACTCAATGCGGAGGCTATCCCTAATGCCCCGAGGAGGTCCTGAAGACAACCTTCTCCACCCCTTTTGGAAAGGAAGCAGAATGGAATCATGGAAAATTCTTGACTGTTAGATGTGGACAGTCCTGGAGGCGAATCCCAGCCCTGCTACTTGCTGGCTGTGTGACTGCCCGCAGATTGCTCGACCTCCCTGAACCTTAGCTTGTAGGTGAGGATAAAGGTACAGTGAAGGATGCCCATGTTGCCGGGCATGGTGAGGAGGGGAATGTGCGCAGGGCTTCCTCAGTGAGCACTGCACAGCAAACAGCCTCACCCCACTGCAGGAGTGGGTCCCCCAGGCTCGGTTTCTGTGTGTAGGGCCCTCACTTTCCCTCTACCCGGAACCCCCAATTTCTTCAGGCCCTCTTTCCCAGAAAGGAAATGGGCTCCCCCCCTTCTATTCTGGTCATTCACAAGAACAGTGGGGAAAAAAGTGGAACCACCACCATCAATCTGGAAGCTGAGGTCACAGGCAGCCGGTCATTAAGCCCCTGTCAGCTCCCTGAAGGCCACAGAAGTGGGGCAGTGGAGCCCAGCACGCCTGTGACAACATCTTCTCGCAAAACGGCAGAATGTTCTGTAGGATTCTGACAGTGTGCTCTTACGTATTCATTTCCCGAAACCTAAGCTGTGGACACAGAGAGAGGGCAGGATTCTGAGAGAAAGTCAGGCTTCAGCCCTCGTTCCCAGATTTCATCAATGCGGTTCATAGAAGGAATGACTCCAGGCCTCCTTGAAAGCAGAGGTGGCAGATGGGGCGACACAGGCCAGGATTCAGAGAAAAGCCCGAGACTTCTCTTACTACCTTTTGTCTTTCTGAAATGTTAACCATGTTTAGCTATTCAAAAATTGCTTTATTAAAAATTAAGAGCTTTTTTTTTTTTGCCTCTTCTTAAAGAGACAGTGAAGTTCGAAAAGGATCATGAAGAAAATCGCTTTGTTACTAGAGAGGAGCTACTCTGAGGCTCATCTTGGCCTCTGGGGCGGCTGGAAGCAAATCAAGGAGGATGAGATGGAGTCAGAAACAGCTAAGGCTTTCTCTGTCCCTGGATCCTTCCTGACCAGGCTTTCTTTTGCGCAGAGATTTAAAAAAATAAAATAATTCTTTTTCATTATGGTCCAAAAGAGGGGTGAAGGGAACTCTGATGGCTTAGTGGCAAGGAGTTGTGCTGCCAACCCAAAGGCATGTGGTTCGAATCCGTAACAACAACAGAGTAACATCACAAAAGAGTGATTAAAAAAACCATTCTAGGTAACTCAGATGCTATAGAGCTGGGTTTTCCACCTGCTTGCATTCTCCTGACCCTGGAAAAAGGCCTTTCTAAGGTCTAGAGGCCTCAACTCCTTTTTTAGAGGGTGATCTTTCTGCATTAAAATTCAATCAGTCCAACCTTAAGAGGCAGAAAAATTCCTTGTTGGAAAATGATTAAACAGCATATGAAATCACCAAGCAGGAGCAAAGACAAGGAGAGACCCAGCTTTTGTGTTAAGGAACCTTGGGCCCAATGAGTTAACTTTTTTAAGGAATTTTAACAAGATAGCGGTCACAGTGGAATTTGTTCATGTCGTTTATTTAAGGTTTTACAAGGCCTTGCCAAGAGTTCCTCCCTAAATCCGGATAGAAAGAGAGTTTGGTAACAAGATGAGACGTACAAATATCAGGGTAATTTTTAAACCTGTGAGGAAGTAAAACAACTTGCCTGGACTCTTCCCAAAAAGTCAGGGCCTGAGCAGGAGGTCTGGGCACTGGTCCCAGGTTAACGCGGTATATGGTCTTGGCGGGACCCTGGGAAAAGGAAAAACTAATTTACTACATCATTGAGACAGCTGGTAAAAACGGAATTTAATCTGTGAATTAGTGAGTAGTGAATTATGCGTTAGGCTATTTACCAAAAGATCAGTAGTTCAAATTCACCAGTTGCTGAGAAAAAAGAAGAAAAAAAAAAAGGAAAAAGTCCCTGCTACTCTCCACGTGGTCCGGAGGATTCTGTGAGCGAGACAGCACCTAACAGTAACAGAGGGGATTCGGAGAAATCAATAACATGAATAATACATATTATACACATGCAATACTTGCTAGCACAAAACAACACTGAATAATATACGCATAATTACATTTGTTGTTGTTGTCGCGTGCCGCCCAGCTGGAACTGACCCTGCAGAGGGTTGTCAGAGGCGGTGAATCGCATGGGAGGAGAATGCCCACCCTTCTCCCATGGAGCAGCTGGTGGGTTCGAGCCACATGCCTTTGGGGTTGCAGTGCAGCTTCTTACCACTAGGCCACCAGAACTCCCTAATTACATATGTATGCATATATCATTGGGATGTATACACATATGTGTTACCAGAGAAGAGTGTTGAATGTGCCATGGACTGCTAAGAGAACGAACAGGTTTGTCCTGGAGAGGGTAATGACAGGCAAGGATTCTGAGGCCCCATCATTTTGGGCATGTTGCAGGGAGGGACCAGTCCTTGGAGAGGAACATTGTGCTTGGAGGGTGGAGGGATGGCGCAAGAGAGGAAGACCCTCAATGAGATAGACTGACTCAGTGACTGAGGTAATGGGGTTAGGTGTGTCAGAGATAATAAGGTTGGCTCAGGATAGAGCAGGGTTCAGAGTTCAGTTGTACATAGGGTTGCTCTAAGTGGTAGGTGACTAGACTGCACATAACAACAACAACAATATATGTGTTTATTAGGGAAGGAAGAGAGGGAATGAAAATGTATATTGGACAAAATGTTAACTCTGGATTTAAAAAAAAAGTATTATGAAGTTCTTTGTGCTACCAAGGAGCCCTGATAGAATAACACATTACCTACTGAGCTGTTAACCAAGAGGTTTGCAGTTCAAATTCACCAGCTGCTCTTAAAGCAACAGACAGGCACTTGCCTCTCATAAACACAGACTCAAGGGGAGCTCTGGTGGTCTAGTGGCAAGGCACTGCACTGCAATCCCAGAGGCACATGGTTCAAATCCACCAGATGCTCTGCTGGAGAAGGAGGGGGCACTCTCCTCCTGTACCAGTCAGATCTGATTTGACGGGACATGTAAAAATAATATGATAAAATTTTTTAAAAAACCCAACAACAAAAAAAACCCCCACAGACTCAGTGGTGGGTCTCCAGGAGCCAGAATCTGCTAAACATCAGGGGATGTAGGCTTTGGTTTTTACTATTATATTTTAAATTATTTCGAACCATAAGGAAAAAAAAAATTCACCTTAGCAACAATAGCAAACTTCAAGAAGCCAGTAAATGCCGATGAAGACACAGAGAAATTGGAACTCTGAGACACTACTGGTTGGAATGTAAAATGGTACAACCTCTATGGAAAGCAGTTTTCTTAAAAAGCTGGAAATAGAAAAACCATTTTGTCTAGCAGTCCTGTATACAAAGTATACATCCTAAATAAGGAAGAATTACAACCCAAAGAGATACACTCACACCCATGTTCATTGTAGCAGCACTGGAAAAGAAAAAAGATGAAAACAACTCAGTGTCTATCAATGGATGGATGAATGGATTAAGAAGCTATGGGGCACACCCAATGGAACACTATGTAACACTAAAGAAGAATGAAGAATTCATGAAACACTGCAACACATGGATGAATATAGAGCACATGACGCTAAGTGAACTAAGTCAGCCACAGAGGGCAAACAGGTGTGTCTCCAGTCCATTACGAAATGCCAAAGAAAGGTTTACACACAGCATCACTTTTGGATTCCAAAAACAAAAAGAGGGGAGAGGGGAGTAAAAATTAGTAGACAGGGGGGTGCAACAATG
>NW_006399841.1:5825315-5828717 GCF_000299155.1 Elephantulus edwardii | reverse complement strand
TTTTTTTTTTTAATTTTTATTTTATTTTCTTGTTTGTGCATGTACCGTCAAATCAGATCTGACTGGTACAGGAGGAGATTATTCCTCCTTTTTCAGCAGAGCATCTGGTGGATTTGAACCGTGCACCTCTGGGATTGCAGTCCAGCTTCTTGCCACTAGGCCATCAGAGCTCACCGCAAATGATATTTCTATAGTCACAAATATAGCTGTTGTAAATACATTCATGCATATTGCCGACAGGGGCAATGATAGGTAAGTGTCATAATCCTAATGTAACTTAATCTTAACCATTGAGTCACTGGTTCTGGAGCCTTGGGCTCCTACTCTTGGGGGCCATCAAGGTCAGTTAACATGACACAGTCCACAAAAACAGTATTCTACATCTTGCTTTTTAGGAAGTAAGGCCTAGGACCATCAAAGCTTGTATATAACCATCTAAGACCACTGGTCTTTCCCTATTGAGAAGAAAGAAGGTGGAAGAAAACCAATGAACCAGCGGACCAGGCAAATCCTGATGTCTACCACTTCGAGACCAGAAAACTCAGTGGTGCCCAGCCACCACTTCTGACCATTCTAAAAGGAGGGATCACAGTAGAGAATCCTGCATAGCTGCTGTTGCAGTTGTCACAACACATACAGACCCTGTGAACGGCAGATCTGAGCCCTGTCCCACCCTGTGCCATCCTCATCATCTGAAACACTTGAGCTCACTGCATCAGTCACCGTGTCATCCGTCTTGCCGAGGGCCTCACCCTCTTTCACGGACCCTCCACCTTCCTAAGCATGATGTCTCTTTCCAAAGAACAGCCTCTGCTAGCTTCATGCCCAAAGTATGTGAGATAAAGCTTCACCATCCTTGCCTCCAAAGGGTACTGTGCTTTTACTTTCTCCAAGATATCTTTTTCTTTTCTTTCTTCTTTTTTTTAGAAGTCCATGGGATAGTCAGCACATTTCTCCAACACCACAACTCAAAGGCATCAAGTCTGCTCCTGTTACTCTTCTTATTCACATTCCAGCTCTCCAGATGCATAGCAGGTGATTGGAAAGACTGGCCTGAATCAGGCACACCTTAGTCTTTTTAGATGACATCATTGCTCTCTTTAGGACATTAGAGAGGCCCCTCACAGCAGACTTTCCCAATGCTGTGCATCTCCAGATCTCCTGACGTATGGTATCAAGGACGTTGATTATGAATCTGAGAAAGAGGAAATTCTTGACAATTTCAATCTTCTCTCCATCTGTCACGATAATGTTGCCCCTTGGCTCAGAGGTGAGGATGCAACTCATATTCAAGGCTGTAGTCCTTGATCTTCAGCAGCACACACCTTAAGTCCTCCTCAGTTGCAGCAAACAAGGTTGTGTCATCTGCATAACACAGATTGCTAATACCCTTCCTCCAATCCCAAGGCCACATTTTGCTTCATAGCATCTAGCTTCTCGAATTTTTTGCTCAGGGTACAGACTGAAGAGATACGGAGAAAGGATTCAGCGCTGACACACATCTTTCCTGATTCCAAACCACACAGTGCTTCTTTGCACTGTGGTGGTGGTGGGGGGAGGAAATGTGAAACAAAACGAATATAAACATTAAAAAGGTCAGGCTCACCGGCCAACAAGGGGGCCCTGGTGGCATGACCCGTAGGGAATCACGCTTCCAACCCAGAGATAGCACCTCTCTGACTGTTCAAATCCATGAGGGTTCCAAGGGAGAAAGAAACTTGGGCAGTCTCCTCCTGTGCCCTTTACGGCCTCTGAAAACCTGCTGGAGGGTTAGCTAAGAGTCAGCTCTGAGGTTTTGTTTTTGTTTTTTTCCTTTTTTTTTTTTTTAATTTTTGTGTGAGTGTACCGTCAAATCAGATCTGACTGGTACAGGAGGAGATTGTCCCTCCTTTTCCCGGCAGAGCATCTGGTGGATTCGAACCGTGTGCCTCTGGGATTGTAGTTGCAGCTCCTTGCCACTAGGCCACCAGAGCTCCCCCAGCTCTGAGTTTTGAGTTACTGGTCCAATAGAGATCAGTACACCTTCCAAGACTCTTGAGTCACCCTAACTCCTGGAACAAAGCTCGCCCCAGTGGTTCAACACTCAACCTACAGACAGGATGATAAGGCGACCAGGAAGCTCGAGTGGTAGACTGTAGGACATCTCTCTGTTAACCACAGGCTGTCACCTCTCAAGGGGTTCAAACCCACCAGCAGCTCTGAGGAAGAAAAGGCAGGCTGCCCCCATGTGACTTACAGCTTTGGAAAATGGCTGGAGGGCCCAGTAATTGAGTCAGTGCTGATTCCAGGAGATGAGTAAGTGAGTGATAAAGTGACCAATGACAGCAGGGGACACTTCTTCCTCAGAACAATCCACCGAATATGGTCAAAAGAACAGCTTTGCCCAAGGCAGCAAAGACGGACAGGCAGGAGGGCTCAGACAGAAGGATTAATGGAAATTGTTAGGTGGAAGTGGGGAAGGTGTGCTTACCTGGGGCACTGTTAATCCAAGTCACAAAAGCCAATGTGTATGACTGGCTGGATGAAAAACCAATTTGTTTGAAAACTTTGACTCAAATCACAATATTTAATTTTTTATAATAAAAAAATCAAAACCATATATTGTTGTTGTTGTGTACCCTCCAGTCGGAACCAACTCATAGCTGACCCTCCAGCGGGTTTTCAGAGGCAGTTAATTACGAGGGAGGAGTTTGCCCATCCTTCTCTGGTGGAGCAGCTAGTGGCCTTGAACCCTGTGCCTTAGGGATTACAGCACAGCTTCTTGCCACTACCTAAAAACAAAATATATAACAAAAATAATAAACTTAAATAAACATTAACAAGAGATAAAAACCATAAAAAAGAAAAGAGATTGTATGAAGAGAAAGAAAAGATTCATGTTAGATGATATTTACCAATTTCATCTTATCAATAATACCCCCAAATAGGTGCTAATGGGCTACACAGGATTAGAAATCACCCCAGACCACCTCTCTCGCTCGTACTCTGGAAGTGAATGTTTACAATCATGGGATTTGATATTTCTCTTTGTATTTATAGTAATATGCTTACCTAAAATAGTTATGTGGCAGCAAATAGAGAATCCTTGCTCTGTTAGTCAATTCGCAGTCTGTGCTGCTCTATTTAAGGATCTGTGGTCATAGGACATAACTGAATGTCGTTTATTTAAGAATAACTCTGCCACATCTAGGGGGAGAAGTAGAATGATACCCAATCCTGTGATTCAAAGTGTAAACTAGCGAGTCTGCTGTAGTACATTTCAGCGTCTAGAAATTTTACTTTTATAAAGATAATGTCTGGAAGATGTTGCTAATGTATTTTCCTTCACCACAGGGAACAGACTTTTTAAGTGTATTAATAACTATTCCTGTACGATTAGTTTTTAACAATTTTTTAAATAAA
>NW_006399841.1:5810067-5823965 GCF_000299155.1 Elephantulus edwardii | reverse complement strand
AGAGAGAGAGAGAGAGAGAGAGAGAGAGAGAGAGAGAGATGTGCACGTATTGAGTAAAGGGAGTGCTGAAGAGGAACCAGGAGGCTGGACAGGTGAGTCACCACTGAGAGCTTTAAAGGCCGTGAGGTGGAATTTGAAAAAAAAAAACAAAAAACACCCAAACCAGAAAAAGAGGATGCAAAGAATTCACAAAACCCAAGTATTTCAGCCGGAGGGAATGCCTGGTACAAACGCACAGAGGTCAGGAATGAGCAAACCCCACTGTGAGGGGTAGGTGGCCACCTGGAGCCTGGAAGTCTGCCCAAGCGGGATTGTGCAAGGTGTGTGCCTCTTACCTGAGCCTGCATGCTCTTCCTCGGCAGCCTGTCTGTGGCTCCACGGTCAGCAGCGACCCCGCGACCCCGGAGAAACAGGATGGTTACATATTTACAGCAGAAGGAACCCCAGTGGGGGAACTGGTTGGACAAGTGAACCCAGAGATAAGCTGGAGTTACTGTCACCCCAAAACTCAGAGCAAAGGAAGCGGGGATGTTACCAGGACCCAGGGCCTGAGATCATCATCCGGAAGGAAACCGAAACCACGATGGGCATGTTGGGAAGGAGCTGGACCTGGTGATGGTGACGGAAGCAGCCACTGCTGGAGACTGGAGGGGTTGCCCAAGGCAGAGAGAGAAGGGGGAGAATATCCTGATTTTCCCCCCCTCTGGGTCTCCAATTAAGACACTGCCTGACTCAGGAACCTGGGCAGTGCGGCCTACGAGGCTCAGCCCTCCGGCGCAGTGCAAAGCAGAGGACGGAGCACCCAGGCCTGGAACCATCAGCTGGATCTCCTCCAGGGATGTTATGTGTCCTGTGTCTGAACCAGGCTTTTCTGTTGGCTCTGCCTCCCAGTTGGCGTTCACCTATTCCACCCACCAGTGTTCTCTAGCGCAGAAAACAGGCCGCCATTTATCCAGCTGTGGAGGCCAAAAATCTTGGCCTCACCCAGCTCTCACCTCTTCACTCTTATCTTTTTCTCATCTAAGCCATCAGCAAATCTGATTCTTCTTTTGGCGATTCAAAGACACACCTTCTGTTCACACAGCAGTGTTTCTGAAGTTGAGAGGCTCCTTGTCATTGTTTTTAACTACCAGTTCTGGGCAATAAAGGTGAGTATATATCAAAACATCATGAGCCCACCTAAATTCAAAGGGAGGACATACAGGCCTTCACCTCTCCATAAAAAGAGTGTCAAAGAATTTCAGGTTGTGTTTAAATCAGAGCTTTGAACCAGCTTGTCATACTTGGCCCTGTGTTAAGAATCTGCTTTTCCGCCCCACATATAGGGAGCTCTGGTGGCCTAGTAGGTAAGGAGTTGCACTGCCAACCCAAAGGCAAGCAGTTCAAGTTCACCAGCTGCTCTATGGGAGAAAGGCAATCTCCAGGATTACAGTCTCTGAAATCCTTTGGAGCCTCAACTATGAGTCAATGCAGACTTTTTAGGGTTGGTAGGTGCCATCTAGCTGAGCGTGACTCAGGGACCCTGCAAACAACAGACCTGAACCCTGTCCTGTCCTGTGCTGTCCTCTCATCTCTGACACACTCAAGCCCATTGCTGCAGTCATTATGTCAGTCCACCTGGTCGAGGGTTTTCCTCTTTTGCTGACCCCCCACCTTTCCAAGCATGAGGACCCCTTCATTTAGCAACATGTCCAAAGTGTGTAAAACGAAGCTTTGTCACCTTGTCTCCAAGGAGCACTCTGGCTGCCCTTTCTCCAAGACTTACTTGTTTGTTCTGTTGACAGTCCATGGGATATTCAGGACTCTCCCACATCGCAGCTCAAAGGTATCAATTCTTCTTCTGTCATCCTGATTCACTGTCCAGCTTTCAAATGTGTAACAATTGACCATTGCCTGAATCAGGTGCACCTTAGTCTTCAAACTAACATCATTGCTCCTCACTAATTTGGAGAGACAGAGGACTTGTCCTCTGCAGTACAACTCCTCATGTCCTGATTGCTAGTGCCAAGAGCATTGTGGATTCAGCAGGATGAAATAATAAACAATTCCAGTCTTTTCTCCCCCGATCATGATGCTGCGTACAGGTCCATTTGTGAGGATTTTTGTCTTCTTGATACTGAGATGTAATTCATATTGAAGGATGTAGTCCTTGATCCCCTGCAACAAGCATTTCAAGTCCTCCTCACTTTAAACAAGCAAGGCTGCCATTTGCATAACACGGGCTGTTGATGGGTCTTCCTCTGATACTAACGTCACATCCTTCTTCATAAAGTCCACCTTAAGAGCCCCTTCAATGATTTGCTCAGTGGACAGATTGAATAGAGAGAGGATACAACCTTGAAACCTTGAATTTAAACCGTGCAGTGTTCTCTCTCTCTGTCCTGACAACTGCTTTTCAGTCTGCGTTTAGATTTCCTACAACCATCATTATGTGTTCTGGGACTCCCATTCGTCTCACTGTTAGCCATAGTTTGTTGGGATTCGCAGAATCAATTGCTTTTCCATAGTTAATAAAAATACAAATGACAGTCTTCTGGCATTCTCTGCTTTCAGCCAAGATTCATCTGACATCATCAGCAATGATGTTACTGGTGTCACAGCCTCTTGTACACCCAGACTGAACTTTTGGAAGTTCTCTAACAATGTACTATACTAGCTAGCTACTGTACTGTTTTTGGATGATTTTAGCAGTTTGGTTTTTTGCATATGATAATTAGATTGATCAATAATTTCCACATTCTGTTGGATCACCTTTCTTGAGAATGGGAACAAAATATGTATCTCTTTTGGTCATTCTGCCAAGTATATGTCTTCCAAATTTCCCAACATAACTTGCGAGCACGTCCAGGGCTACATCTGTTATTTGGAGCACGTCAGCTGGTATCCTCTCAATTCCTGAGGCCTTATTTTTTTGACAATGCCTTTAGTGCCATTTGAAATTCTTCCTTCATTACCATTGACTCTGAATCAATAGAATACTTCCTGAAATTTTCAGTGTGAATTCTACCCAAGATATAACGAATTAGAATCTATTCTTTAAATAAGATTTTCAGGTAATTCTTACGCAGACTTTCGGAGTCACCAGGAGGCCTACATGAATTACTTGTGAAACCTGTTTGAAACCCCCTCAGTGTACCTTACAATTAGTGAGCTCTTTGTGTCTATAAGGCCGTATCTTGATCTGATCATTTCTCACTAGCTCCGCCACCACACTCTGGTGTAAGCTCCTCTCTGTCTCTGTGATCCCGCCCTTGCTCCCCTGCCACATCCCTACCCTGAGCTGGGGGAGCCTTGAACAAGTGAAACCAGATCATGGGGCTCTCTTGATTGTGACTCTCTGCTCACGTTTCCACACAGAACCGTATCTGAACTTCTACCTGATTGATCTGCTCCCTGCTTTCATCTCTGACGTTATTTCCTACCAATCACAGTCCCTTGATCCTCGGACTCTCACTGCCACCCTGTAGTTTCTCCTCATCGCATGGTCTTCTCATCAGCCTGTCTTCTACTGACCACTTCTTCTAGGTATCCACATGGCGAGGTCCTTCCACCCACTCTGGTCTCTGCTCAGATGTTACGCTCTGGGGGATGATGCCACCCTCAACCTCTCTATCTGAAGCCCATCACTCTGCCTCCTTACCCAGTGCACATTCCTGATTTGTACATTTGCGTATATGTCCTGTCAAGGGAGTGCTGTTCTTCACCACTGCATTCCTCAAGCCCGGCACATGGTGGTTGTTGTCATGTGCCGTCAAGTCACCTGGGACTCATAGCGACCCTATGTACAACGGCCCTAAACCCTGCTCTATCCTGTGCCTGTCGCACTGCCCCTGACACACCCATCCCCATTATCCCAGTCACTGAAACAAGCCATCTCATCGGGTGTCTTCCTCTCTTGCACTGTCCCTCTCCAAGGACTGGTCCCTCCTTGCAACATGTCCAAAGTATGGTAGGTGTTCAAAAAAAATATTCACGGAAGGAATGCACTTATAATACCCACGTTACTTTGATAAAATCACTCTTCTGGTCAAAGGACCACTGGTCACCTGGACTCACTTACATGCCCACCAGCTGCCTGGTTATCAGTGGGATGATGAGTTTAACTGGGCTACACATCTGCTATTCTCCAACAGATTGGCCCACCAGTCACAGGGAGCTGGGAACAGTATCAGGGCAAGATTCAAAGACTCCAGTGCTTCTCAGATCTCTGCTCCTGTCTCACTGGCCAGAGCAATCACATGACAGGATTCATGTGACCAGGCACCACCACAGGGTACAGAGAGGTGGCACGGCCATACTGCTGTGTTCAGCCCCCAAAGGGAAAACACCGCATCTCAGAAGAGTGAACACCTAACGGGTGATGGAGGTGGGAGGTGGCAGGGAAGAGAATTAATTCTGACTCAGGATCCTGGAAAGGGCAGTGGATCTATTTTTCAAATTTTTTGTTTGTTTGTTTGTGTGTACTGTAGAATTGGATCTGACTGGTACAGGAAGAGATTGCCCCTCCTTTTCTAGCAAAGCATCTGGTGGATTTGAACCGTGCACCTCTGGGACTGCAGTACTGCTTCTTGCCACTAGGCCACCAGAGCTCCCTGAGGCTGTGGCTCTTTAAAGGCCAGGTGGGATTTAGATGGGAGAAGACTGAAGGGAAGAGCATTCCACATGTTGCAGGATACAGAGGAAGACAGATCACTACCATTTTCTAAATTTTACAAAAGACCTTTGGTGGCCTAATGGGTAAAGGGTTGTGCTGCCAACTCAAAAGCAGGCAGTTCAAATCCATTGGCTGCTCTGTGGGTCACTTTCCTCCCATGTGCCTCTGAAAACTAACTGGAGGGTCAGCTATGAGAGTTGATTCCAACTAGATGACATCACAACAAATACGTGCTAGACTCCGAACAAAACACTTCACAGGTATTATCTCATTTAATCCTATCACCCAAAAGACAGAAAAGAGACAACCTTAGCAAAACGTTTTAGGTACAACATCAACAGCAAATCTATTATAAAAGAATGTGAAACCTCTCATTCAAAAGGGAGTGAAAAGACAAGCAATAAATTGGGGTGGGGTTATCTTTACCCCCAAAGCAAGTATCTGATAAAGAACGTGTATCCAAACATACAAAAAGCTTTCTAAATAGTAAGGAAATAACCTATCTTTTAAATTGTAAGTAGTATTGCTTTCTTTTTAAAAAAATATACTTTTACCTCAAAGAAACCACAATGGCCACGCAAGCAGATATATGCACACCCATGTTTCTTGTGGCTTTGTTCACAATACAAAGAGTTGGAAACAATCCAAGTGCCCATCAACAAACAAATGGATAGAGAAGCTGAGATATATTCACACAATGGAATACTACATTGCATTGAAAAAGAAGGAACTAATGAAATATTATGCAAAATGGGTGACCCTGGAGGACATTATGCTGAGTGAAGTATTTCAGTCACAAAAGGACAAATACTGCATACTGCCACTGTTGTAAAATGGGACTGACATCGGGGTTGAGGGAGACTGAGAAAGATGGGTTCAATAATGTATACTGCATTGAAACAGATGAGGGAGAAAACTGTTTAAAAGGGATATGTGAGTAGGTATTATTGTCATGACAGGAGTCCAGAGTGAAGGTTACATAGTGGAGTGGACTTGGGGGGAGGGATTGTATAACAATGAAAGAATTTTCCTTTTACTTTTCAAAGAGAAGAGTGAACTGGGGGGGAGGGTTGGGGAGGTAGAAAAGTGCAACAATGAATGAATGGAAATCCATAGTCTCTGTAAATTTTCATTAAAATTAATAATAAAAATATTTTAAAAATATACTTTATTTTTTTTTAACAAAATGTTGGACTTTTATTCATTTATTGTGGTACAATTCCTTTCCTCCTTCTCCACCCACCTCAGTCCTCTTTGCAATACATCTCTTATTCTGGATTGTTGTCATACGTAGAATATCTAATTACATATTCTTTTAAACAGTTCTTTCCCTCATCTGTTCCAACAGAGTATTCATTATCTACTCACTCTTTTCCTATTCTTCCTCCAACCCCCAATGTCAGTCCTGCCATAACAGTGATGCTATGCAGTATTTGTCCTTTTGTGACTGAGATATTTCACTTAGCATAACGTCTTCCAGGGTTACCCATGTTGTGTAATATTTTACAAGTTCCCTGGTTTTCAGTGCTGCATAGTATTGTATGGTGTGTATGTACAATAGTTTTTCTACCCATTCGTTTGTTGATGGGCACTTGGGTTGCTTCCATCTCTTTGCTATTGTGAGTAACACAGCAAAAAAAACCACATCTGTTTGAGTTGTGGCTCTGGTTTCTTTAGGGTATATTCCCAATAGTGGAATTGCAGGGTCAAATGGTATTTCAAATGGTATTTTTTTGAGAAAGCATCAAACCACCTTCCACAGTGGTTACATCATTTTACACACTCACTTAGCAGCAAGTAAAGGTTCCAGTTTCTCCACAACCTCACAGCACTTGTTGTTTGCAGCTCTGCTGAACTTTGCTATTGCTGCTGGGATAAGAAAATATCTTATGGTTGTTTTGATTTGCTGGGGATTTTGAACATTTCTTCATGTGTTTGTTTGCCATATGAATGTCTTCTTTGGTGAAGTGTCTATTCATAGCCTATGCCCATTTTGTGATTGGATTTACTTTTTTGGTGTGAAATGTTGGAGTACTCTATAAATTTTAGATCTGAGTCCCTTATTAGATATGTCACTGCCTAATATTTCCCCCCATTCTGTGGGGTTTCCTTTAAATCCTGTTTGATAAGGTTGGTTGTTGTTTTTTTATGTGTGTAAGATTTGATACTTAGGAGGTCCTGTTCATTTATTTTATTCTCTCCTCGTTGTAAATAAATAACTGAATTTTTTAAAAAGGTGAAACAAACTGGATACGTCACCAAGGAATCTACATGGATCACAAACACAGTGTAAAAAAGCTCCACCTCACTAGGTAATAGTATCATTAGGTTCTATTGTATTAGCTCCAGCTCGTTGAGATTCAATGTCCAGCAGAGACACTGTCCATCTTCACAACCTCTGGGATGTTTAAGCCCATTGCTGCAGCCTCTCTGTTCCTCTGTCTCTTCAAGGATTTTCATCTTTCTCATTGACCCTCAACTTTACCAAGCATGATGTCCTTCTCCAGAGACCAGCAGTCCTTCCTGATAACATGCTTAAAATAAAGAAGTCTTTATCTTCCTTGCCTCTAAGGAACATTCTGTATAGGTACCCAGATGGATGTGTATGTTCTTTTGCCAGTGCATGAGATACTCAATATTCTTTGCTAATACCACAATTGAAAAACATCAATTCTTCTTCAGTCCTCCTTCTCCATTGTTCAACTTTCACATGCTTGTGTGGCACCTGAAAAACACCATGACTTGAAATGTCTATGAACGACTGGATGAAAATACGGTATGATGTGTAGACTGACCTCTCCTAACATGTTCAATGACATGCACCAAGTATGTGAGACAAAGTTTCACCTTTCCTGTCTCCACGGGGCACACGGTCGCATTTTCTCCAAGTCAGATTTGCTTGTTATTTTGGCATTCCAGGAGATACTCAGTACTCTTCACCAAAACTACAAATCAAAGGTGTCCTTTTCCTGTCACTCTTAGTCACTGTCCAACTTTCATGATTGTCCTTTTGTGACTGTCTTATGTCACTGAGCAGAATTTGTTCTAGGTTCTCCCATGTTGTACAGTATTTTGCAATTTCTTGGTTTGTTTTCTTAGTGATGCAAAGTACTTCAAAGTGTGAAGGTACCATAGTTTGCTTAGCCATTTTTCTGTTGGTGGACACCTGTTTCTAACTCTTTAATATTGGAAATAATGCTGCAATAAGCATGGGTAAATGAGCAGTAGGATCATTTTCCTACTACAAGGCATATTTTTTTTTAAAAGGGCTGCAACACAAACTGATTTACACACCCCCATGTTTATTGATTAGACATTGTAAGTAATTAATCAGGGATAATAATGTTATAAAACAAAATGTTTCTGCATAATTGTAGGGAAACCTAATGTCACTTGTATACCTTCACTGAAATTAACAAAAAAAGAAAACATCACGGTTTGGATCAGGTGCACCTTAGTCTTCAAAGTGGTCTTACTTTTTGAAGAGGTCCTGTTGTAATGTTTCACACTGTAATTTGTTAATTGATTTCTTGACTGCTTTCGCCCCAAAGATCATGGATCCAAGCAAAATTAAATTCTTGGCAACATCAGTCTTTTTCTCCATTTATCATTCTGTTATTTATTGGTCCAGTTGTGAGGAATTGAGTGTTTTTCTCTGTTGATGGGTAATCCACACTGAAGGCTGCAGTCTTTTTAAGCTTCATCAATAAGTGCTTCAATCCTTCATCTTCTACAAGCAGGGTTGTGTCATCTGTTTATAGCTGGTTGTTAACAATTCTTTTTTTTTTTTTTGTATTAGTTTCAATGAACATTCACAGGGATTCTGGGCTTTCACTCCTTCATTGCCGCACCATTCTCTCCACCCTCCTCCCCAGTTTGTTCTTCTTCCCCGCCATAATGTCTGTTTTAATTGTCCAATTGCCACAGTGCTTGTCAAAGTCAGTTCTGATTAATCTCCTTTGTCGGTGTGTCCTTTGCCATTCCCTATCACTCCTCCCTGAGAGAGACTTCACCCTGAGTCATAAGGAAAAGGGGATGGCGTATTCTCTTAGCTACTTCCTGCTGAAAAGGGACGCTGTGGGTTTCAGGGTGAAGATCTTCTCTCACTACTCTAAAGGGCCCCTTTGGCAGTAGGAAACACATAGACTATTATGGAGATTGATTTTGGAATTTAGATGCACTGTTGTTAATTGTGCTTGGCCGTATATGTTCATATCCTTGAAGATGTATCATGGGGGTGTTGCAACCTAGAAGACACAAATTTGACTAACAAGTTATAAGTACATGAGTCAAAAATTATGGAAAATTAAAAGAAAGGATTCTTTCATTGTTTTACAAACCCTCCCCCAGGTCCCCTCCACCATGTAGCCCTCGCTCTAGACTCCTGTGATGACAGAAATACCTAGTCATATATCTCTTTTAAACAGTTTTCTCCCTCCTCTGTTTCAGTGCAGTATACATTATTGAACCCATCTTACTCAGTCTCTCCCCAACCCCAAGGCTAGTCCCATTCTACAACAGTGGCATCATGTAATATTTGTCCTTTTGTGACCGGGATATTTCACTCAGCATAATGGTCTCCAGAGTCAACCATTTTGAATAATATTGCATGAGTTCCTTGTTTTTTAATGCAGCATAGTATTCCATTGTGCTTCTCTAGCCATTCGTTTGTTGATGGGCACTTAGGTTGTTTCCAACTCCTTGCTATTGTGAACAAAGCTGCAATAAACATGGGTGTGCATATATCTGCTTGGATGTCAGCTATGGTCTCTTCAGGGTATATTCCCAGTAGTGGAATTGCTGGGTCAAATGGTATCTCTATTTGTAACTTTTTGGCGAGCTCTGGTGGCCTAGTGGCAGGAAACTGCACTGCAATCCCAGAGGTGCGCGGTTCAAATCCACCAGATGCTCTGCTGAAGAAGGAGGAACAATCGCCTCCTGTACCAGTCAGGTCCAATTTGACGGTACACACAAAAAATAAAATAAATAAAAATTATTTGCAACTTTTTGAGAAAGCGCCATACTACTTTCCACAGGGGTTGCACCATTTTACACTCCCACCAACAAGTCTTCTTTCAACATTACATATTACAGAAGTGATTTTTAAAGTCACACTGAAATACTATCACATATTTACTAAAAAGCCTGATATAAATAAATATAAATATTTTTAAAAAGCCCAAAAGAAATTCAAGCTAATCTGTTTTGTTCGGGATGTGGACAAAGTGAACCCTCAAACAAACAATGATGCTGAAAACATAAAATGGATATGTATCTTCTCTTGATTTTATAAGTGTATCTACTAAAAAGAGTGAAAAGAAAGTATTGGCTGCTAAGTCAAAGGCCTGCAATTTGAACCCACAGGGAAAAGGTGAGGCAGCATTTTCCTGCAGATATTAAATCCTCGGAAACCTGAGGGAGTACTGTTACGAGTTAATAAACTCAGCTTGGAGGCAAAGTTTGTTCTTTTGGTTTCTACATCAAAGCTTATCAGATCATACATTTTATTTTTTTACAGTTGCATATTTTAAACATGTGTAGTGCTGAAGAGTGGAAAAAGATATAAAAAATGTGTAGTTTATTCACTACATATTATGCCTCAATTAAACCGTTTTCGTTGTTGCTTTAAAGGAAGAAGCTTAAGGACATGAATGTGGAAGAAGGTAAGATAGGCTGGAGTGGGGAGGTTCTCCTTAGCCACTCTTTTATAACAAACCACCTCAGTATTTAGTGGCTGAGAACTACAACCAGTTCATAATAGTTTACAACTGTGTTGCTGCCAGCTTCCCTGTGGCATCGTCTCAGGGGGATTCAGAATGAAATGTGCTAAACATCCCAGGATGGATTTCCTCTTCCACCTGGCAACTGGATGGAGCCAGGGATCTTGTTAAAATGTGGGTGAGAAGGGCCATTTTCACCAGAACTTGCATAGGGATTGCAAAATTGCAGGTCTTAAGCCCTTTTTGAAAACCAAGTATGTTTAAACATGAATTCTTAATGGAAATTTAATGCAAATGTACTTAACAGCACACATCTCCAATACATATAATTTCAAAGCTGTTTATTCCTTAAAAAAATTCCTTATTAAAATATAAGGTGACCTGCTTTTAGGATTTGAGAAAGCATATATATATATATACTCGATTTCTAATGTTAGACTATTAGAGAAAACACTATTAGAGGCTTGGGTGACCGTCTCTTGCTTCAAAAGAGTGTTTATTAGCTGGGACAGCAGTGGCAATGTTGTTTATAATAAAGGAATCATGTCTTTGGCCATTCTTCTAGATATAAACCTGGCTCCTCTCATGGATATGATCTATCACTTTCTTAGAAGTTAGTTCTAATTTAATTTTCATCACTAGACTTCCTACTTAACAATCATGGTAACTGTTGTTTCATATAATTAAGGTTGAAGGTGTTGACTTAAACAGTTCCTTCTTTCCTACCAACTGGTGGGTAATTAAGCCTTCACAGAAATTAGGAATGTGCTAATTTTTCTATTTGCATTACAGTTCAGCTCCCAGTCAATGTCCGGTGTATTCAAGAAGAGAAAGAGAATCTACTTTTTAAAGAGAAATCAAACCCTTCCCCCCCCCTTTATCCTGCACAATTGTCCCCAGGAAACTGGCCCATCAACAGTGGTCTGAGTCTTCCTACTGCTCCGTGAAGGGTTTGGTGGATTTTCCAAGACCTCGTGGAGTCTTTAAGATCAGGAGGATAGTTGTGAAATTTAAAAAAAATCTTTTTTAGGTCCTGATGGGTGGGGTCGAATAAAGAAGGAGACAGCAGGTCTGGGGCCATTTTCCTTCTGTCAATTCTCTTTCCCATCTGTTTTCCTCTTGTTATTGTTTAGAGGGGGTGAGGTGGAGAGAGAGAGAATGAAAAACAATGAAGGAAAGGCAAAGAAACAAATGCAAGAAATACACTAAACACCTCTGGAGCAGGCCAGAGTGGGAGAAAATCCATGAGGGTGTGTCTGTGTTTCCAAGTGGAACACAAAATTATAACGCAAGAAACACACTTCTGTTGGCTGTAGGTGAGATTCCATCCTTCACACAATATTTATAGCGAGTAAACACCCAGTGTGTGTGTTTTGCTCTGAAAACTCCTAAGGGCAGCAGAGGATTTATGCTTCCCCAGGGATTGTCAAGGAGTCCATTTGGCACCATGGTGAACCTGGCTAATAATTCAAAGGTTGGCTGTTCAAACCTACTCAGTGGCTCTTGGTGGGAGTGGGGAGGTGACCATTTGCATCCTAGAAAACTCAATGGAATAATTTTCTCCTCGGTTAGACTGGGTCACTCTGGGTAAAAAAAATCACTCTTCAGCACACCTCCCGCATACACTCTCAACCCCCCGATTGGTTTTTCTCCCGGGGTCGTTAGGAAGCTTCCTGGGCCTTCAACAAATTTGTCCACCTGGGGTGATTTAAGGGCTGCTTCCAGGTTGATTTTACTCTGGAAAACCCACTGAATTTCAGTTCGCAGAAGCAGAGGCGGCGCTGGGAACGTCTTCAGTGTGGAAGCTCATTTTTTTTTGTCTTCTGTTCATCCACACTCAGGATCCAGGCTTGGTTACTCAGGTCTGACACTGAGGTGTTTTGTTCATCCCCTTACCTGAAGTGTACTTTACACACCGTAGGTTTTAACCAGCGGACTTTTCAAGTTCTCACAAATGCACATTACCCATGAATCTGTATGTCATGAGTCCACGGCTCCTTCCCGACCTTTGCGGATCAATACCCCATCACCCCAAGGAGACTCTTTCTATCCTCAGGCTGGTTTGGCTTTTAGACTTTCCTGTAAATGGAGTACCCTTTGTGTCTATCTTCTTTCTCCCCACAAGATGTGTCTGAGTCTTTTAGGTCGCTCTATGTAGCACTGGGCTATGTGACTGTTAGTACAACCCAAGATGCCATTTACACCATGACAACGTAGGGACGGGGGCGAAAGATTCTGCATGTTTACTCCAGGCCAGATAGCCACAAGCCTGGTCAGCGACTTCTCGGCCCTCCAAGGCAGGATCTTTCTACAGCCTCTCAAGTTCCTCTCCCCCCCCGCCCCCCAGGCAGCCTGGCACCACCCAGATGGCCGAGGGGCCATCTCACCTCGCTCCCCGCGCGCGCTCTTAACAGCTGCCCCCTTCCCAGTTTAAACGCGCCAACCCACCCTTCCGCTGAAGCAGAGTTCAGATACGCTTGATCCTACACACCACGGAGGGGTGTTTTTGTGTTGATCACGGCTAGCCTGAGCCTTGACGCAAACATAAAAAAAGAAAAAGAAAATGCTGGAGCGAAACCCCAGAGATCTCCCGGGCGGGGACCATCGGCCCCGGTGGGGTCAGGATTCAGAATGAAATCTTTCCTTTTGGGGTGTTTTTTTTTTTTTTTTTAAATAAACGGAAGAGTCGCTCTCCTCTCCCTGCTCGGAGGGTTTCAAAGGTCGTCACTCTGGAGCCCGGGGGGCGGTCATCCCCCGAGCGGCCGGAGGAGGGAGGAGGTCGGGGGAGGAGGGCGCACACAAAAGCGACCGCGCAGCGAGGGCTAATGTTTCCTGTTTGCCGGCAGCCCCCTCCCCCGCTCCTCCGCGAGCCCCCTCCCCGCACGCGGGCGGAAGTGAGTTTGCTCCTTTGGAGATTAAAAGGATTCCGAATTCCGATCAGTCCCAATAACCGGCGTCCAGAGAGGAGGAGGAGGTGGTGACGGAGGAAGAGGCGGCAAAGCAGAGAAAGGGGGTGCGCGCGCACGAGGCCCGCGTTGGGGGGTGCTGCGAGAGCCCCAGGAGGCCGGGCGCCGCAGGACCCCAGCCCGGAGGGCGCAGCGCGCGGGGCCACCCGAGTCCCGCTCGGCCACTCGGTGCAGAAGGAAGATGACGCGGGCGCTGGCCGGCATCCTGGGCCACGCGGCTCCAGAGCTCGGCGCGCGAGGCCGGTGCCGCGTCCAGTGAGCCCAGCGCGCCCGGGAGGAGCCGAGTCCCCACGGCTCGGGATCGGAGGGGGGACCAAGGCGAGGGCGAAATGGCCCGATGACAAAGGAAATGTGATCCCTCTTGGCTGCCAAGGTTTCAGAGAGGACGGACTTGAGGAGGAGGGGCGCGTGGCGCGCGCGGAGCCCGGATAGCATTGCACGACGGCCCGCGCGGAGCGGGGAGCGGGTACATCTAATATCTTCCTGCCGATGAATAATTCAGAGAGGCCCGCGGGGACCTGCAGCCCCGCGCTCCGGCGCGGCTGAGCCGGGGAGAAG
>NW_006399841.1:5808707-5809798 GCF_000299155.1 Elephantulus edwardii | reverse complement strand
GCGCGAGCCCCGGGCGCCGGGCCACCCAGGAGCCCCTCGCCGCCGCGACATGCAGCCGGGCCGCCGGCGCCGCGCGCGGGGACACTTGATTGGCGACGCGCGGCTCGCGCCTTTGCTTCTTTGGGGCACCTTCCCCTCTCAAGAAGAGACTAAATTCGTTTAGAGGAAAAGAACCAGAAAAGCACCCCCAAACACCAAAATAAAACCCCTCGTCGAACCAAATTCTGCTTCTCCGGGACGCGGACGCACAGCTAACTCTCGTTTTGGGGGCTGCCCCGGCGGCTCCCGGGAGCCCTCTGACCTCCCCGCCCCCTCTCGCCCCCGGCGCGTCGGGACTTGTGGCTCCAGCGCCTCGGAAGGCGCGCGGGCCCGGGCCCTCCGGGAGGAATCTCGGTCGCCTCTGGACAGTGGCATTTAATGCCCGCAGCGTCGGGGGTGGCGGCGCGCGGGCCGGACGGGCCACTCGGGTGCCGGCTCCGGGTTGCAGGCCTGATCGATGCCTTTTGCTGAGTGAGCCGCCGGCTCCCCACCCACCTCGTCCGATCTCGCCTCCTCCTCTTCCTCTGGTCTCCTCCCTCCTCCACGCCCTCCTGCAAATGGCTACGTTCCCCGAGAGCGACTTCCAGATCTGCCTGCTGTGTAAGGAGATGTGCGGCTCGCCAGTGCCGCTCTCCTCCAGCTCGTCGGCGTCCTCCTCGTCCTCGCAGACGTCGACGTCGTCGGGGAACTGCGGCGGCGGCGGGGCTCCCGGCACCGCCCCGCGCCGCCTGCACGTCCTGCCCTGCCTGCACGCCTTCTGCCGCCCGTGCCTCGAGGCGCACCGGCTGCCGGCGGCGGGCGGCGGCGCGCCGGGGGAGCCACTCAAGTTGCGCTGCCCCGTCTGCGACCAGAAGGTCGTGTTGGCCGAGGCGGCGGGTATGGACGCGCTGCCCTCGTCCGCCTTCTTGCTCAGTAATCTCCTGGACGCCGTGGTGGCCACCGCCGACGAGCCACCCAAGAACAACGGGCGCGCTGGCGCAGCGGCGGGCGCGGGTGGCCACAGCAACCACCGGCACCACGCGCACCCGCGAGCGCCGGCCTCCGCGCCGCCT
>NW_006399841.1:5796658-5808607 GCF_000299155.1 Elephantulus edwardii | reverse complement strand
CGCCGGGTGGCCCGGCCGCTTCACCGTCGGCCCTGCTGCTGCGCCGGCCTCACGGCTGCAGCTCCTGCGACGAGGGCAATGCCGCCTCATCGCGCTGCCTCGACTGCCAGGAGCACCTGTGCGACAACTGTGTCCGCGCTCACCAGCGCGTGCGCCTCACCAAGGACCACTACATTGAGCGCGGTCCGCCGGGCCCCGCCGCCGCCGCCGCGGCAGCGCAGCAGCTGGGGCTCGGGCCGCCCTTCCCCGCCTCGCCTTTCTCCATCCTGTCGGTGTTCCCTGAGCGCCTCGGCTTCTGCCAGCACCACGACGACGAGGTGAGTGTGGCGGCCCCGGGGACGTGCGCCCTGCGGGCAGGGAGGGAGCGTGTGCCGGGGTGTGCGAGCCAGGCTTCCCACTGCTCTCCGGAGGGCCTCCAGCGGGCCCCCGAGGAAGGAGGAGACCCACTTCTCCTGATCGATTTATTCGCTTCTTTCAAATCGGCAGCCGGTTGTTTCCAAGTAGATCGTGCGCCACGATATGGGAAGTAAGTGGTGTCTGTGGAGGGAGACGGGCTGCGGGTTGCTCTGCCCGCGCCTGCTAGTGGCCCCGACGGCTTCCAGCGCCCGGACCCCTCTCCCTTGTCAAGTGTTTACTTTCCTGGGAAATGTGCGCACCCTTGGCTCCAGGTAGACGGCAGCCAACAAGAAGAATGTGTTATAGCCCAGCTTGCACGAGAGACGTATTGTGTGTGTCTCTGTGCTGTCGACCTGGTCTCCACGTGTGAGGTCTGTGTGTGTGCGCGCGCGCTGTAGAACAGAGCTGCGCATGGGGTGGGGGTTGTTGTAGACTTGGCCTGCACGTGGTGTATGTTTTGTGTGGTGTATGTGTGTGTGTATGTTGTAGATCTGGGCTGCGTGTGTGTGTGTGTGTGTGTGTGTGTAGTAGACCTGGCCTGCACGTGGGAGTTCCCTTCCCCTCTGCTGTTCCCGCACCGCGGGAGTCTTCACAGCTTGTCCCTTTTCTGTTTTGACAAAGCGTGTAGATTGTTGTCCTAAGCAGGACGCGGGATGGAAATTGTGAATCGGTGTGGACGTGGGCTCCTGGGGTGCTCTGCCCGTCCGCGGCCCGTATTTTCCTCGCCGGGGCTTGCCTCTTGGTGAGGCGTGGACTGAGAAGGTCCTGGGTGTGGGGTTGTTTGGGGCGCGTTCGCGGGGACCGGTTTCCACGTGCGCACTCCGCGCCTCGGCGGAGATGGGTCTGAATGAGGGGCCGCGTTTCTTGTTTTGGACAGAGGACAAGCTTTTTTGTCTCAGAATAGAAGACTTGTGTGGATTTTTAAATAGTGGTGAAAACCTGCACTTAGACGTTTTAATGATTTTTGCGTGGACGTTATGACCCTTAATCCGTGATTTGCGCCATCACTTACGCACTCTCCGTTTCACGATTTGTTATCATCACACTTGACAGAAGCACGTGTTCATCCTTCGTGGGTGTTGGGGTCTCCAGCTCTTGTTCCTTGATCTGTGGTCTCGATCTCCCGCGCTATAAAAAGCGCCTCCTGACCGCTCAGCTGGTTCGTGGTCACCCTCGGACCGGCGGCCACAGACCACGCTCATTGCCCTCTGCTCGCGGGGGGCATGCAGTGCAGTCCCGGCTGCAGCCCCTGCGGGAACCGGATTCCCTGGTGTCCCCACCCAGCTCAGCTGGGCTCCACTTCCCTTAGAAAAGGCGAGATCAGCTGTCCGAGCCCGAGCCCGGAGTGGGCATGGTCCGAGCTGCATCGCGGCCACTCTGCACTTTGTGGGGTCTCTGAGGAACCTTTAAGGGCTTAGTTTCCACCCATCACGTGACCCTTCCCTTCGCACATGGATGTGGAGGCGCACCGCCAGCTCGCTCCATCTAGGGAGTGGAGGGACCACTATTTGGAGTGTCGGTAACTTCTCTAGACCTGTGTGAGCACTCTGGTGCGTGCAGTCGCGTTAGGCCGCCGGTGGAGGGACATCGGGGCCTCTTAAAAGTCCCACGGAGAGTTAGTGTGCGTGCGAGTCCAGCCTGGCAGCCTCTTCCACGCGCGCATCCTGTTATTGGGGGGAAAGGAGGCGGAGCTGTGCCCTGATGGCTTTAAACCGGCTTCTCCTAATTCAATAAAAGTGGAAATTCTAAATTGTTTGTGGCCACCTCCTTTTAAAACTTCTGAATGTGAATGTTAGTGATACTTTCGTTTTTAAAAAGTTTTATTTTGCACTTTTTAGTGTTCGTGGACAAGTGTGGGTAGTGTGCCCTTTAATCCCACAGAGCCAAATACTTCCCCTAATCCTAGGAACTGGAGGTAATTTACTTGCAGATTAAGTTCAAATAGTCTGGGGAAGGGGACGAGGGCGCCCAAACCCCGCGAGAATTTCCCCCTGGAGAGGAGAATTTCCCCCTGGAGAGCCCTCCATTGACATCTCCATTTTTACTTCTGTGTGCCGTAGGAGGTCTGCTTGTGTTTTGCATTTGGCTGAAACCCAGTGGATGCTCATCGTTGACAGCCTTGTAAAAGGTTTACTCACTTTTAAAATTAGAAAGCTCTTCAGGTTGCAGGGGAGAAAATGAAGTGGGGCCGCTCAGCCTGGAAGGTACACCATGATCTAGGACAAACCAAATTGAAGTTGTTGGCCAAGGTCTTTTAAAAAAAAATCCGTTTTTCCCAGTTTAAAGCAAAATTCTTACTCTCTCTGTTTCTCAGTTTTAAAAAGATACCTTGGCAGTGGATATTTAGACCTTCTTTCCTCCAACAGTGCTGGAGCATTTGAATTTAAAGATAACAAAGCTCACTGGACTTGGGTGTTTAGAGAAGAGAAATAGGTGATGAGGTTCATGGAGAAGTCCCATTAAATAATTCAGGGCGTCCTTCCCTTCCCGTGACAGATGCCACCTGACCTCAGGACAGCCTGCTTTGCCTCTGTTTTGGAGCAGGCCTGAGTTGGCGAATGGTGGGTGGAAGGCGGCCCTTTGCTGACTCATCTTTCTGGAAATGGCTGGAATTCGCGAGGAGATGGTGTCTGAGCACTACTTTTGATAGTTTTGAAACGTAAAAAGTTGAGAGTTGGTTTTTCTAGTGAAATAATGAGAAGGGTTGCTTGTTGCTTCTGAAGCCCTTTTTTTGCGGTTGGCTCATTAGCGGACCTGTTGTTTTTCATGTGGGTTTGTGCTGCTGTGGTCAGTTTGGAAGTCTTGAGGCCTGGATCTGAGCAAGACAAGCTGCCTTCCCAGAGCCCATCAGGCCTGGGACCTGGCTGGCCTGGCACTGACTCCATAATGATTGTCCATCCTCTGTCCACAGGGAGAAGAACCTCAACTGAGCTTGGAAGCTGGGGAGTTCAGACTTGCTCCCTGCTCTAGTATTTTATAGCATGTGAGTCCTTGGGTACCTGGATGTGTGTTCAGAGTCTCGAGAACTGGGCATCTATGTTTTATAATCAAGGAAAGGTACATGAGGTGAGGGTTTATCCCAGTCCCCCAAGATGGCCCTGCTCACTCCTGGTTGGAGCGGAGGCTGGTAGGGGACCAGCCTGGAGACACAGTTGCCCTGTTGAGCTGAGGGAAACCTTGTATTCCATCCAGCCCAGCTCAGGATGGCAGTACTGTTCCCAGCCAGGTCACCCAGGGACTAGGGTTTTCCTAAGTTTCTCAGGTGGAAGATGGAACGCAGGTGCTGATACCGTTTGACTGCAGATCCTTTGTCACACAAAGAAAAGAAAAAGAGTCTTGGAAAGATCCTGACCCAATTTGCCCCAGCATTTTGAGTTCCCTAGCCTCTGGGATTGACCTCCCTCTGAGGACCCTCTCCCCCAGGTTAAACAAGGTAGTTTTGCTGCCTAAAATCGGTTTTGGAGTAAATTTCAGTCTTACTTAAAATTGAATGTTGTCTTTGTTAATTGTCACCAAGGCCATTCCTGCTTGTGTCAAGTAGGAAAAGGCCTGCTTCGTGAGGTGTTCAAGGCTGACTTCTGAAGCGAGGTCACCGAGTTGGCCTTGGGAGGACCTTGTGGATGGTTTCACAGTGCCAAACTTGGACCATTTAGGGCTTGCATTTGTCATGTTTTTTCCCCTAAGTAAATGTGATTCACTGCTTTTCAGGCACACACACACCTAGGCTGTGCATGTTTGTTTCGAATTATGTAAATGCACTGTTGTGTAAAAAGCTCTGTAAGACACTGTTTTGTATTGGCAAGGGGGAAAAAATGAATGGGAGGAGCGTTCTAGTATTTCTGCACCTCATGGCTGACACGCTTCAGGATAAGGTAGATTCGGCTTCTTTCAACACATCTTTCACGCCCCTGTTGGTCAGAAATGTCACTTCCCGGAGCCAGGAATAACTTCAGAGATGCTCCTGTGAATCAGTCTAGCATGGTAGGTACGTATTTGCAGCTTGACATTGGTTGAGTTCAGAAAAGGCTGCCTGAAAATGTGGGAAGAAATAAGCTTTACTGGTTTTCTTAATTCCTCCGCCTTTGCATGTAATCTTGTCTAGAGGCTTTAGAAAAGCCATGTTTGAGCTGAGGAATGTGCCTGACCTTTCATTAAAGTGCACAGGAATGGACTTTATCTCCCTGGACCTGGGGAAGCAGGCTGTGGCTAGTTGAGGAGGACTTGCTTCGCAGAGGGAAGGGATGCCTCTCGGGCATAAGCTGCAGTTCGTAACTTCTAGAATCTGAGGCTGCTGGAGTATTATTAGCGTATTGGGGAACTTTTCCTAACTTTGATATTTCCTTTCTTAGCTAAACTGAAGTGATTTAGGGTTGACTAGAACTTGAAGAGTTTCCTTTCCAACTCCATGAATATGTGTTTTGGAAAACTGAGGGCTTTGAAAGATAAAAATAAGCACTTGATCATGACTTTTGGCTCCTTTGTACTTTACATGCAGTTTTTCTGCCTATATCGTTGTAATAGTACATGTTCTATTCCAGCTTTCTCTTTCATTCTATTTTAGAATGTATTTTCTAAGCTATTTGGTGTTTATTTTCTTTATTTTGTATTTACTTTTACTAGTGTTAGGAGGTGAAAACGGACTAAAATGAACTAGTTTCCTAAAGCACTGTTTAGAATGGAACTAACTTTCCCTTCACATGTAAAAGTTCGCTTTTCTAAGTTTTTAAAAAAGTTGAAGATCTCTAGTTGTGCATGTATATAATGTAATTAATACATCCTGGAAGCGAGAAAGAAGATGTGGTTAAAATGCTTTAGTTGTTACAACGGTCTTCTAGATGAGAATGGTTTTATACATTTTCCTGTAATTCAAGGGAAAATGTCAGCTATTTGATCATTGTTTCAAAGCCCCTAACTTTTAGCCAACCTCCCCTGAATTTTGTTTCTTTTGGTGCTAAGTTAAAAAACACTTAATATGTTTAATCGTACAGTTTACCCATCTAGTTCTGTAACACAGAGGGCGAGGTTTGTTTTAGCTGGTTTCGTTCTTAGAGATAAAAGACCATCTCTAGTGTTATTCTTCTTGACATTTAACCAAAAAGGTTGAGAACTCTAGCTTATATGAGGTTTCAGAATGATGTCCTGTCCTTCACTCTCCATAACACTACCAAAGAGTTAAAGGCTTAATTGAGAGTTCTACCATCGCTCTTATTCTGAAAGAGTTAGAACTTAAAACGGATAAAGAATTGGTTGCCTGTATGGGGAAGGATGCAGCGCCTTGCCCTACACTGTCCTCAACCTGTCCACCTTCAGGCATTGCGACTTGTAAAAGAAAACCTGATCACTTTTCCTCTTCAGCTGATAGAACCTCTTGCGTGCTCAATACTAACTACAGTACCATTCTTTTCATTTTGAGATTTTCTGTATATCCACCAGCCAAGTGGACTGGAACCAGGTGGACTTGTTTTGACAAACTCCTGACTTATTAACAGAAAAACAGGTAGTGGAGTCCAGCATTATTTATCTGAAATGATTTTGCTTGAAACCATACTCCCAAGATGGTTTTGCCTCCTGCATTCAGCTGCCATACCTGGATTCCTCCAGGTTTGAAAAGTTTATTCGCACTGGCTTCAAAGGTCAAGAAAAGCAAAAAGGGGGAACCCCACTCCAGGTTTCATATCTCCTCCAAACTCAGCTTAGCTTTGAGGAGACTTTTTTTTTACTTCAGTTAGCTTACCCATTACTTTATAACTGTTGTTTTAATTTTTATTTTTATTTTATTTTTTTTGTTACCTTGTGTGCGTGTGCCATCAAATCAGATCTGACTGGTACAGGAGGAGATTGCCTCTCCTTCTCCAGCAGAGCATCTGGTGGATTTGAACCACACACCTCTGGGATTACAGTACAGCTTCTTGCCACTAGACCACCTGAGCTCCCTTCATTACTTTGTTTTGCTTTCCGTGTAATTTTCCTGTTAGCTCAAGATAGTTCCTGCTCTGAGGATCACTTTCCACTGACTGACGTGTGTGGTGTGTGTGGTGTGTGTGTGTGTGTGTGTGTGTGTGTGTTTGCGCGCGCCCCCGGTCAAATCTGATCTGACTGGTACAGGAAGAGATTGTCCCTCCTTCTCCATCAGAGCATCTGGTGGATTTGAAACGTGCACTTCTAGAATTACAGTGCTGACTGACTTATTTTTTATAAATCTGTCATGATCCCACTTTAGTCTTCAATAGATGGCAGCCAGTTGCAAATTGTAGTAAAACCCATTTTCCACCCAAAAGACCTAAGGAAGTGGTGGTATTTATTGATAAGGTGTGACTCACAGTAATTTAAGATTATTGTTGATAGGTGCCATGGAGTGTTAACTCTTAGCACAGCACAAAGTATGAGCCAATAAACAACAGAGCTGATCCCTGGCCTGTTCCAACCTCATCCTCTGACTCACTGGGAGCCATTGCTACAGTCACTGTGTCACCTGTCTCATGGGGAGGGGTCTAACTCTCTTTCGCTGATCCTCCACGTTTTCAAGCATGATGTTCCTCTTCAGAGAATAGCTTCTCCTAACAATTAGAAAGTAGCCATGGGAAATTGAGAGTTTGATTGCCTAAGAAGACTCTAGGGGGCAAATTCCACCAATATTTAAGGAACCTGGATTCGTTCACAAGAGGGAGAAGTGGGTGATGTTCTGTGTACACTGAGAACGTTCTGTCTCCTCCGACATGGACGCCCTGTGTGTCTGACGGATGAAAGGAGCCCCTGGGAACGAGGGAGCCCATCCATGCCTTCTTTGCAAATGTCCATCAACAGCTGTATCCTTTAGTCTGTTCTTCTGGAAGCTTGGCCATCTGTTTCCTTCTGGCTTTAACCTTTTGCAGTTAAAAAAAAAAAGATGCTTTTCTTGAAATGGCAGGCAATTTCAGGAACTTCTTTCTAACGAATTAAAATTATAATACTATTTTTTTTTAAAAAAGGCATTTAATTCCCCTGTAAAGTCTGCATCTAAGTGATTTCTTAGTTGACTTAAAAATGAGAATGGTAAAAAAAAAATGAGAATGGTATGTGAAATAGATTCCAATAGTCATTCAGATCGTTAAACTAAACCAAACAAAAAGCCAAATTCATTGTTATTAAGTCAGTTCTGCCCGTGTTGTTCTGAGTAAAGTTCCGAAGAGGATTTCCTAGGCAGTAAATGAAATCTCTGTGAAAGCGGGTTGCTACATCTTTCTCCCAAAATGTGACTGTGTGTTTGAACCATGTCCTCGTCCACCTCTCAGGGACCAGTGCCAAAGGCAATAGTATTTTTCTTATATGGATGGATCATCGTGCGTGCAGGGGTGGAGGGGGACAGCGCGAGAGAGGAAGACCCTGGATGAGATGGATTGACCCAGTGAGTGCCGTAATGGGAATAGTGAGTCTGAGACACTGAGGCTGGAGCAGGGTTCAGAGCTGTCAGAGGGTTGCCATAATTTGCAAGTGACTCCTTGACACCCAACAACAACAAACAGTAGGTTTGTTGTTTGTTTTTTTTTTAATTTTTATTTTATTATTTTTGTTGTGTGCGTGTACCGTCAAATCAGATCTGACTGGTACAGGAGGAGATTGTCCCTCCTTCCCCGGCAGAGCATCTGGTGGATTCGAACCGTGTGCCTCTGGGATTGTATATGCAGCTCCTTGCCACTAGACCACCAGAGCTCCCCAAACAGTAGGTTTTTAGGGAGCACCAGTGGACTGTGCTGCAATCCCAAAGACATGAGATTTAAGTCCACTAGCTGCTGCTCCAGGGAGAAGGATGGAAAATCTCCTCCCATGCGATTTACTGTCTCCGAAAACACGCTGGAGGGTCAGCTGTGAGTTGATTCCAACTCAGTGGCACACAACAACATCAACAACATAGGTTTGTTCTGAAAATAGACCCCTTATATAGATAATTTAAGTAGAAAAGTAGATGACATGGTAAAGAATGTTTAAATAATAGCTGGAAAATTATCAAACTCACAGCAACTCTGTGAAGGTTTGTATTAAAGTTGTCTGTTTAACTGCTGTGTCTAACGTTCTTTACTTTACACATCGGAGTCAGGCCTGAAGACAAGGTGACTTTTTGGTCTTCTGACCCCTGACACTTAGCCCAGCACCTATATTACAAACTATATTTGCCATGGAGTGATTGCACGATTCAGTGAACAAGTTTTGTTTTTTCAGAAATTTACAGGATTTTTAGTGTTTATGTTACCACATTTAATTGCAGTCAGGTGTTTTCTTGGAAGCAATGGAAAATAGTCTTTAACTTTGGGGGTCTCATGTATCTATTTCTACTACAATTCTACTGTCTTGGTTTCCTTTGGCTTTCTGGGTCATTGAAGAGAAAATGAAACAGGTCACCAAAAGCAAGTCCAGTGTCATCTAGACTGTTCTGATGCATAATAAGGCAGTCAAACCCACCGTCTCTGGCTTCTGAGACCATAAACCTTTATGAAGCCAATTGCTGCATCTTTCTGCCATGCTGCTTGGGTGTTACTATGATGCTGGAGCTAAACTACCTGTATTCCCACCAGTGTTAGCAATGGTGGGCAGTTTGCAGTGGAATATTAGAGTTGGCCAGACCTGTAAGGCAGAGCTGGTGACAGACTTCTGAGAACTAGCCTGTAAAAAAATCTGTGACTCTCACTCATCACCTCACCCCAGTAAGAGTAGCAAAATTTAAGAGAACAGCGAACGTCAAATGCTGGAGCGGTTGTGGAGAAACTGGAACCCTTATTCACTGTTGGTTGGAGTGTAAAATGATGCAACCACCATGGAAAAGGGTGTATGGCGCTTTCTCAGAAAGCTGGAAATAGAAATAACATTTGACCCAGCAATTCCACTACTGTGAATATATCCTAAAACCATAACCACCACCCGAGCAGATATATGGACACCCATGTTTATTGCAGCTTTGTTCACAATAGCAAAGAGCTGGAAACAACCCAAGTGCCCATCAACAAACGAATGGATAGAGAAGCTCTGATATATTCACACAATGGAATACTGCGCTGCATTGAGAAACAAGGAACTCATGAAATATTTAAAATAGGTGACCCTGGAGGACATTATGCTGAGTGAAATATCTCAGTCACAAAAGGACGAATATTGCATAGGTTGTAAAACAGGACTGACATTGGGGTTGAGGGAAGACTGAGAAAGAGGGGATAAGTAATGTATACTGAGTTGAAACAGATGAGGGAGAGAACTGTTTAAAAGGGAAATATGATTTATGTATTATTATCATGACAGGAGCCCAGAATGAAGGCTGCATAGTGGAGCCGACTTGGGAGAAGGGGTTGCATAACAATGAAAGAATTTTACTTTTCAAAGAGAAGAGCTAGTTGGGGGTGAAGGGGTGGGCAGGGAGAAAAATGCAACAATGAATGAATGGAAACCCTAAGTCTTTGTACACTTTAATTAAAATTAATTAAAAAAATCTGTGGCTCCCAAAATGATACTGTCTAACTGCAGTGCCAAATGTTTGGCCTCTCCGGGCTCAAAGGCACTTGAAGTGCACAGGGGCTACAAAAGTTAAGCCCAATGAACCAAAGACCCAGAAGCTGGTGTAGAACTAGGCACCTTTTGTTCGTGGGACATGTGTGGAACTGCCCTTGGTCAGAGTCACCCGCAGTGAACAGCATTTTGTCCAGAGATGGCTTTAAAGGAGGAGCCAGGACAGCGTGACGTTTGCATGTGCTCAGGCATCATCCTAGGGAAACACCCTCAACAGAATTGCCTTTCGTTTTTCCTGAGTTGGCAGCCAGCTGAGTAAAATTCCTCTTCATGAAATGAAATATGCTGCTTACCTTCTTAAAGACTTTTTTCCTGGTTGGTGGCCAAGTGATGATATTTGATACCAAGAAATGATTTGGGAAGTTAAAATTGCTGTGAGGACGCGATGCGTTACGGCTTCTTGTGCAAATATTGGCATGCCTGCTGGCTGCGGACAAGTGCACTCCGCTGAAGATGAGTGAACGCTGTCTGTTCTCTGGTTGCTGGGTTCCCCACCTGGGTCCTACTGGGGAACCCGGGAATCTCAAAGTGGGGAAGAAGGTTGATGGGGGGGCCTTTATATGAAGTCTTCTCTTTTTTTAAATTATGTCTGTGTACTGTCAAATCCAATCTGACTGGTAGAGGAGGAGATTTGCCCCTTCTTCTCCAGCAGAGCATTTGGTGCATTCGAACCATGTACCTCTGGTCTTAAATTATTCTATTTGTGTAGATTATTAGGAGCATGACCGCAGATGCCCACAGTTGCTAAACAAAGGGCTTTTGAGGTAGGGAAGTGAGCTTGGAGCTTAAGATAAGTCTTGGTGGTGGGGTTATTATGCATGTGCCATTAGGTTGCATATAGCTCATAGCAACCATATGAACCATGAATCTGAATCCCGCCCTATCCAGTGCCCTCCTCCCCATCCTGTGAGCCCAATGAGTGTTGGAGGAGGGTGGAATTTAGGTAGGAAGTTGAGTACACGATTGAAAACAAAACTAATGCTTCCTGCTCCTTTCAGCACTCCTGAGGAAGGTAAATAACATCTTGTTGTTGTTGTGGATTGCCATCTTAGTCGAGCACGACTCTCAGCGACCCAATGAACAAAAGACCTGAAACCTTTCTTACTTATTTTTATTCTGTTTTATTATTTTTTGGGTGTGTACCATCAAATCGGATCTGACTGGTACAGGAGGAGATTGTCTCTCCTTCTCCAGCAGAGCATCTGGTGGATTCAAACTGCATGTCTCTGGGATTGCAGTGCAGCTTCTTGTCACTAGGCCACCAGAGCTCCCTCTGAAGCCTTTCTATAACTATCATCATGTATCAAAGTTCATAATTTCCAGAGACATGTTATTTAGGAAGTGCTGCCACTCCTGCCCTTTTCCTGGTGGCTGTCGTGAGGAGTTGAGCTGCCGATGCAAAGGGAAGTGGTTCGAATCTGCCAGCTGCTTCTCATGAGAAAGATGGGCATTCTTCTCCCAGGTGATTTATAGTCTGAAAACCTGCTGGCGGGTGACTTATGAGCCATTTGCTACTGAATGACACATAACAACAATAGAATGTCATTGACAGGTCAGTGATTTGAGTCTACTAGCTGCCCCTTTGTGGGGAAAAGATAGGCATTCTTCCCCATAAAGCAGTCTGGGCAGCACTGGAATCCATCCAGAGGGGCCTTGGAAGAAAGGCCTGGCTGCCTGGTGGCCTCATGGCGAAATGTGCTGCAATCCCAAAGGCACAATGTTTGAATCCACCCGCTGCTCCCCAGAAGGACAGACAGTCTCTTTCTGTGTCATTTTTTGCCTCTGAAAACCCACTGTATGGGTTGATTTTTACCATACAACAACAATCAGCTGCTTTTACAACGGCCACAGCTTTGAAAACCCCAAGGAGGCACACTTCTGCCTCATAATACACGTGTGGTGCATGTTGGGCAGCAAACACAAATGTTGGTGGTTTGAATTCACCAGTGACTCCAAGAGAGAAAAGTGACGATCTCTTTTTTTTAAATTTAATTTTATTAATTTTAATGAACACTTACAGAG
>NW_006399841.1:5724758-5796170 GCF_000299155.1 Elephantulus edwardii | reverse complement strand
CCCTCCTTCTCCAGCAGAGCATCTGGTGGATTAAGGGGATTATTAATTTTTCTTCTTTTTTATATTTTATTTTATTAATTTTAATGCAGAGATTTTAGATTTCCATTCATTCACTGTTGCATGACACATGTATTTCTTAATTTTAAACCATGTAATATCCCCTTGCTCTGTTCACCCAATAGCATCTTGGTGTAGGTCTAGGTTTTCTATGAGTACAATTAAGTGTTTTTGGATTATCATTGTTTTCCATGTTACCCATACGTCTTTTTTTGATCCACACAATCAAATACTTTTGCATAGTCAATAAAGCAGAATATATATACTTCTGGTATTTTTTTAAATTTTATTTTATTAATTTTAATGAATATTTACAGAGATAAATTGAGGGGATTTTTTTTGAGGGGATTATTTTTAAGAAAATAATTTACTAGTAGAGTTAAAATCCACAAAGAATGCAAATATGAAGGCGTAAAAAGTGAGAGCTGTGAGCAGTTAAGGATTCTTCGAGAGGAAGCCTTGAGAAGGTCCCTTTGTGTGCAGTGTGGGCAAAACCAGGCCTGACTGTCTCCACCCTTAAACCAGGGAAATTGGTCAGAGGAAGGTGACTGTGTTAGGACTTACTTATTTTTGACTACTTGGTGGTAGAGTCCTTTCTTTTATCAGGGTCGTGGTTCCTTCTAGAACACTTCTGGGATTTGCACAGAGCTATTCATTGTGTAATGTTAGTTCTTCTTTGTGCAATAAAAACAGACCTTGGTAAGAACTGAAGTTATTGCCTATTGTCTGTACTATCTTTGTTTTGCCAGCTCACAGCAGAAATCATGCAAGTAAAAGCTCTAAATAAATGTGGGATTTCAGAACATGGGAATTTTGCTTCTAGTACAGCCAAGTTTGAAAGTTTGGGAATAAACACTACCTACCATAGAGGAGCTCTGGTGTGTAGTCTGTAACTTGTTGCACTGTTAATCTCCAGTGGTTCAAATCCACTAGGTGCTTCGTGGGAGAATAATGGGCAGCCTCCTCCACTAAAATTCCAGCCTTGCAAACATGATAGAGGGTTGCTTTGGGTTGGAAGCATCTTAAAGGCAGTGAGTTTGGGTTTTTCTTCTCATAAAAGGCAGGATGGCTGTGTTCATGTGAAGTGTCTTGAGTATTCATATTACAGGGCCTCCCAGCCACCCCTTGGAGAGTGGAGAACTGAGCACAGAATTTGTTGACATTTAATGATACTCTGCCAAGTATGTCAGTAGCATCTCCCCACCCCTGTGTTTTATTTTCAGAGTTTTAGTTTGTTTACTTGCTTGGAAGCAAAATTAGCTCCACCATAAAGAAAATCATTGATAAATAAGTAGAAATAAAATGTAGGAGTTACAGATGCAGTAGCAGATTAGGAAGGTGAGGAAGTGATGCATGACTCTGGTTTGGGAATGGTGGATGGTTGCTGTGGAGTCAGAACTGACTCATAGCTGACCTTCCAGTGACTTTTCAGAGGCTATAAATCACTTCAGAGGAGGTTGTCCATCTGGTGGATTCAAACCCTGTTCTTTTGGATTGGTAGTTCAGCTCCTTAACCACTAAGCCACCAGAGCTGGGGAGTAGAGGGTAGAGGGCTGGGATTTAGACTTTGTGAGGCCCTTGTTTTACCATATAACCTGGACAGACAATGTTACAGTTGTTGTGGGCTGGTGAGTCAGAACCCCTGGAGCTGCTAGTGGATTCGAACCTTGTTCCTTTGGGATTGCATCACTGCATCTTACCACTTAGACCAGCAGTGTTCAGACAGTTAATAGTTTCTGTGAAATGATGGTGGAGGAGGAGGTTATGGGGAGGAGGAGGCTGCATGGAGTCCCGAATGTTTAGGTTGATGGAACATTCTCTGTCTCAGCAGAGGAAGAAACAGAACTGCTACAAATTGGCTGCCTGTCCCTGTCTCTGTCCCCCTGGTAGAAGGACTTCATTTTGGTCCCTTGCGTCTCAGTCAGCATGTACTTGTAAAGTTTGTCACCATGAGAGGTCCTTTCCCCTCTTTGATGCTACTGACCAGCCGATTTGCTCAGTGAACAAAATAGTGGGACCTTCGTAAATAAGTGCTTGATAAAAAGCTTTAGCAGTATTTTCAGCCCTTGGCTGGAGCTAACATGGGAAGGGAAGATACCTGTATTTTGAGTTTAGCCTCTTAACAGTGTTTAAAGTTATTTTTTTTTTTTAAAAATGATTGTTTAGATTTACTAACACATTGTAATTCTTCCCTTTCCCTCGGATAGAATTGTTCTCTTTTCCCATCACCATCCTCACGTGGTTTGTAGTTAGTGGATTATTCGAAGTCATCTTGACTCACATTCTCTCACTGCCGCTGAGTCACTTCTGAATGCCCCCTTTTCTCCTGATGGGCTGCTGGTAGACTCAAGACCATCAGAAATGCTTGACCTTTATATTAGCAGCAGAACTCTACTGGCTGCCAGAGCTCCTTGTAACTTAGACTACTTAGCGTGTCTTTCTTTTTTTTAACTTTAGATTTAAATTAATTTTTTCAAAAAATATGCCACCACTTTCAGTCCTTCCCCAAAGTAAATAGAGTTTCAGAACATGGGTATGCGTTTCCATGCCCTTTGGTGATGGTTTCTGCACACAGAGGTGTCTAGAACTGGTGGGACTCCTGTACCCCACCTGTTGGCTCTACCTGTTCCATGTCTGGTGTGATTAATGTGAAATTTTCTTTTTTAAAATATTTACTAATTTTAGTGATGTTTACAGAGACTTATGGTTTCCAGTCATTCATTGTTGCACTTTTCTCCCTGCCCACCCTCTCTTCCCCCAGTTCACTCTTCTCCTTGGAAAAAAAAAAGAAAAACTCTTTCATTGTTATGCAGTCCTTCCCCCCAAGTCCACTCCACTATGCAGCCTTGGTTCTGGACTTCTGTAATGACAAGAATACCCATTCGTATGTCCCTTTTAAACCATTCTCTCCTTCATCTCTTTCAATGCAATATACATCATTCCTCCCCTCCTTTTCTGTCTTCCCTCAACCCTGACTGATGTCAGTCCCGTTTCACAACAGTTGCCCTATGCAATATTTGTCCTTTATGACTGAGATATTTCACTCAGCATAATGTCCTCCAGGGTCACCCATTTTGCATAATATTTCATGAGTCCACTTGCTGTCCAGGAGTTTCTGACATAGGGTCAGGCCTCCATGCGTTGGGTTTTCAGTGGCTGAATATTTTTTTGGAATTAAGTTCCTAGGCTTCTCTTCAAGGCACCTCTGAGTTGAATTCTATTTGGACCACCCAGGAGCTCCCAAATTCGGTTAGGTTATTTTAGGTTATCTTTTCATTTGGCTCATGCCACCAGTGCCCACGGTGTTTGCAGAGGAGAAGTTTTGTCATTGGAGAGGCACATTTGAAATGTTAATAGCTGCTGGCACTTGGCTCACTGTCCCACCAAGCTCCACCCCTCCTCACACCCGGTCACCCTCTTCTCCATCAATCTGATGGGTGAATAAAAGGCTACTTTGCTGCCAATAAAAGGCTGCTTTGCTCAATATTTCTGTGGTTGCTGTGAAGTAAGCTGCAGCTCGTGTTTATTGGTTCATTGGGTTTTCTCCAGATTTACCTGCTCAGGTCCTTGGTTTATATATATCTCTTGGAATTTTTAAAATCTAGTTGTAGAAAGATGAGCAATCTCCTCTCATGCATTGACAAGCTTTGAAAACTTGCAGGAGGGTCAGCTGTGAGCTTATTTTGATTCGACAGAAATGAGGAGGGTTTATTTTATTTTTGTAGGTTTTCTGGGCAATTACTGGATACTCAGTAGTTGTAAAGGGTCCTGATCTCACGTGGTTAAGTAAGGGGCCCAGATGCTCTGGGGTGGGGGGAGGGAGGTGGAGCAGTCTGTGGCCCTAAAGATGTCCAGCCTTGAAACCCCCATAGGTCACTTCTGCTCTGTCCTGAAGGGTCACTGTGTCAGAATCAAGTTCTAGTTCTCTCAACTGAAACAAGTAACTGTGTGGCAGAAAGTTTCTCTGTGGCCATGCCTTGTTTCACTTTATTTTTAACTTTGTATATGTTTTAGTTTGATCAGCTACTTAGAGAAAAATAAGTTTTGTCTCTTCAGTGCCACTTATGTTTCTGAGGTATCTTGTGCAATAGAGATCTGATTTTATTGTGAACAAATGGTGGGTCTATTAACTTGCCCCTGAATAATCTCCTCTTTTTGAAAAGCTACCTGTTTTCTAAGAACCATCTATTTTTTAATGTATGCAGTCTGTAAATGATTGAGATGGTTATAAGCGATCTAGTACTAGCTGAAGCTTGGCCCCTGGGAAGACATGCCTGGTGATCTCACCAAAGTCACAGGCTTGGGACCTCCATGGAGCAGTTCTAGTCTGCACCAGAGGTGCTGCTGTATCAGATTCACAGCATCATTCAGAATGGAGCTTTTTCTGAGCAATGAAGAACGAAGCATAGAAGGCAACTGGTTGGTTGCTGGGCAGTCTGATTCCAACACACAGAGACTCTCTGACAGCGAAGTGCCCCAGGGGCTGGTTCTAGCTGTGATCTGTGCAAAAGCAGGTTGCCACCTTTTTCCTGAGGAGCCATGGAGTGGTTTTGAACCACCAGCCTTTTGGCTAGCATTTGTGTCACAGTTCACCATTTTTATCACGAGGACACTTTAGAAAGGCGGCTTTCTCTCCCTTCATCCATCCATCCATCCCCCCTTTTCTCTTCCGTCCCCCCTGCAGTGTTCTGACTTTGCCTGTATGGACCACCACTCTGCTTTCCTGGTACATGGATCTACTCTGATTTTAAAACGAACGCACAACCTCTGTTCCGCAGCAAATTCTTTATCCCAGTCATCTTCACCTGCTCAGGTGTGGCTTTCAAATCATTGAAAACGCTCAAGCAGGGTTGGCTGGTTGGGGTTTTTTGTTTGTTTGTTTAACACATTACAAGGAAAGCCAAAAAGGAGCCCTATGTACTGTTCAGACTCACGTACAAATACCACTAAAGAAAACTCCTTAAAGATACAACTAGACCTGGCTCTCGTTAGTAAACTGGTGACTGCCTGTGGATGCATGCTTCGTGGGCATGTCCTATGGTCCCTTCAAAGTCTCCTCGCTGTTTGGCAGCCGGTAGGAACTTGTCTGCAGCCGGGCAGCAGCAGAACGGCGAGGCAGCCAGCTTCCGGAAAGATGCAGGCTTGGAAACCTGTGGGTAACCTGTGGGCCCCTGTGGCTCAGAGTGCAGCAAGTGTTGGGAAGTACAGTTACTAGATGCAGGTGCATGACATTTGCTTTAAAAAGATTATGTTTCATTCATGCCCATTGTTTTTCCCCTCCCTCCCTCCACCAAACTCTGTGACCCTGTGATTCCCCCTCCCCACCCTCAGGTACATAACTTTGAAGCTCGTTGCATCTTCTGGTTTTGTCTGGTTCTGAAAGAAGCCATTCCTGGTACCTGTCATGTGCAGTTATCGGCATGACTGTATCACACCAACCTGAGCTGCTTGCAGTGGTCCCTCAGTTTTAACTTTTTGGATTTTTTATTTTACTTTACTATTTTTTGTGCATGTACCATCAAAAAAATGTTTTCCTGTCAAACATTTTTCTAGGTGGTACAGCACTGGTCTGTGCGTTGCTGTGCAGAGGTAACTTGTGGTTGCTGTGATGCTGAACACTGTGACAGTGATGTGCCAGTCGTGGTAGTGGGTACCCATGGTGGACAGTGTTTGCTGGAGCTTCCCGACTAAAACAAGCCTGGAAGCAGAGGCGGCATCCACTTCCGAAATGGCTTGCCTCTGGAAACTCTATGTACGAACAGTGCTCAGGCCATTCATTCATAGGGTCGCTATGAGTAGTCTACAACTCAATGGCACCAAACAACAACAACCGTCAAATTGGATCTGACAGGTACAAAAGGAGATTGTCCCTCCTTCTCCAGCAGAGCATCTGGTGGATTTGAACTGCACTCCTCTGGGATTGCAGTGTAGCTTCTTGCCACTACGCCACCCGAGCTCCCTGTAACTTTGGATTTTTAATTGCAAAAGAAGTAATTGTAACACAGGCAAATGTTAAGTATCTAGAAAATGTAAAGTGAGGAGGGCTTGAATCACTTGTTACAAATGATCAAGGAATGCAGCCTTCAGTATGGATTGCATCTCAATATCAACAAAACAAAGATTCTTACCACTGGACCAATAGGCCACACATCATGATGGATGGAGAGGAGATTGAAACTGTCAACAGCTTCATCTTGCCTGGATCCACAGTTAACATCTTTGGTTCCAGAGTCAGGAAATAAAGAGGCGCATTACACTGGGAAAATCTGCAGATAGGGACCTCTCCAAATTATGGAGGAGTAATGATGTCAGTTTGAAGATTAAGGTGTGTTTGATTGAGGCCATGGTCTTTCCAATTACTTGCTAGGCATCTGAGACCTAGACAGTGAATAAGGATGACAGAACAAGAATTGATGCCTTTGAGCTGTGGTGGTGGAGAAGAGCACTGAGCAGCCAATGGACCGGCAAGAGAACAAACAGACGTGTCTTGGAGAGGGTGCCGCCGGAGTGCTCTTCTGAGGCAGCAATGATGCAGCTTTGCCTCACATACTTTGGGCATGTTGCTAGGAAGGGCTGTTCCTTGGAGGACATGATGTTGGGAAAAGTAGAGGGTAAGTGAAGGAGAGGAAGACTGTTAACCAGGTGGACTGACACAGTGACTGCTGTAATGGGCTCTTGTGTGTCAGGAAGTGTGAGCATGGCACAGAATAGAACAGGGTTCAGCTCTTTTGTTCAGGGAGCTCTGGTGGCCTACTGGCAAGAAGTTATACTGCAATCTTGAAGGTACACTGTTCGGATCCACCAGATGCTCAGCTGGAGAAGGATGGGCAATCTTCTCCTGTGCCAGCTGGATCTGATTCGATGGTACACAACAAGAAAGGAAAACAAAAACAGATTTCATAGGGTCATTGTGAGCTGTACTTGAATTGAGAGCACCTAACAATAACAATGACAAGAAAATATAACAGGCTAGTTCAAGTCCCCAGATGCAGCCACTGGAAATAGTTTGAATTGTGTCATTAGTCTAGTTTTCTCGGATTCTGCAGCATTAGATGCAATTGGATCATGTATACAGCAGAATAATGTTTTGAAAAATTAGTGTATATTTCTTTGTATACTGTATATAATTCTACAAATTGCTTTTAAGTCTAATAGTACACTGGCATATCTTTATGTGAAAAACCTAATTTTTTATGTTATCAAGATTTGCTTTGTATGCAGTAAAAATACAGTCATATGGAAAGTGTGCTTTTATTACGTTAACACCTTTGTACATCTCTCTTCACTATAGCGGAGCTGGTGGCCTAGTCTTCGTGGGGTTGCGTTGCTGAGCCAAAGGTTCAAATCCTCCAGCTACTCCCTGGGAGAAAGATGGGCTGAGCCTTTCCGTTTTATTTATAACCTCAGACACTGAGTGGAGCTGTGAGTCAGTTCTGACTCCATGTCAGTGAATTTTGTAGTCAATGCAAAGGAGTCCTAGTGGTGTATTGTGTAAGATATGGAACTGCTAACCAAAAGGTCAGTGGTTCAAATCAACCGACAGCAGAAAGATGGGTGGTCTCCATGGAAAGGGTTGGAAGGAACCTCTCAGACACCCGATGAAGAGACACTGTGGGTGGGATGACTTGGGGTCCGGTTGTCATCACAGTGAAGGCACTAGGGCATTTCCACCATCCCTTGGGGCTCTTCTGGGTGATTTGCCCTAGTGCTCTGGTCTCGAGTCTCAGAATTCTGGAACCTAGAGCCATAGCAGATGACTGCACAACTCCCCAGCCCTCTAAGGCATTTCTTTCTCCAAGGGAGCAGGCCCCCCAGTCAGTCTGTCTCTCTTCCCCTAACCATTTGCTGTTTCTGGAGCCATCACGTGAATGGCCAGGGCACATTGTTTTCCAATGAGCAGAGAGGCTTGCTGGAAGGCAAATTCCTCAAGGATTGCTTGGAAAATGTGGATGGGGGAATCCATTCTGTCCAGACACACTTTGACGGAGCCTCGGCCATGTGCCTGAGGCCGCTCCAGGTCTTTGAGGACACAAAGAAACAGAGCTGAGGTTGCATCCTGGAGACACTTGGCTCCCTGAAAGTAGAGGCATGTGTACTAGGAGGAATGATTGATGAACATGGAAAACATTGGAGTCAATTCTGACTTTGGACTATATATATGTTCATTATTTTAGTTCTGGGGCTTGACGTTACCTGGTTACGCATGTGGTTACTAATTGTGGGGGGGGGGTGGAAAGGAGAGGGGGGCTCTCCTTTGCTACCCTTCCCCCCTCAACTGGAGAATGATGTAGTAATCAGCTTCTGTAAAGATTCATCGCCTTGGAAACCAATAGGTCCGCTGTACCTTGTATCACACCTAATATCTGACTGTTAACTGGAAAGTGGTAGATTTAAATCTGCCGACAGTGTTTTCACTTGATGTACTTGATTTGGGGGCAGCTGGAGCTGGGGAGACAAGGCACTCGCCATGGGGGAGCTGTTGTAAATACCATTCAGAATAGCTTCTCTCTGGGGGAAGGGGGGAGGGCCAGGGTCTTACCTTTAGGCTCTGGGTTGTTTCCTACGTGCACAAATGTTGGATCTTCAGTGTGGAAGGTCTGAGGTGAAAGCTGAACTTCGTTGTTAGGATGGGGTGGGGATCTTAATAGTCTGAGCTTCTGGGTTGATCCCTCTACCATCCCTGCTTGTTTAGTGCTCTGTCTCTGTCTTCTCTCCCTTTTCTCTTTCCTTTCTCTCTCTGTTCTCTGCCTGCCTCTCCGTGTGTGTGTGTGTGTGTGTGTGTGTGTGTGTGTGTGTGTGTGTGTGTTCATCTCCCATGGGAACTGGATTTAACTCAACCTGCCTGGCCTGGAGTAGACAACCTGCTTGGGTGCAGAAGGTTCTTAGTTCACAGAGGTGCCTCTGGAGAAAAATCTGTAGATATTCTTAGAAAATCTCCAGTGGAGCATTCTCCTTGGGTACACATGTCATCTGTGAGCTGGAGGTGTTGGCACTGGTGGCCTGCTGGAAGGCAGGGGAGCCTGCTGCCAGAGTACGAGGAGGTGCCTAGGCAGAGGGAGTCGGGCACTGAAGAAATGCTGGCTGCTTTGAGGAGCTTCTTGTCTTGTGCTGTGAGGAGCTGGGTGTTTGGAAAACTGGGGAGTGCTTTGCTGAGCACTGACTAGTGATGAACGTGCTAGCTGCACGGTCAATGTTCAACCAGTGTTTGCACAGTTCATGCAGACAGGATCCAGGCCGCTGCTGGTGGTGGAAGGAGGGGTTTTAAGGAAGCCAGTCGCACCCTTGGAGCCACCAGTGCCCTTGTGATAGAAAAGTCTCTCACCCTAGACTCTGTTCCTGAGGTTTCAGAGGAAAGCCCATCTTTCAAGTCACCTGGAGAGCCTAACCATTGAAATTATCCCCAGATGTGAGAGTGAGGGAGGGGGAAGGCTCCTTTCACCCCATCCAAGTCCCAGCCCACTCTCCCTAGTCTAGGGCCCTTTTGCTGGAGATAACCAGAGGGAGCTGAGTGTAGAGTCCCCCAGGGGGATGCTGGAGCTGCCCCCACCTTTCCCCCCAGCTAATCAACAGACCACTGCCGAGTGCTTCCAAGGACAGTGCATTATTTGCATTGGTTATAGTAAAAGCCAGCCCATCACGTGACTACAAAGAAGACCCTCAAAATTAAGTTAATGATTAAATTGCAGGGGTTTGGGCTCATTTCTTTTAGTGAGTTCTCCCTGCTGAACTTTACTCCATTGTTGTTTGAGACTCTGCATTCCGCATGTGTGAGGTCCGTTCTCAACATTTATACTGACTCTTGCCTTGATTCGTCAGAATGTGGAATGAGTGGGCTTCCACGGCCCTCTTGCTTGCAGGCATTTTTTCTTTTTTTTTTTTTTATTTTTTCTGAGTTTCCTATGGATAAAAACCTTGCCCTGTGCTTGGGACCCCTGTCCTTGGGACAGCAAGAATTCCCCCTCCGCCCTTTGTTCTGCACTCTTGGAAAACTAGCTGTGTGTGCGCGCGCGCGAGTTCACCTCCCGTGTAGAGTTCTGGACCTTGAAACTGTGTCCTGTGTATAGAACTCGCAGGGTGACATAGAGGAAGGGAGTGGTCGGCCGGGGCTGTGGTTCGGTCAGTCCTGGGCTGGACTAAGAACCAACAGTCACTTTGTCCTGGTAGAAGAGACCTCTGGACTTGGACCCTAACTATAGTCAAAGTGGAAATGCTCCCCACCTGGTCTCCAAGCTGATGGGTGTGAACTTTGGGGCAGTACCTCTCCTTGGCGGTATCGGTATCGCAGATTCTCTAACACAGTTCTCAAGTTTGCGTTTTCTCTTCCCAGAGGTTTTCAGGGTTTTCTTTAATTGGAACCTGCCGTGAGTTTAGAAGGAAGTGCTTGATGAAAGTTTACAGATTTAGGAGAGGGGAGGAAAGGATGCGCTGTAAGTTAGGGGCTGTCTGGGTGGATTTTAGGGTGCTCTGGTGGCTAGAGGTAAGGAGTTGTGTTGCCAACCTTAAGATACATGGAAGAGGGAATGTTTCCTCCCGTGCAATTCACAGCCTCAGAAATCCACTGTGAAGTCAGTTGTGAGTCGGTCTAACTTGACAGTACACAGCAAGGGAAGAGTGTGTGTGTAGGTGTGCTGCCAGAATTACTGGCCATTCATGACGGGCTTGATGAGGACGTTGTTGGTGACTGTTTGGCGTCAGCCCCTAACTGAGCTGAGCCACGGCACCCTGTTGTGATTGGTAAGGGTTTGGGGGTTTTTTCATCCCCATGGACTGGTTTTTCTGGGAAAGTAGATTCCCAGGTTTTTCTTCCTAGTCTCTGTTAGTATGCCAACTCATCTGGAACCTGTCCAGCAACATAGCAACATGTGAGACACCACTGGCCCTCAGCACCTTTGGGTGGGAAATGAACCTGGGTCTCTCACATGGAAGGTGGGGATTTTATCCCTAAGGCACATAATTGCGTAGAATTGTGCATTTTCAGTCGAATTGTGCATTTTCAGTCGGCATGCTTTGTTCTCCTTTCATTAACTCAATGCTGGTTTCTGCTTATTGGTCTTCTTTCCTGGCTACTTTTCATAGATTTTTTTTGTTTTTTTGGACTGGGGATGGGGTTTGTGAAATACCTGACCAAAAGAATACAAAAGATGAGAGGGTCATGAAATGTGCAGGACAAGTAAGGGCCAGTGCATCTGGCTGGAGAAATATGCAGAGGAATTGAGAATTTGGCCCACCAACTGCCTGCAAAATGATTATCAAAGAATCGGATCATTTCCATGTCCCCTCTGTCCCTCTTGGACAAACTCCAGACCTCAGCCGAGGGACAGGGAAGGAGACACAGCTCAGATGTGCCTCGTGGGGACACTGGAGAGGCCAGAGCCACAAAAGTCTCATCCCTAAAATCAGACCGTTAGGAGAAACCCAAGCAGGAGAGGAGAGGAGCTAGCCTGGTGTGGGCTCTCTGAACACCCCCCACCTCTGTGTTTGGCAATTTGGTTCAACTTGAAACCCCTTCTCAAGGGGCAGGAGGAAGTGGTTAATCCCCACTTCCTTCCCCGGGAGTTTTATGGGCCTCTGGGAGCCTGCCTCACTCCAGCCTTAATGGTCATAAATGACCCTCTCCCAGGGAATGGGCCAGGCCCCATGAATCTTTGCCTGGACTTCAGGCAGTTAGGTGCTTAATAAGTGCTTTTGTTGATGGTGATGCCCTTGGTCCTTGCTATCTCTGGGTTGACCAGGTGGTCAGGGAGAGCTGCGTGGACCAGGTAAGTTTCCTCGGGTGCTAGAGGTCTCGGGCAGCACATCCTGGGTCTGAATCTGTCAGTTCTCGACATTCCTGCTGCTTCTTGCTGCTTTCTATCCCAGATCTGGCCTGACTTGCAACATGGGTGAGAGCAGGGGAGTGAGGAAAGTGAAGAAGTCATGCAGTTGAGGTGTGAGTTCTTGGTTTGGGGGTTCAGTTGAAGGTTTATCGCGCAGCCCTCTGGTTTCCGTTGTCCCCGCGATGCCACATTGATTAAGTGCTTGGTTGCTAGCCGAGGGTCAGTCCCCATGGGTGCTCTGGGGGAGAAAGGTGGCAGCTGCTTCTGCCCAGACTACAACCTGGGGGACTCTTGGCAGGTCCACGCTGCCCTTGCGGGTTGTGGTGAATCAGACCCCCTCAGCAGCAAGGGGTTAACTCTGCTGTGCCATCTTTGGATGAAAACAAACCAGAAACACCACATGTGGCCTCTCTCCCAGTTCTTAGGCAACTTTCAGACTTGGCCTGTAGATGAAGAGGTACCAGTGTGACAGAAACGGTGGCAGTGGCGTCCACAGGGCATTCAGCCTGGGCAGGCGCCACCTCTTCTATGAGCAGGTCGTCCCCCCTTCCCTGTCAACTAATCCCCTGCCTCCCGTTCTGCAGGGTTTAATTAACTGTTTAATCTTCTCCAGGAAGGGGGCTTACTACCCACCTGTTTGCTTATCCCGTTTCCCACTGGGTTTCTGGTGCAGCCCATCAGACACATAACACTCTGTGCAGGAGTCCCTGCCCACGAGCCTGTAGCCAAAGGGTCTTCCTTCCCTGACCTCCGCCTGCCTGTGCCACTGTTTTCTGGGAAGATGTGGAATGGCCCAGAAATAGAGGAGGGCTTGGACAGGCCCTTCTCCGGTTCCTGCCCACAAAACCCTACTGGGTTTACTGTTAAAAATAACCCCATAGAGTATACCTTTTAGGTCAAGGATGCAAAATGCCTATCTGTGTAAGAAATTTTTTTAAATGAAAAGTGTCCTAAGAACTACTGTATTGTTGTCCAGTGTATTCAATTTGGGTGCTCAGTGACCCTGTAGGTCCGATTAGAACGGACCCTTAGGGTTTCCTAGACATGTCCTTTTTGTGAGAACAGACTCGACACCCCTTTCCTCCCTGGGAGCGTCTGGTGACTTCAAACTCCCCATCTTTTTCAGCTAAAACACTGTCCCTCGGAGTGTCTTAAGTAGTAGAGCAATAGTTTGTCAAAGACATATTTCTACAAAATGCATGATTCCTTCCCAATGTAGTGACTCATTTGAATCTTTGTTGAGATAATTCTTTAAATTAGACTCTGCTTTTTTAAGGCGCTCTGATGACAGAGTGCACGGTGCATTATTGGTCTGCCAACCCAAAGTGCCTCAAACCCACCAGCTTCTCTGAGGAGAGAATGATGGTCTCGTCTCCCTCCTGCCTGAAGATCTCCAGACAGGCCCACAAGCCTGAGGGAGGAGGTGCTGGCTTGTTTACTGTCTTGTTTGTTCCCGATTTACCCTCTGCAGGACTGCACGATTCGCTTTGATTTGTTGTTGACACTGTCTGTGTTCAGTCTGGGAGGCATGCTAGAATCAAGGGAAAAGAAATCTTGCGGTACTGTGGATTTTGATAGTTACATGGGGCACGTACATCGCAGGTGAACGCTGGATTGGTGGGATGAGGCCCAGCTCTTCAGAATCACGGTTACTATACACGTGTGGTGTGCTTATTGCAGGAACCGCCACCTCCCAAGAAGCAGGAGGCTGAGAATATTGGTGGACAGTGTATGTCCCGTGGATCATGAGAGGGTTAACAGCGGCCTGGGAAGTCGGTTAGCCCCTGGTGGCCCTCAACTGTACAGAGATTCTGATTCTTTAAGAAGCTGAAATGAGGCTCAAATTTTATATCTTTTTAATAGTAACTGGGGGTGTGTGTGTGTGTGTGTGTGTGTGTGTGTGTGTGTGTGTGTGTGTGTGTGTGTAGATTCCAATGTGGACAGCTCCTTTGAGGAGATTAAAGTTGTATTCCCTGAGGAGAAGCGGCTTCCGGTCCCAGCACACGGGTTTGCTGGGTTTTCAGTTGACTTTTTACCTCCATGGAGTGAGTGGTCACACTTCTTCGGGGATGCTCTGATTTAAGTACCCCTTGATAATTACCAGGCTTTGGTTTAGCAATTACTTGTTCTTTTTTTTTTTTTAATAAAATTTTTTATTTTAATTGCGATTTTAATGAAAGTTTACAGATAAGTTACATTTTCATTCATTCATTGTTGCACATTTTACCCTCTTTCTCCATTCTCCCTCCCCACTTCACTTTTTGTTGCCCCCAAATACTCATTCGTTGTTGCACAATTAACTCCTTCCTTCCCCTATCCTCTTTGCAGTGTACTTTTTACTCTGGGCTGCTGTCATAACGCCTAATCATATATTCCTTTTAAACAGTTCTTTTCTTCATCTGTTCCAATGCAGTATATATACATTGTCCACTCTTAATCCTATTCTCCTCCCAAGCCCCCATTTTAGAGAAAATAGGGAACACTTTATGGATTTGCGTGCCATCCTTGGGCAGAAGCCATGCTGGTCTTCTATGGATTGTTCTAATTTCATTGTTTGTGCTGCCACTGTGTCTACTGTTACTTATTTCTTAAGCAGCTTCAAGCCAGACCATTTGTAAAACATTGAATAGACCTAGAGCCTAGTTGGTAAGAAGTTGCACTGCCAACCCAGAGGTGAGAAGTTCGAATCTACTAGCTGCTCTGTGCGATTTAACAGAAAACCTGCTGCAGGGTCAGCTAAGAAATTATTCCAGCCGGTCAGCAGGGAGGTTTGAGTGGCCAGCCTCCTCCACACAGCCACCTTTTCATGATTGACAAAGGGACATTATCTTATGAGAAGTCACTCACTTCTCCCAAAGCTCTGTAATGTAATGATGTTGTATGTGCCTTTGAGTTGGACTCCAAGCTACCACACATACAAGAGTGAAGCCCTTCCTGATCTTCGCTGCTCTCACAGTCTCTGCTCGGCCAGCACCCATGGTTGTAGTCACAGTGTGAAATCGGGGATGAGCGGGGAGGAAGGTCATACAGGCTGCTAATGGCGAGGAGAGGTTTCGGCCTGACTGCTCCTTCACAACCCTGCCGTGGGTAAAGGCACCCAGTGCTGGGCTCTGAGGATGGGCCCTCCCGAGCCCGTGACTGTGACTGTGTGTAGGACAGAGTTGTCACTGTGCACCATCAGTCAGGGGTGACCTTCCAGTGGGTTTCCAGAGGCTTAAATCTGACTGGAGAAGATTGTCCATCCATCTCCCATAGAGCCGCTGGTGGATTTGAACTGCATACCTTCAGGATTGCAGTGCAGATTCTTACCCCTAGTAGGGCCACCAAAGTTCCCTAGGACAGAGTAGACCTGGCTTGTAAGTTTCTGAAACTGTCAGGAGCTTTAACCACAATGCCTTTGCCTCTCCCCTGTTCAATCTTCCCCAAGTCTGGGTGTCCGCACCGCTGCCCAGGGCCAGGCTGTGTCGCTGCCAGCTCTTTTTCCGTTTCTGGTCTCATTGCCAATTGGCACTTCCTCTGCCTGAATGGGAGCCACCTGGCAGCTGCCCAGGTACCTGTCTCTCTGGCATGGGGCCTGGGGGCCTGGCAGATACCTCGGGCCACTGGGTCAGTTCCTGGGCGGCATGGGCTTGTGTGTGCCACCAGAGGAAGGGTGTAGCTCTGTGAGGGTCCCAGGCCAGTGTCGCGTATCACCTGGGCATCCTGGGCAGACCAGCAGACACCCAGCTCTCATTTGAAGAAATAATTCTGTGTGAGGGCACGATTTTATGCTTCCTTAGAGAATGAGTTTAATATCATGCTGTATTCCTTCCTTTTTCAGTTGTCACTGTCTCCTTGAAAAGCTAAACCTGGAAATAAGCTGCGCTCACCCTCTCTTTCCCTGCTGGTTCCCACACACTTGTTCCCCTCGCAGAGGTCACCCTGAGCAGAGGTCACCCTACATCGCTCCACCTCCCCCAGGCAGGCTCCCTCTGACAAATGGGGAGAGGGGTGACTCAGATTTCACAGAAGGAATGGGACACTGAGTATCCCTTTTGTTTGAAGCTTGTATTAAAACAGCTGCTGCTGTGCTATGGAAGGGAACAGTACCTTTTAAAAGACGGAGCTGAAAGGTTGTGTCCATGGGACCCAAGGCAGGGCTGCCGGCTCAGGCCTGGGGTTATGTGGGTGCGATCGGGGAAGGTGGACGGCGCAGTCCCCAACCCCCTCATGTTCTCTTGGCCAGATGCAAGGAAACTTTGCAAACAGGCAGGAATCCCACCATCTCCTCAAGAGGACTGAGTGGGGCAGCTCAGATCTCCAGGCAAACCATTACTTGCTGTCTTAGAGTTTATATTTTGTGTTTCTTTTCTTTCTCAGATGCTTTGGCTTAAACAGAAAAATAATAATTAATAATAAATACCACCACCTATATCGTCTACCGTATTTTTTACAATCAAGTGGTATTGTCTGAAAACTATAGTTGTTATGTGCCGTCGAGTCGCCTGCGACTCATAGCGACCCTATGTACAACATCCCTAAACTCTGCTCTGTCCTGTGCCAGTTGCACTGTCTCTGACACTCCCATCCCGATTATCCCAGTCACTGAATCAATCGCCTTATATAGGGCCTTCCTCTCCTGCGCTGTCCCTCCACCCTCATGTCCAAAGTATGTTAGACAGAGCCTCAGAATCCTTGCCTCCAAGGAGCCGCCCGGTTTAACCCTTTACAGGATGAATCTGTTTGTTTTCCTAGCAGTCCATGGTACTGCTGTTTAAATACAAATCAGTGCTTTCATTAGTATTAACAGAAGGAGCCTGGTGGCAGAGCATAATAACATAAGGCTGTTAACAAAAAGCAGTTCAAATCGTCCACCCACTCTGATGTAGAGAGATGTGACAATTTACAGAAACCTGGTGGAGGGTTAGCTCTGACAGCAGAGGGTTGGCTTGCCTGGCCTCAGACGCAGACCACTCCCTTACTGTATAGCTGCAGTCCTGTTAGCTGTGGCGTCCAGTCAGAACCAACCCAAAGCTGACCCTCTGAGTTTTCTGAGGCAGTAAATCTCGCTGGAGGAGATTGCCCATCTCCCCCCACACCCCCCAGCAGCTCATGGATTTGAACCGTGGGATTCTGGGTTGGCAGCACAGCGCCTTGCCATTCGGCCATGAGAGCACCTAGTCTTGTCATCTAGTGCTGCTGTAACCGAAACACTGTGTGGGTGACTTGAACAGACAAATGAATCCTCGCACTGCGTTGTAGCTCAGGGCCCTGCAGCAGTTAGATAACCTCTCTGTGTCTCTTGGTTTTCTTAGGTTAAACAGGGCTAATGGTAGGTTCATAATCGGGCGCCTCTGACCCTGTGGTGGTGGATATGAGCTTCCTCACCTGATTTTCCTGGGGGGTCATCTTCATGGGGGCAGATGCGAGGTTCATATAGCTGAACTAACAGCAGCTGAGTGCTGGACCATTGTGCAGCTGACCTTCTTTATGGCAACTTATACATGTCATAAATGCATAGATCTGGAATTTGGGGCAGTTTGACAGCTGTGCCCCCAGGGTAGGGAGTGTCCCCCAGTGCAGGAGTTTCCCCCTCCCCCTATGTGCTAGAAGAATCCTGAGGAATCCCACCCAGGGCGTTTTGCAAGGTCTGGCTCATAAACTCTTATCTCTTCTCTGGACTTTGGCCCCAGGAGTCAGCCAGCCCCTCCACTCCTCCCTCTGACCACCCTGCCTTGGCGGGGAAGGGGTGGGGGCCTGAGCCACGTGGTCACGGGATTGTTGGTAGGGCCCCTCAGAAGAAGCCTTGGTCAGAGAGGACAGTTCTCACTCCTGTCATCTTTTGTATTTCTAGGTTTTGCTGTTTCTTTGGCTCCTGGCAACAGGTCTTTCCTGATCCGGGAGCCGGCCCTGGAGGGGACACCCTCTTTGCCTGACTGTCTTTAATCACCCCGGATGCTCTTTTTTTTCATGTTTTGCCCTCAGGCCCAGCAGTGCTGGGGTGAGGAGCCCAGGTGAGGTAGACCTCGTGAGCAGGGAGGGCCCTGGGCACAGGGGGCAGGAAAAGAAGCTTCATGAGGCTTTATCATTGCCAAAATGCAAGAGAGAATCTTCTTTGGTTTTTTACTGGAATATTTTCCTGTGGACAGACAAGTGTAGGTGGGTCAGAGCCCCTGCTGCTTCCCGGCTGCTGCTGCATCCTTCCCCAGGGCCCTTCCCCAGGTCCCTTCCCCTTGGACATCAAGGTTTTGCCTAACACCTGGATCTGGGCCTGCGGTCAGCACGGGGTTAAGGTAGTTAGAATTTTCCCGGCACATGCTTGTCCAGAGGATTCTGGGAGTCATTAAATGGAGAACTGGGGAGAAGGGAGGCAGCAGGCCAGTGTGATGACCACAGTTTAAATTAAAGCCGCTCCCGGAAGAAACCCAACTGGACAAAGCTGGAGAGCCCAGAGCCTGTGGTGCTGCCGCCAAGTCCTGGTGGTCAGCCAGCCCAAAGCCCTTCTCTCACAAGCTTTAGGTTATAATCTTTGCCAGCGGGATTTTCCTTCAGGACTAATGTATTTTTTTTTTTTAATTTTACCTTTTTTTATTAATTTAAATCAAAGTTTACATAGACTTAGTTTCCAGTCATTCATTGTTGCACTTTCTCCCTGCCCACCCTCTCCCAGGACTAATTTTTAAACAGTACATTTAGAGGAACTGGCCTTCAAGGATTGAGTTCTAATCTTCCCCTCCCTGCAAACGGGCCCTTGCCTAGTTTATCTTGGCACTGTGGGTAAAAGTATTCAGCCACTAACCAAGAGGTCAGGGGTTTGAACCCACCAGCCACTTCACAGGAAGAACAAGCAGCAGTTTGTTTAGATTTAGAATTTTGGAAAAAACCTGTGAGTGGTTCTCTTCTTACCTAAAAAAACAGTCTTCGTGAGCTGGAATTGACTCGATGAGAGTTGGTTTTTATTTATTATTCTTTAAATTTTTTTTTTATTAGTGTGTGTGTGTGTGTGTGTGTGTGTACACCATCAAATAGGATCTGACTGGATCCAGTTCGAGATTGTCGCTCCTTTTCCAGCAGAGCATCTGGTGGATTCAAACCGCTCACCTCTGGGATTGCAGGGTTTTTATAGCCAGGAACGTCTGAGAATCTGATGCACACTGTCAACCACACCCTGATAGAGGGGGACAGGGCCCTGATCCTGCAGTGTGGAAGGTCTCTCTCATCTAGTCTGTGAGATTTTTGTCTTCCAATCTTTCGTGAGGGTCTGTCTGCATCTGTTACCATGGATTCTTTAAAGTGGAGGAAGACCCCTCCCAGTGGTTTCAGAGTGGGGCCCTGGGGGTACACGCAGGACAATTCCTTCCAGCCCTGTGGTTTCTCGAGCTTATTGGTAGAGGGAACGAGGTCAAGGATGGAGGAGAAGCGAGCCGGGGCAGCCCCGAGCTTGTTTAAATGCCCGTCTGTTGGTTAGAGGGCATCTTGTTACTATTTAGGAGGGTGACTTTTTGCATGTCATTCAAGCAAGCCTTGGGAAGGGAGAGAGCCAAGAAGCAGATTGTTCCCCAAAGAATTTTTGCACTGCACACCCCCTTATTTTTGGCCCATTCATATTCTTTCAAAGAGTGCTGATGTCATAGTATTTCAAAGGGATATTGTATCTCTTTTTAACTTCTTTAAAATGGGCCTAAAATAGCCCCTGATTCATGTGGTTCCCTAGTAATGGAAGTGACCACAGGCCGCATTCATCCAGATGCTAGAAGCACACTTTGCTTTCTCCTACTCAGTGCCGAGCCTCACTGGCCAATATATACAACTTCTAAGAAAAACCAGCTCAAGTAGACACGAGTTGCCTGGGTTTTAAAAATTTGTAGTCAGGATAAGTGAGGTCGGATCGCGAGTGGCTGGTGGGAACCCTGCCGACCAGAGTGTCCTTTCCGCGTTTACGTTTGTTTTTATGAGTGACAGGTTTGTGGGGAGCCATTCCCAGCCCCAATCTGCCTGTTGCCCTTGTGAGATTAATCATTTCCTGCCCCTATACAACATGTTGCATTGATCAGATCACAACATCTAACCACCGTCTCCCCTTTTAATTAGAAATCCGGGGGTGAGGGTGGAGTGACTGAGAGTATTGGTTTGGTGTTTTGGTTTGTTTTTTTTTTCATAAACAGAAAAGTTAACTATTTACCAAAATATACAAGAGTCAAAAAAGACTGTAAAACCAACCTCTTCTCCTTCCTCCCCTCCCCCTTTTTTCCTCATTCTTTTTATAAAAAGGCTTTCTTGAGCAGACTTATGGGGGAGGGGAACCAAAAACCTCATTTTCTCAAAATATGACAATGAAAATGTTGCTGTCCCAGGGGGAGGTAGTGGCAGTATTACAGAGATCCTGGGACAGCTTGAACCCTGGATCTCAGTCTCCTTTCTTCTCTTAAAAAAAACCAACAAACCACAAACCAAAAAACCTAAGTAACAAAATTTGGGGATAGAATTTCAAGCTAGAGCCAGTAGAAATGCTGACAGGTCCATAAGAAGGAGCATATTTGAAATTGACCATATTTGTTAGGGATTGACCCAATACCTTCCTCCTTCCGGACTGCTTCACTCCGTAAAACAGAACCTTCTCTGGATTCTAGAATTTGGTGGGGGACCTTTTTAGGATGAGTGGTAGATCTGGCAGATTGGAGAGGGTTATGCATTTCTAATAAGTTAATGACCTCCTGTTTGACGTTAATCATAGAAAACTGTTATTTGGGGGAAATGAACTGTTTCGGAGTGGCAAAATAGAGGACTTAGGAGTGGACCAAGGAGAAAGGAAAGAAAAAATCTAACAAAGAAAAACTGTATCATTGAAGCTCTGGACACCTTTTTCTTTGGGGAGCAGAGGAAGGAATTTTCTGTCATTCCCCTCTGTCACAGAGCTGGGAGAATGTGCTGGAACCCGCCCTCTTGCTGCAGGGTGCCCTGGGGACCCTGTAGGAACAATGGCTCTGTATGGACCAGCTGCCATCTTGGACCAAGCTGTTCTGTGATTGGCCTCAAACCTTGGACTAAATTGATCACAGACTCCCCTGGGGATATGCTTCTGGATTGTGGGGCCCTGAGTGAAATTAGGGACACAGGGGCGGTGTGTCATGGCCTAAGCTGGAGCCCCTGGGGGCACATCCTGGAGTAGGACATTGAGGGCTGTGTTCTTCCCCTCTGACCAGAAGGAGGGTGGGGGTGGGGAGGTAGATAAATGGGTTTTCCCAGCTTCTCCACCTGTCTGGTCTCAAACTCAGTTGTGCCTGGAGGGAATGGAGAAATTTGAGGTATTGGGGGCCAAGTCAGTGGTTCAAACAAATGTGGCAGAGAGAGTAAGAGACTCTCTGATAGGGGAAAAAGATCAGGGCCTCAGAGGTCAGGATTTAGGAGCAGAAGCCCAGAGACTGGCTGGACAGATTTTAGTTCTCTGGGTTCTTTTTATCAGGGCCCCTGGGTGCAGGCAGTTAGCAGGGAGGCTGGATGTTCGAGTTCACCTGAAGACATTTTAGAGGAGGCCTGGAGATGTGTTTCCAGAGCATGTTCTGCACCCATACACTTTGGCACCAAGGTGCAGAGTGAAATCAACAATTGACTGTTTGATGGGGTTTTTTTGGGTGTGTTGTGTTTTTGTTTTGTTTTTTTTTTAAATTATAATGAACGTTTACAGAGACTAGCAATTGACTTTTTTATAGTCAGCTATGGATTGTTTACAATTCAATGATACACAACAACAATGGAAGGGATAAAAAGAACCAGTTTGTTATTAAGTCTGTTCAGTTCATATAGCAGCATGAATTACATGAATAAAAGTGTTTCTATGGATTGGGGAAAAAAGTGAGCTATGGGATATGATTGAAACCAGACCTGTTACATCTAAGGAATGGACACTATTGACTTGTGGGCAACTGTAAGTCATTGAGGTCTGTTGAGTTAATCCAGAAAAAACAAAAGTTGAGGACTTGATTTAACAGTGGTTAACATGTGGTAACATGTGGGGGCGTGTGATATCAATGTCATGACTGGGTAGATGAAGGTTCATGGGGTAAGTTTTATAGGCAGAGGTGGAGACCCCAAAGCCCAGTGTGGGGTTCCCGAGACTGTAGGAGGGAAAGCCGCCCGTTTTTCTCCCACAGCGGTTGGTTGGTTTGAACCACTGATCTTTCAGTTCACAGCTCAGCACCTCATTCACTAATCGCTCAGACGAAGAGGTTACTACATGGACCTGCCACTCTCCAGCTGTGTCATTGAGTGAATCCTCTAAACTGCCCTTGCCTCAGTTTCTTCCCCTGAAAAGTGAAGAATATACAGACCTGGTAATTATCACTACTCCATGGGGTTGTGGTACTGATGAGATGAGTGCTCAGATTGGGCTTCTTACCAAATTCCTTTTGCAATGAGGCTTATGCTTTTTTTAATTCAGCCCCCTGTGTGGAGATTAGATAATTAAATTACTGGTCATCCTCTGAGGAAACTACTGTTAACAGTTGTCTATAAATCTGAATCAACACTAGAAAGACAAGGTCCTTCTCTCTCCCCTGGGCAAGTCATCCCATCATTTATTTCCTGTTTCTGCTCTTCCTTTTCCTCTTCAAGTTCCAAACATTAGTTAGTATAAGTACTAGTTAGAGGTAAAGGTGTTAATAAAAAGTATTTGCAATTTCAGTTGCATCGAAGCACTCACACAGACTCCACTTTGGTACAGGGTTGAAAAATACGTAATATGTCCATCTGTGTTCATAGCAGCAGCATTCACATGAATAAGAATATGGAAACAGCCCAAGTGCCCATCAGCAAATGAATGAACTAGGAAATTGTGGTGGCCTAGTGGCAAGAAGCTGCGCTGCAATCTCAGAGGTACACAGTTCGAATCCACCAGATGCTCTGCTGGAGAAGGAGGAACAATCTCCTCCTGTATCAGTCAGATCTGATTTGACGGTACACACAAAAAATAATGAAATAAAATAAATTAAAATGTAAAAAAAAAGGAAAAGAAAAAAAGAAATTGTGGTACTTTCATGCAGTAGAGTACTATGTAGCACTAAGGAATAATGATTTTATAAAATAGTATATAAAATGGGAGAGTCTAGAGACTTAGGTTAAGTGAACTAACTCAGTCACAAGAGGACAAAGATGGCATAAGACTATTACTGTAAAAATAGAAAGATAACTAGTAAGATGTATATAAATGTCCGAAGGGGGGAGGGAGCAGAAAGAGGGGAGGGTGGACATCAGTAGAATGGCAGGGTTTAGTGGGCAGATGGGGGGAGGGTGAAAGAATAGTCAAGATTCAATGAGTATTAGAAGACAGTGTAATAACAGGCATAAATCAGTAATAATTATATAAAATACAATGTATGTTGTTGTTGTTGTTAAGTGCCCTCCAGTTGCCGGTGAGGACTCTCCTTCGTAATAGATGAATGTGTAAAACATTGTAAGTAATTCTATAAAATACAATGTATGTGAATATGTGAAACATTGTAAATGAAAGATTGTATAAAACACAATGTATTTGAATGAAACACAATGTAAACTGATGTGTATGAAAACCAATTAAAAAAAAGGATGCATAATAGTATTCTGTTAAATTGAAAGAGATCTAGGTGCAAGGAATGCTGGAGGTTCCTCTTCTCCCTTTTTATGTGTCTGGGAATCTCTGGTGGCTTATTGGTAAGGAGATGTGCTGCTAACACAAAGGAACGGGGTTGGAATCCACCTGCAGCTGCATGTGAGAAAGATCAGCCTCCCTTGTAATTTTACTGCCTCTGAAAACCTGCTGGAGGGTCAGTGATGAGTCAGTTCCGACCTGACGGTACATAACACATCATGAGAAGAAGCTGCCCATTTTTTCCCTGTGGAGGAGCTGATGGATTCAAACCACTGACCTTTGATTTAGCAACACAGCTTGTAATGCACCATGCCACCAGAATGCCTTCACACACGTGTAGCTGCATGCTGTATACTTGGCTGCTCCACTCCTTGCTTTTTGCATAGTAGTGAATCCTGGAGGTTCTACTGTTTCTTTCTTTAGGACATCTTGGTTCTTTTTTTTTTTTTTTAATGCCCCTGGGATTTGATTTGCCATCCCTATGATCTTGTTCAGCTTGCCTTTGTTCTTGAAGAAGACTGCTTAGAAAGGTCTGCTGATCCCTGAATTCCAGAGTGAAGTGGCTCGTCCTAGCCCACTCAGTCTTTAATATTCTGTTATTGGGACAATTTGGGAAATGTCGCAGAAGAGCCTTGCCTTGGGGCTTGCAGGCAAATTCTTGTGCCAAGTGGACTTGCAGGCAATTTGTACACATCTCTTACTTAGTCCCCTGCTAAGAAGTGATCACTTAGGAGCATGGGAGGCTGCTCACGTGCGCGCGTATGTGTTTGTGTGTGTGTGTACATGCACCCACGTGCGTGCGCATCTGGGTAAGTGAAACTACAGGTTAGCAGTGATCATGGACACTGGCAGAGCTCTCTGGATTATCTCTTCCCAATTTTAATCCCACCTGTGAACAAGTTTCTGGTTAAAAATATCCTGTGGCAAGGACTAATATTTTTTACTTGATTTACAAGACAATAAATAGCAACAAAATATTGTCTGGTTCTATGGGTTCATTAGAAACTGCTGTTTGAGCTTTTTTTTTGGGAGAGAGAGAGTGTGTGTGTGTACGTACACGGATCTGACTGGTACAGGAGGAAATTGTCCCTCCATCTCCAGCAGAGCATCTGGTGGATTCGAACTGCTTGCCTCTGGGATTGCAGTGCAGCTTCCTGACACTAGGCCACCAGAGCTCGCCTGTTTGATCTTGCCGTCACCTCTGCAGTGTCCATTTCTTTAAGGCTCTTCTTCTCTGTCCCTCTCCTTTATCAATCATGTTGTCCCTCTTCCCAGGGATTGGACCCTCCTGTAAATGGCCAAAGTAGGAGTCTCTCTCTCTCTCCCTCCCTTTTCCTTGCTGCTACGGAACATTCAGATGACTTCATCCGAGACAGATTGTTCATTCTGGACAGAACACTGGGCTTCTTCCCCAAGACCTTAATTAAAATGTATCCGGTCTTGTTGTCCAGCATTCAGACACATGGGGAGGAATTGAAAATGCTGTAAACTGGCCTTGGATGTGACAGTATATAATGTTGTGTCATCTTACTGTCTGTGATGAGAGAAGGCACCTCTTCCATCCTGGAACCACAAGCCACTTCTAACCACGGCCCAGTGGACAGACTGGGAGCACTGCATCTTCCTGCATCGATCCATTGATGAAGGGGTGTCCGGTTACTCAGGATGAGATGCTTCCTGGGCTGGAGTAAGAAAAGACATTTCTATGACCTGAGGTGAGCTCTGATGTCCTAGTGGCAAGAAGTTGCACTGCACTCCCAGAGATGCGTGGTTCGAATCCAACAGATGCTCTGCTGGAGAAGGAGGGACAATCTCAACCTGTACCAGTCAGATCTGATTTGACGGTACACACACACAACACATGACATGACATGAAAGGGAGTCAGAAGCTTGGTCTGCAATCTTAAAGGGCCTTTGGTTATTAATTTTCGTTCTTGTCTACCTTCGCTGCTTCCCTTCTCAGGACGATCTCCTGGGTGACAAGGGCCCTCCCTTGCTTTAAATCCACCTGTCCACGTGATCCCAGTCAGTCACAACGGCAATCGAAACCCCTCTTTGGTTCTCTGGGGAGAGAAGCGGTTCCAAGCACAATGTTGCCCACTGTTGAAAAGGCAAGGACTGGGTTACATGGCCACCTACAGAGTCTGGCTGTTTAAAAAGGTCAGCTTGTAGATACCACGGACCCTGCATTTGTGACATTGGAAACAGTGGGAAGACAGTGTGTCTAGGTAAAAAAAAAAAAAAAATGAAAAATCTGTCTGTTCTGTTGAACCTATAGTTTATGGGGGGCGGGCATATCCTTGGAGTGGGACAGATCTCTTTTCTTTGCTGCTGGGAGCTGCTTGGTGGTAGTTCAGATGGACTGCTGGGACACAGCAGTGTCACATGGTTCTGTGACCAGCAGGGCTGCCTGTGGAGTTGAAAAGTGGAATCTGTATCCTGATTTTTCCAAAGCATCCAGGAAGTTATTGTTGATGCTTACCTCATGAGAAAAGTTTCTCCTTCTATCTTGTGAAATATGAATATATTGAGAGAAAAGTTGCTATTTACAATGTAGGTAGGACAAAGGGGAAAACTAATACTGAATGTTGTCGAAAGACTAATAGCATCCAATTAGAAGTACATGATGCGGGGTCACTGAAGTAGCCACTGCCTGGGCTCAGTGAGTGCCTACGGGTTCTTGTCAGGAATTGGGGGGCACTGAGTGAGGCAAGGCTCCAGGCCTCACCCATCAGCACTTGGGTTATGAGGGCTGCTGTCCCCCCTGGTTCTGCGAGAGCATCTCTTTGATTTCTTGGTAGTTGTGTGGTGCCGTGGTTCAAGCATTTGGCCGTTACGTGGTTTGACCATCAGGTGCTCTGAGAAAGCTGAGACCATCTGGCCTTAAAGCTTTGCCACCTTGGAGACCCTGCACGCAGCTCTGTCTCTCCCCAGGGTCGCTCAAGTCAGCACGCACTTGGTGACAGTGGGAAGTGACAGAAATGAAAATACAGACCAGGAGTGTACCATTCAAGCATTATGTACACACCTGTGTGAGCACCTCTCTAGGTAGAAAACACGTCCTGAGGTTACTTGCGTCACGTTCCAGAATATTACTCCATGTGACTTGGTTCTCTTTGAAGAAACCTCAAGCACAGCTGTCCCTGTTGGCAGCCAAGGACAAGGCTTATTTTATCTTGGGTCTGCAATGAAGCCTTCAAGAAGAGACCTCACACAGTGGATAGTAAACCTGCTGGCCTTGCTGGACATGACCACTAAGGAATATGTCTTCATCTGCTTGGGATTTTTTTGTGGGTTTTTTTTTTTCTTAAACGTTTTTAGTGTGTGTGTGTGTGTGTGTGTGTGTACTGTCAAATCGGATCTGACTGGTACAGGAGGAGATTGTCCCTCCTTCCCTGGCAGAGCATCTGGTGGATTCGAACCATGCACCTCTGGGATTGCAGTACAGCTTCTTGCCACTAGGCCACCAGAGCTCCCCATCTGCTTGGTTTTGACCAGAAGTTAAATGCAGGAGCCAGCAGTCCCCTTGGCTGGACTTGCTGCACAACTTGGAGAACAAGCAGTTTGTGACCCATCAGTAGCTGAGAAGAGCAGGAGGATGGAATGAGAGGGCCACCCTGGTCAGAGCCTGGCTGTCCACCTTGGGGATGTGTGTGTGTGTACTCCATGAGCAGAGGGACGGCTCCATGACCCTGGACTGCCATACCCATGTTGGCTGTGGCACACGGATGCGGCCTTGGCTCAGAGTGGAAAGTGCCATCTTTTCTGTCTGCCTCTTTCCCTACCCCACATTGTCATTCCTCCTCTGCCCTTCATATAAAATCATTTCCCCTCACCCCCTCTCATAACTGCAGCTCCCTGGATGGGCTCAGAACCTAAGGACAAATACCCAAGTTGTAGCCCACCCTCTGTCACCTCTAGGCCCCTGTGTGACAGAGTCAAGTGTGCTCTGTCAGAAGAACATCACCAAGCCTTCTTCCAGGTTGCCTCTGTGTGGATTCAAACTACCAACCTTGCAGTTACTATATGATCATGTGCGCCTTCCAGAGATTTCTCATAAGCAAGCTGTTTTGGGTTTTTGAGGGTGTTTTTTTAAAGGGGGTGTGTGTGTGTGTGTACACTGTCAAATCAGATCCGACTGGTACAGGAAGAGATTGCTCCTGCTTTCTCCAGCAGAGCATCTTAGCGTGCCTTCAGGATTGCAGTGCACCTTCTTGCCACTAGGCCACCAGAGCGCTCTTAAAATAAATTTTTATTTTATATTGATATGCTTACAAACTTTGTATACATTGTTTCACACTATTCTTCATTCATATTGTGTTTCTTACAATCATTCCCATTCATTGTATAAAATTAATCAACATTACATTATTCCCACCAGTGCCCTGTCTTTCCAGATCCCTGCTGGGTCTTTTCTACTTCCTCCACCCCCCCCCCCAATCAAATTGTATGACCTTATGATCCTCACACCCCATCTCCCACCCCCACTCCCCACCCATCCTCACCCCTCTGCTTCTATCCTCCCCCTCTTGGATTTCTACTTTTTCTTTTTTACTTTTACTTGGATTTTACATATTTTACTAGTTATCTTTTTAGTTCTGCAATAGTGATCTTATACAGTATTTCTTCTTATGAGACTGAGTTAATTCACTAGCATAATGTCTTCAGGCCCTCCCAAGTTACGTAGTAATTTTCAAAATCATTCTTTCTGAGTGCTGTATATAGTACTCAGCTGTGTGAATGTACCACAGTTTCTTAGTCCATTTGCTTGTGGTTGGACATTTGGGCTGTTGCCATGTTCCTGCAATGGTGAATAACACTGCTGTGAACATTGGTGTACAAATCTGTTTGGGTCTCAGTCCTCATTTTCTTGGGGTACATTCCAAGCAGTGGAGTAGCTGGGTCATATGGACTTTCTGTGTTTGACAATCTGTTTCTTGACAGCCTGACTTTAGGGCTGTGGTAAGAGGCATTCATGAATGCTTGTGTCTTGTTGTGGCCCAGAGATCCCTTTCTGTGGTTCCAGTGGTCGGTGCTAAGTGGGTTTTATTGTAAAGGGCTTTTCTTCCAGGAAGAAGTAATTTTCTATCTTTTAGTAATTCTGACTGATTTTATGAGCCAAAATGCAAGTTGTTTCTGAGTCAAATGCAGACATTAAATGTTGATAGCAGTTGATTTTTTGTGTCCTGGGGGTGAGAAACTGTGTTAACAACCACAGGGCAGGCAGTTCAAGTCCACACACAGCTCTGAAGGAACAAGATGGACAATATCGATTTACAGCCTCTGAAAACCCACTGGAATGTCAGCTGTGAGTTGATTCCAGCTTGACGACCCTGGCTTGCTTATTGAGACTAAAAGCAGCGTGGTGTGCGGTGTGTGCCCGGAGACAGGAGGCTTCTTGATGACCGTGACACAGGATGGGGCGGGGCTGGTTTCTGGGACCTAAATAAAGGGATATATGTAGGTGGGAGGTATGAAAGGAGTCTGGAGCCCACCCGGCCCGGCTGGGAGCTGGTGGGAAGGCAGAGGAGGGCCCTGTGTTGTGTGCTGGTTCTTGGGAAGGGGACCTCCTGTTAGGGGGACAGTGATGAGTTGGAGTTTTCTCCTGAGGAATAAGGAGTGAGAGATTAAAGGCAGTGTCAGAATCCCCAAGGGAATGTGTGCCAAACTGGTCTTCTCCCTGGAGAGTCATTGTTAAAGAATTGAGTTTTTTTCTGGGTGACCATGAAACTCTCAGCACTGGATGTTGCTGGTAACATGATTAGCTTGATTGATGGCATTACATTGTACATGTGGAAAGACATGTAATAATGCCAGCAACTGCACTCTGCCCAATGAACGTTTCAGAGCTAACAGTGCCTCTGTTTTCAACCTGACTTGGAGACATTTGGCCATTGAATGTGGCTTACGGCTCTGGAGTGTTTGTGCTGGAAGTGAGCTCACGGCTCTGTAGACAAGTCCTTTCCGTCTCTGGTCTGTGCGTATCCTTTCCTCTCTGGTCTATTCATGCCCTCATGCCCCAGGTCTTTTTGACTTTCTGTTTGCTTGTTTGATCTGGGAATGAGTTTGACCAGTGTGTCTCTTACACTTGAGACCACATGTGACCTTGTCCTCTTCACAATCATAGATCAGAACATTAATCCTGTACCTGTACACATACTTGGAATCAATACCTCAAACCACGTAACCATTAGTGGCAAGAAGCTGTGCGCTGCAGTCCCGAAGGTGCACAGTTTGAACCCACCAGATCCTCTGCTGGAGAAGGAGGGGCAATCTCCTGTACCAGTCGTATCTGATTTGATGGTACACAACAAAAAGTATAAAAACAACAACAACAAAAATACTTAAGCATTGCTATTTATCTGATGAAATATATGAAAATTCATGCTAAGAGTTAAAGGTAACAATTTCCCAGTCTTTTCATGCCGGTCTGGGCTTTGCTGCTCAGTTGTTAGGAAGTGACGCATAGCCTGACCCTCCAGTAGGGTTTCAAAAGCAGTAAATCTTATGGGGAAAGATTGCCCATCTTTTGCCTCAGGAACGGCTGATGGATTTGAACCATGTGCATTTGGGGTGGCAGCACGAGTCCTTACCACTGTGCCGCCAGAGTTCTCTTGCTGCCTAGTAGCTCTTGTAAAAACTTTGTGTTTCCAGAGCTACAGGTTCGTTTGAGACTTTTTAGAATGGTAGAAAAGGGTTTCAGGGTGTCTAAGGGCCCTACCGTTGGCGTCACCGAGTAGTTAAATGGTGCCCTCTGGAATGAATGGAAGTGTTTTTAGCATTTTCTGTTGTCAGGGAATCCTGGTAGCCTGGTGTGTTTTGTGTTGGGCTGGTAACAAGATGGTCAACAGTCAGAACCCCATCAAAGTCTCTGGAGAAAGGAGCCATTTCCTTCCCATAAAGAATTGTGGTGGTGGCGTTTGCCTTCGAGACAAATAGGATTCATGTGACCCCATGAACAAAAGGCCTGAAGCCCCTCTACAACTATCGACATTTATCCAAGTTCATAGAGTTTCCAGAGGCATATTGTTTAGAAGGTGGGATGCCACTCCAAACAATTGCTTCCAAAAGTATTATATTCTCCCAAACCCAGTGGAAAGTGAGTAAGAGTTAAGAGTCAACTGCATGATTTGGCGTTTTGTTGTGTTGGTTGGTTTTAATAAATGGTTTGGTGGTGGTGGTGGTTGTTTTTTTATTTTTTTTTCCCCTCTGTGTGCCATCGAATTGGATCTGGCTGGCACAGAAGGAGATTGCCCCTCCTTCTCCAGCAGAGCATCTGGTGGGTTTGAACAGTGTACCTTCGGGATTGCAGCACAGCTTCCTGCCACTAGACCACTTGGGCTCTCAAATGGTTTGGTTTTGATGTTGCCTGAAAACCTCTGGAGATGCCGTCCCGAGATGCAGATCTTATTGCTGCTGCTCTGAGGGGGCCTGGCAGTTTACAGCCTCCAAAAGCCAGCTGGAGGCCCAGCGATGAGTCACTTCCAACAGTGAGCTGAATTTGCCGGTTGAAGTTTCCAGCTCTTCGCTGAGGTCTGTGTCCACGCTGCCTCTCGCCTCCTGTCCCGCTGCTGTCGTTTTGTGGACATTTGGTCTGGTCAGAATCGAAGTGGGCACTGGACTGGGGCTGCCTCTCTGCGCAGCATGGTTGAATATTGACCTGGCCGTTAACCCAGCTTAAACCCTCACTGTCTTCATGTTCATAAAGATCTTTGTGTGGTTAATGACTATATCAAGTGAATGTACTACCAAGTGAAAAAGAATTGGGGCTTGTATTTAAAAAGCAAAGGGCATATTTCAATATTGTGTAATTTTAGAAAATAAAATGAATGGGAATAATTGTATGAAACACAATGTGAATGAAGATAGTGTGAAAAAGAATGTAGACGAACTTTGTAAGCAAACGAGTATAAAATAAATTATTTATGTTTTCAATTCTTTTTTTTTTTTTTTTAAGCAAAGGGGCCTCCATTGGTTTGGTGTGTTGTGTTGCTAACCAAGGCACCAAGGCTTTTCTGTCAGCAGCTTCCAAATCCGCCCGAGGCTCTGAGGGAGAGGTGGGCAGTTCCTCTGCCTCCCCGCCCTGGGAGGGTGGGAGTCAGGAGCAGCAGTGCGTCATAAAGAGCATTGGTGTCACCACAGCATTGCTCTGGCTCTTTTGTTTTGTTGTGAGGATTTGTCCAAAGTCAGAAAACAGTTTTTTCCCCTTCACCGGGGAAGATGCTGATCCAATAAGTTGGATGCAGTCACTCTGAGCTTTCTCAGTGGAAAAAGGTCTGTAGAATCTCACCTCTGTATATGTCTTCAGAAAACTCAAACATGCATAAGATGTAGAAAAATTGAATTGTTACACTTTTTAAAAAACAGAATTGAGAGTGTGAACAGGAAGATCCCTCAGTTTGTATTGTAATACTTTTTTAAAAAGCACTTCAAAATATGTTGGACTCTTTCCCTCGCTCCCCCCCACAAAAAGAAGAATTTGTTCCCGCCTGGCTCTGCTGTCTTGAGCTAGTGAGAGCTGTGAACTGGAGCTTTAATCCCTTTCTCTGCTCTTCCCAGGCCTCCCAAGCAGGCAGGCCATGGCCTCCACAGGGTGGTGGAGCTCTCCTGGACTGGGCTGCTATGGGGCATTTTTCTTTACTCTGTCCTGGATCTGGACAGCCATGGGGCACTTTCCCTAACCAAGACAGGCTCTGCTGTTCTTGACTCGTCTTTGCTTACTGACTAGAGCTTTTTCTTGAATGTTACCATTTTTACAGAGCCCACTGAAGCCACGTACCGACAGGCAGGGCTTCTGGGCTGTTTGTGACCACTCTTGTCACTGTTTTAGTTCAAGATGACACATACCCTAAATCTCAAATGGGTCCAGTTTCTTTGAGAGATGATTGCAGGAATCTCAGGTAAAATTTTATATCTGTTAAGAGACTTTATTTTTAGGTTCCTAACCCTTTCCCAGCCAGCTAGAGGGAGGGAGGGAGGGAGGGAGGGAGGGAGGAACTGGCAAATTTGCACCCTTAATCTTTGCATAGCTCACAGCCAGGAGACAGACAGACACACACACACACACACACACACACACACACACACACACACACACACACGAGATTCAGTTTGTTGGAAAACCTGTTTTGATCATAGACCAAACCTCAGGGTCGCTGGAGTGGTTTGCCCCTCTTTTTTATTAACATTTCAGAGAGGCATTCCTGGGTCCCACTCTGCTTCTTTCTGATGACATTCCTCCCTGCGATGTGGTCATTTGTCCTTTTAAAATCTGAAGCTTGTTCCCACTTGCACGCCTCTCGTCTACCGGAGTCTCCACAAAGTGAGTTTCACAAGTAGTGTAAAAATCAGATTTCAGAAGCTGGCATAGAAACTCTTCATAGCAAAGCATTTCGTTTAAAGATAACTCTGCCCACTGGGTGGCTTTATGTGCTTGTCGTGTTCTCCCCCGCCATGCCCCCTCCCCTTCCCCTTCCTGCTGGGCCCACGTCCCTGGGTCTTTGTCTTTGGCTGGTATTTTAGAAATTTTGGGAGAGGAAGGCCTTGGGTGGGGTGAGCTGGGGGCAGGGAAGAGGGTGGTCACTAGCAGGGTCAGAGGTCAAGCCTGCGCCATTCAGCAGGGGCAGCCAGATTGTCGCCAGGCCTGGGAGGCGTGTCCTCGCATCTGCCCTGGAAGCCCAGGCCTGGAATTTCTCTCCCACCCTCACCCCTCCCGCTGTTTATGGCACTTTGCAGTGGAGATCTCGGCTTCAGTGTACACAGCCTCCGTGGATCCTTGCAAATAACTTTATAGCTCCTTCAGAGAGAATCCTTCCCACGCACAACTTAACCTGTTCACTTTCTTCACCAGTGTAACCCTGTGGCTCTTTCCATCCTAGAAATAATCAAGTAGCTAAAATGTATGCAGTGTGAAATCCTTCCCAAAGTTTGATTACATGTTAGCCAGTGGCTTGTAAAAATTGGACACATTGTAGGGTCTGTGGGCTATGAATTCTTTTAAAATTGGTTTCTTAATTTTAAGCAGATTGTCAGAGTGTGTGTGTTGTTACTGTGTAGAGAGACCTTCTTTGTAACACAATAAACACCCAGCCCTTTCCATCCTCACAGCTGTTGGTGTGTTTGAACCCGTGACAGCAGCTGTTGTACCCCTCCGTCTCCTGGAGGGCTTCTCTTATTTTTGCTGATCCTCGCCTTTAAAAAAAACACGGTGATGTGTCAAAGTCATTCGGTCAGAGTCTTCTCATCTCGTGGTTTTTCTTCTCAAAATGTTTTGTGTTTGTTTCAGCATTTGTTCTTCCGGAATTCTATGGTATCGTCTGTTTCTTCTTCAGCACAGTATTTCCAAGGAATCATCTTAGGTCCCTTTTCTCTGTTCCAAGTTTGCATATGTATGAATGGGGTGGGGGGGGGCTGGGGGGGGAGGCAAGCCTCACTGTGGAGCCGCCTCCACAGTCCACCATCCAGCAGGTTTTAAGGGAGGAGATTGCCTGTCCCTCTGCTGTAGAACAGAAGCTTGTGTTAGCCGTGCAGCTTCCTGTGGAATGGTCCACCAGAGCTCCCACACACGTGAGATGACTGAAAAGACCATGATTTTGGTCAGATGTACCTTAATCATCAAAGTGATGTCCTTACCTTTAAAAAAAAACACCTTTTGTCACAGATTCGTTGAATGCAGTATGTCATTTGGTTTCTTGACTGCATTTAACCCACCTACACATTTTTAGGGAGCTCTGGTAGCCTATAGTGGGGAGCTATGCTTTGTCTGAAAAGCACAAGGTTTAAATCTACCATCTGCTCTGGAGGAAAAACCTGACAGTCTCCTCTCGTGCCGTTAAACTGCCTCTGAAAAACAGACTCTAGGGAGTTAGCCACGAGAAGTTTCTGACCGTCTCAATGGCACGCAACGATAACAACTTTCACCGGCAGCTCTCTGCGGCACCACCACCTGTGGTCATGGCTCATATTCCTGCCACCTTTCCAGCACTGGCCCTTCAGAACCCACTGATATGTATGTCTTACCTGGGTTCCACGTGAAGTCCAGGTGGGAGTGTCAGGAATCACCACTGGGGGTTCAAGCACCTGCCACTCTCTGCTGCTTCCCTCGGTTCTGACCAAAGCTACTGTTGACCACAGTAGAATCCTTTACCAAGGCCAGACCTGCTGCCACTGAGTCCATTAAAATTGAGGCAGCCCTTTCCCAGACTTCTGAGAGGAGCACACTGCCCCGTCTTTGTGCTGTGGAAGGGCGTGACCCACTGGCCTCTGGTTTACCAGCACAACATATAGTTGTGGAGCCCTTTAAAACCCCTGTAGGATATTTTCTGTCCCCAGCACTACCCAGATACTGCATTTTAAGATGAATAAATAAAACTTTGAACAATTATTATTATTCTTATTATTTTTAAATGCAGATAATCAGTTCTCTGTAATACACCTTGGACCTGTATCAGTCCAGAATTCCTTCAATGCTTTTGTTCCTGACATCCTGGGAGATGGGGCTCCTAGGATTCAGGGTGAAAGGTGCCTCGTTAGAACCTGGTTGATGGACTGGAATGGAACACCTTCTCCCCGGAGTGTCTCCTGGAGTCTCCCCCATTCCCTCTCAGAATTCCCTCTGTTAGAATCCTAACCCTTACACAGGATTTGGGAATAGCTGACACCAGGCCATATCCTTTGAGATAGCAAGAGATGAGACAGAGGATAAGCACAGAAGGATGACCATGATGAAGGATGAACAGATTCACACAGGGCTTAACAGCCTAGAGAGACAAGGGTATTCCTGAGACGAGAGACCCCACCCACCCCCTCAGAGCCAGCCAGTGCCTGGAATTTGTGCTTCCAGCCACCTAAACTCTGAAAAAGGAAAACTCCTGTTCCTTAACTCTGTTCATTTTGGCTAGATCTGTTAGAGCAGAGTTAAGAAATGAATGCAGAGCTGCACAGAAGGCGTAGCGGAGAGGACCAGCCTGGGCTGAGAGTCTGTAGAATGGCTGCCTGGATGTGGGGGGTGGTGACTGAATTGCCAAGCTCCCCAGCCCGTCTGCACAGCTGTCTCTAGAAGACGAGAGAGACCCTTCCAGGGTGTTCAGCTGTCTGGCCAGAGGGGCAGAGGTTCCCAGACAGGTTTCCTCCTCATTTGAAAGCGACCTTTTGATGGAAGGTTTTCACACTTCACGTGGAGTGATCCCTTTATGCCCATGACAAATGGAGGAGAGCAAAGAGGAGAAGGGGATTGAAACCAATGGAGAATTGCTTTAACACCACACTGTTAAAAGGGACTGTTCAGGAATTCGCCCTCAACTTACCCAGTTCAGCATCTTTTGGGGAATAGTTAGGCTCCACTTTCTCAGAGTCGATGAGGGCTTGAGGTCATCTACAAAGTGTGGGCCTCCCAGAGGGAAATTACCCTCACACGGTGGGTGGGGGGGAGCATGTGGTGGCTACTGGGAAGAGGGCTTGAGGAGGAAGAGGGGGAGGAGGAGAAGAAAGGATGGGCAAGTTATCAGCTCCATTCCCCTTGTGCAAGATAGGGCCTCTAATTCATGCTACCTGAATCCCTCACTTTCCAAAGACGTTATTATGGACTCTTGAGCTGGAACTGGCTCATACCAGCCCTCTAGCCGTTTTCCAGAGACTGGAAATCACAAGAGAAAAAATCACGCATCTTTCTCCCAAGGAGCAGGTGAGGAATTGCTTCGGCGCCTCATCTGCGAGGCTACCAGAGTGTACTTTTTACCTTTGTTTCTGAATGAAGCTCTCTCACATCTCAGCTCGATTACAAACTCTTAGTGGGTGTTTGTTCCGTACCTTTGAGTCTGAACTGACTCCAGCTGACGCTGTAGTGGTTTTTCAGAGCGGGGGGGGGGGGAGTTACCCATGGAGCCGATGGTGGGTTCGAACTGCCTGCCTTTGAGTTGACATTGCACCTCCTTACCGTTAAGCCACCAGAGCTCCCTAACGCTAGTAATTAGTCTGAGTAATTAGTCTTAGGAAAGCCAAATTTTTAATGGCCACCTTATTTGAGTGTGTTAATACAAAAAAGACGAGTTCTGACTCTTTGTATCCCTTGCTCCTCTTCACGTACCTCTGTCCCATTTCTCTGCGCCCGTCTCAGTGTCCCCTGCCTCAGTTTCCCACACTGCCCCTCTCTTCACGGCTTCCCTGCCAGGCCGTTCTCTTGCTGTCTGGGTCCCACAGAAATGCCCATCTTGGGGGCTTCTCTTGTCCATGACCTATCCAGTCTGCAGTCCGAAGCTTCGCCGAGAACAGATGTTCTGTGGAATCCAGATTGTTCTCCTGGGGGGTAGCAAAATAAAACCGCCCTGCTTCTAGTCCATTCAGCCCATGGTGATGTTCTGTCAGTTTTCTGAAACTGTAATTCTTTACTGGAGGAGATTGTCTATCTTTCTCATAGCGAGTGGCTGGGAGGATTTGAACTGCGTACCTTTCCGTGAGCAGCTCAGTTCATTACCCACTGTGCCAGCGCTTGCTGAGTCAGCAGTGCCGTGCGGTGAGGAGAGGCAGCTCTTCGGGGCCCCAGCTGGCCGCCCTGTCCTGCCCCTTGCTCGCTGTGTGGCCCCGAGCGGGCCACCGCCTCTTGTCCTCATCAGGGGATTAAGTGTGGTTTTGTGTGTGTGTGTCAGAGAACTCCCCCTTGGACATCCCTTCACTGCCTGTCATTGCTGGCTGGCTGCCCTCACACCCAGGTGTACCAGGGGCGCATTTAAGCTCTGCTCTTGGAAGCAATCCAGCGAACGTTTGGAGAGCGCCCGCTAAGTGCGCTGCGCCTCGGAGGGCTGGGGCCCCGTGTCTGTGCCAAGGAGCTTTCGAGAGCTCCTCATTGATCAGCAGGTGGAGCTGGTGCCAGCCACTCTGTGCCGCCCGGGATACGGGCCCCCGGGAAACACAGACCAGCGTACAAAGCGCTTCTGTCAGCACTGGCTGCCTCCCAGCTTCAGCTCCTCGGAATAACTTGGCAGCAGGAGGAAAGGCGAGGAGCTGGCTGACCTCACCGCTCGCCTTCGTTCCAGTAGCTTAAGCCCATAGTTCGCTCGAGTGCCTGCGAGACCAGGCCTTGCGCTTGGTGCTAATCTCGACGGGGAGAGTGGAATCAAGCTGTGGTTCAAGAGTGATTGATGCTGGCTCTTAACCTCGCTCCCCACGTCCAGAGCCGGAGACGGCAAGAGGCGCTTTCCTGGCGTGTGATGTAGCCCGCAAGTCTTAGACTAGAGAAACAAGAGTCTTGTCATTTTTCTGGGTGTTTCCTCCGTGATGCAGGGCAATCTCTTAGGCCAGGAAAGTGGCTGATGCTCCGTCTTTGCCTTTGAAGTCTGTCAGATCAGTTTTTAAATGAATTGAGGTGGGAGGATGGATTGTTTTCTCCTTTGGTTCAGAAAGAAGAGCTCAGGTGGACACTTCTGGCTGTGTTGACGTTCCCTGTGGGGTGTGCATTCCTGTTGAGTTGGGGATGATTCTGAGCATGGCATTGGGGGCACCGTGCGCCTGCTGCTCTGCTTGCCTTCCTGCTGTCCCGCCCCTCACCGTTGCCTGTTCTTCTGTCCCCAGGTGCTGCACCTGTACTGTGACACCTGTTCAGTGCCCATCTGTCGGGAGTGCACCATGGGCAGGCACGGCGGCCACAGCTTCATCTACCTCCAGGAGGCGCTGCAGGACTCACGGGCCCTCACCATCCAGCTGCTGGCCGATGCCCAGCAGGGCCGCCAGGCAATCCAGGTTTGTCCTCCTCACCCTGGGCCCGCCTGCCTCCTTTCTTACACTTGAAGACTCGCTTACACAGGCACAGGACACAAGGCGAACAGGCTCAGCTGCTTACTGAAAACTTAGGAGGTTCAATTCTCCCTAGAGGTGCCTCTGAGGAAAAGCCTGGTGAGAAACCAGCCTAGTTGTGGGGCATAGTTTTGGTCTGACATGCTGGGGTCACCAGGAGGTAGGGCCAGCTCTGTGGCACCGTGAGGTGCTTTGCACATGAACCTTTGTCTCTCCCTCACAGATGGGGTGTGTAGATTATTGAAGACACTCAGGTATGGGGAGGATGGAGCTGGGATTTTCTGGGACATTGATGTGGGTGGTGCCCGTCTTGAGAACACAGGGAGGACTCTGTTCTCCATGATGCAGGCGTTGTTACTAACGTTGCCAATTAGCGCTGCCCTGTTAGAAGTTCCCAGACACCTAGTTTGAACTCTTCAGCCCCCTTCCCAAATCCATGTGGCCATCAGCATGTAGGATTCGGGATTGCAAAAAGACGGAAGAGTGTGAATTGACTGAGAAGCATCATGAGTGGAAAGTTCTATTTTAGGTAGGTTTCTTCTGAGTCTTGAGCCTCTTGTGTTCACATTTTGTTAACTTAGACCCTTTCTCCCACCTTTGGATTGCTTAAGAGGAGTCACGTAAACAAGCAGTGCACTTGGCATGGTGTCAGGTCTAGAGACCCCGTGTGCATCAGACAACAGCTTTCTGTGAAGACTCCTGGGCCTGATTTCAGAGAAGCAGGTCTCCAGGCTTGTCTTCTGAGACATTGCTGAGCCAGCAACCTTACAGCAGGCGGCTGAATGTCTCACCCATTTGAACCTCTCACGTCGGTGGCAAGTGTTGCGTTAGTAGCTGTGGAATTTAGGCTTCCTTGGGGCGACCCTGCAGTGAAAAACCAGCAATGCCAGAAGTTTTGTTGGCCGTAGCCTTTCTTGGGAGCAGGTCTTACTCTCCTTCAAGGGCTGTGGGTAAGTTCAGGCTTCTGTCAGCTGCTCAGTCTTTATCAGTGCACAGACTTTTCGTTGCATAACCCTGTACTTGAATAGACTTCAAATCTTTCTGACTTATCCCCAGGTGACAAGGCTTTCGTAAAACAGAAAATGATGAGATAGTGTTGTTGGTTTTGTTTTTTGGTTTTTGTTTGTTTGTTTGTTTGTTTGTTTGGTTCCCCCCCTTTCGTGTTGTAAGATAGACTTGAAAGGCAAGAAAGGTTGTTAAGCCTGCAGCATAAATAGCAAAAGAAATTCCTTTTACAGATGTTGCTTCTCTTCTAGAGTACTTGGCAAGGGAATTGTGTAAAATGGACGGGTTTTCAATATTATAGGGAATTGAGATCATCTGCCCTCAAAAAGGTGCTGGAAGGAGCAGTTAGAATTTGGAGATGTTTCTCGTCAGCTGTCCTTGAAGCCATCTGCCTGCTGAGTTGGAGTTTTTCTGGTGTTCAAGTTGTGGAATCACTGGTTCTGTCATGTTCTTACCCCAGAGTTCATAAAAACAAAGACAGAAAAGGAAAACACCAGAACAGCTCAGTACCTCCCCCTGGGTCAGTTACAGTTCCTAGCAGCCCTCTTGAGCTTCTGAATCTCTAACCTGTATCGGAGGAGGCTGGTAATTTTTAAACAACCACCAGCCAGTCATGGATGTAGCTGTTCAGCTTGATTACGAGGCCAGCAGAGCTCCCTTGTCGAGTCACTAGTCTCGTTAGGGCACCTTCTGAGTGTCTCCAGACGCAGTGAAGTCTTCTTCCCTGCCAGCATCTTGGCTAGGACATGGCTTGGTTCCCATGCTACCAAAGAATTCTGTCTCATGATCTAGTGCTGCGGTAACAGAAATACTGTTAGTAGATGGACGGCTTTGACAAATTTTTTCTCTCTTGCTCTTTTTTGGTGTGTGCTGTAGAATCAGAACTGGCTCGTGGTCCTGTTTCTGACTGATCTAAATACTGGTGATGGGATGGAGTTTTGTGAGAAGGGTGGATTTGGGGTGAGATGAAGGCCTTGGTGTTTCTGTAATTCAACATTGTCGGGTGGTGTGGGGTGCTGTGGGCTGGTGGTTGTTGTAGGAGGAGGTTGGTGGAGTCATTTCAAAGGCAGGACAATTCCATGTGTATAGAGCAGAACTGCTTCTCGGGGTTTCCAAGGCTTTGGGAGCAGATTTCCAGGGCCATCCACTGAGGCAGCGCTGGGTGAGCTTGAACCTCCAGTCTTTACCTTAGCGCTCAAGCACGTAGCCCACACAGCTCAAACCCAAGGGTCCCTACATTTTCCCCTGTGCCTCAGCACACCTGGAGAGGGTAATTCTGTGTAAATTTTTAGTCAGTTCCTTAAAAAGAACTCACATGATCAGTGTGTCTGAGTATCTAGTCTTCCTCCTATGCCTTAGTTAGAGCTTTTTAAAACTTGAAGCCAATAGTTTGAGGCTTGGGGTAAGATTGTCCGCTGGCTTCTCTGTGCATGTTCTTGTCCTTCATGGAGTGTGCCACACATAGGGTTAGGTGGTAGGAGTCAGGATGGCGTGCGGTCTGCCACTGCAGCATTTGAGTGGGGAAGGGGAGGGGACAGCCCCCTCTCCAAACTGTAACAAGACATGGGAGTCAACTTGTGCTCGCTAAGACTCTGTTCCAACACCTTAAGTTGGCCAGGTGAAATGGTGTGTGATTCTAGCCTGTGGTCCCTGCCCACAGCTTTGGGTTGGGCAGGTGGAGAGGAGCAGGTCACCTATATTGTTACTCTCTTGGCCTTAATAGACGGGATCCGCAGTGCACGCATGTATCTGCCATAAACTGTGAGTTATATATCTGATACAGCTATCTCATAGTAAATGAAGAATTTCCCCCCTATTTATAGATGTGGAAATGGAGGAAAACTGTTTAGAAGCTTTGCACATGGCCTCAGATCTCACCAAATTGTAGCCCTCCCCACTTTTATCTGTAAGAATGGACAACCCTTGTTTATTTAGCTTCTGCTCTGATTCAGGTACTGAACTAGGTATATATGCATAGCTGTCCTGCAAGATGAATCAATCAATCAATCGTGTTCTCTCTCTCTCTCTCTCTCTCTCTCTTTCTCTCTCTTTTTATAAAGACATACCATTTTTGCTACTTTGCTGAAGGAAAAAAAAAACCCTTCTTCAAAGAAACTAAGTGTGTCAAAGTGACAAAGGAATTAAAGTCTGAGTCCAGTTGTCTGGCCCAGTCTTGATATTCTCCCCCACCAACACCCCAAAACCAGGGGACTGTGGCTAATATGTGCGAACATATGCTAGAACAAAGCACTGGGCTGAAGAACGTTCGTGACCTGATTCACTATATTCCCATTCTGTCTTAATTGGGCATCTTGGCTGCAAGTGACAGAGGGGATGAGTAGTGTCGGGAGACCAGGTAGCATATGGACAAATCAGGCTTCAGGCATCCAGCTTTGCACCGTGGGTGCCAGTTTCTCTCCAGGTTTACTCTTCCTTCTGGCTTTGCCCCTCTAGTGAGGGATGGAGGGGTTGGCATACATGCAGATCTCTCTTCCTGTTCTAATAAGGAAGTAGTGACATTCTCCCCACCCCACCCTTACCTTTCACCCCTTCTCCTTTGGCTTACTGGACCCGTAAAGAAAAGGAAGCTAAGAACGTCCATATATAAAATTCTTCTTGAGTGAATCCACAGTTGGTACAATTCCATCCGGCAGTCAGGAGATCAGGAGACATTGCACTGGGAAAGTCTGCAGTCAGGGACCTCACCAAATCACTGAGGAGCAGTGATGTTAGATTGAAGATTAAGGTATGCTCAATGTAGACCATAGTCTTTTTAATCACTTGCTATGCTGTTGAGAACTGGACAGTCAATAAGGACAACAAAAAAAGAATTGATACCTTTAAGCTGTGGTTTTGGGGAAGAATACTGAAGACCCCAAGAACTACCAAAAGAACAGCGAGGTCTGTCTTGGAGAAGATGTAGCACTGGAGCCAAAGACGGCTTTGTCTCGCATACTTTGGGTATGTTGTAAGGGGAGGCTTTCCCGTGCAGAAGGTCATCATGCTTGGGAAGTTGAGGGTATAGCGAAGGAGAAGACCCTCAACCAGGTGGATTGACACAGTGACCGCAGCAATGGGCTCAAGTATGTCAGAGATTGTGAGGATAGAACAGGGTTCACATCTGTTGTTCGTTGGGTCACAAAGAGTTATGTGCACCTGCACCTCACAACAACAACTTGACTGAACCGTCACCCATCATTTCTACTCACTCCGCTTTAGACTAGAAAAATGAAGTAAGATCCCATCTTGAAAATCTGCCCAGGCTACACCTCCAGGTGGATAACCTTATAATCTTTTTACCCCCTTTAAATAAGTACCTGTGACAATTTACTGCACATCCCAACCAGATCTTCTGTTTGAGGATCATGTGTTTCAAGTTCCACTTTCCAACTTTTGTTCAGGAAAGCCCTTTGAGGGGCTCCCTTCCCACTCTGTTACAGGGAACATTTGTCTGTTGTTTGCCGTCCAGGACATACTCCCAGGACACCCAGCAGAGGTTTTTCCTGTCTCTCTTCTGGACCCCGAATCACGCCGCTGATCAAATTTCTGTCTCTGTGTTGGTGCCAGAGGCTTGAGATTTCGACTGGCTCCATCACAAGTCATCCTGTAGAACATGTAGTCTGGTTTGGGACATTTCCATTCCTGATGTTCTCATCTATCTAATTGAAGATTATTTTGTTGGCTTGGTATAAGCTTCCTGTAGATAATTTTTGGATGGGGAGAGCATACGCTTAAAAAGTACTGGTTTCTCCAGTGAACATTTGGTTTTAGTCAGCATTAATTATGACATATTTTATATATAATTGACCACCACTTAGCACTCAGACTGTTTGACCTACTCAAATTGAGATTCTTCATTTTGAATCATTTGCTTAAATCTAATTGATCGACATTTAAAATGATTGATAAACAGCTAAACGATGGGGGTATTTTCTCTCTCGTCCCCTTCTTGTTGGTACTCTTCTCATATGGATTGAGTGTACATTCCTGTTTGGGACGTTGGAAATCCCCAGCCCTGTGCCTCTCATCTCCTTCGGACACCCTGCTTTAGAAGGAGGAGAACTGGTTCAGCAGGTCTGGGTCTGCACATCTTGGAATGCAGTGTTGATTGGATCGGGGGCACTTCTAGAGGGGAGACCCACATTTCCCTCTATGCAGGGAAGCTTTATGACTCAACGCAAGCAATGACGTTATCCTTACAGTAAGAGCTCTTTGCTTTCCTTCTCATTGTCAAATAGGACAAGCAAGCAGTCCTGTTCCTAGAACAGGATTTTTAAACCCTTGGGGTTGGAAGGAAACACCACAAGCCTGGTCAGGGGACACTAGGGACAGGTGAGCAGGACTCACTCATTTTGCAAAGGTTTTCTCTTTATTCTTCCAGGCCAAGGACTGGTGAGCTGCTTTTGGGCACATTGGTTCAGTTCTCCACTGCTTGATTGTTTGGGTGAATTCTGAGATAGCTCCTGTTCTGGTTTTCTTTGCTTGGCTTTTAACTCTTTTGTGGAAATTTAGATATTCTGCATCATTTCTTAGCTACCTAGTGCCTGTGACAGACGTACACACTAAGGTGTTGAAATTTAGATTGATTGTCTTCATCTCGGATAAGTAAGTAACCCTATTTGAGACTCCACGTAGTTGAATAAGCAGTGACATTCAGGGACAGGTCAGAGCTGTAAGGCTAACAGACTCTTGGGAAAGTGTCAGTCAGTCACTTCTAGCTTCAGGAAGGAAGTGATGGAAGCTGTTTTGAATCTGGCGGATCTGGAAGTGAAGGCTTCTAGACAGGACAGCCCACGCACGGGCCATTCAGATGGGATTCAGCGGCTCAGGTAAACTCAGTGTGTTTGGGGGCAGATCCTTCAGTAAACTGTTAATCTCAGAATCTCTTGATGGTCCGAATGCTTCGCCCATCCTCACTTATTAGCTGTGGTAAATTGGGAGGTTGAAGTTAGCCAGAGGTGTTTGGAAATCCATTTCTGAGGCATCAGCCTCTGTGGAGAACAGCTCTGCATTTAACACAGATCAGGAGGCCTTGAGTGAGAATCAGCTTCACATCAGCTGGTCCTGGTATTATTAATCCCAGCTGCTACTGAGGAAAGTGAGGCAAAGAAAATTTAAGGAGCTGAGCCAGCTGGAAATGCCTTGTGGAAGAGGCTTGCGTGCTGTGATTTGATCTGCCCTCGTCAGGTTGGTGTGAATAGAAGAGACCTGGTCAAGATGTGACTGAAAGGGAGTCTATTTGGAAAGATAGGGCAGGACACACATTACACATTACATGCCGTATCCAGAACAGGCAAATCCGTAGAGACAGAAAGTAGATAATTGGTGCCATGGCCTGGGGAGGATATGATACTGGGAACAACTCCTTAACATATGCAGGCTTTCCTGTGGGTGAAGAAAATGGCCTAGAACAAACTGCCCAGTGGTGATGGTAACACAACGTAAGTATCCCCTATGCTGAGTCTGTGAATTTTGGGGAGCTGTGGTAGCCCAATGGTAAGGAGACACACTGTCAACCTAAAGGATTGAATCCAACTCCTACTCCACAGGAGTGCTCCTCTCGCCTCCCATTTGGTTTTCAGCCGCTGAAAACTTGCTGAAGGGTCAACTACCAGATGATTTTCCCCTCCTCGACAGCAAATAACAACATGTATGTTTTTAAAAGAATTTTGGCAAAGCAAAAGCCCAAAAATCATAGCAGCCCTGATGTCATGATGACTTCCTTGTGGGATGAGGGACGACAAGAACTACTGAACATTACTTCGAGGGTTTTGTCAGCCGAGCGCTATTCATCTGTGTTCAGCTCACCCCATGTGTCACCTGGCCCTGTCCTGACATTCTCTAGTTCTCAGGACGGGAGAGGCCTGGGGCATGGACCACAGGACCCCTCAGCCGTTAGGGCATGGGGCCAAGGTTTGAACTTGGATTGAACAACTTCTCAGCATCCCAGCTTTCCCGGTCATGCTGCTTACCCCGGAAACAGCTATTCTAAATTGGCCACTACCGGAAGTGGCTCCCTGCCCTTGCGTCTCCCAGGCCCTGCCGGATTGGGGCCACTTGCCATGGAACCTGTTGCCTCATCCACAGCGGGACTCCCTGATTTAATGCCCCAGCATCGCCTGGAGGTCCTTGTGGCTTTGCAAGCCGTGTCGTGTAATATTAATGGAAACCACCAGGCCTTCTGTCTGGATTAATTTTTTATGAACAATAATATGTCTGATTAAACCAGCTGCTTTACTTGGGGTGGTGGTGTAGCATAGAGGAGTCATGATGGGCAGGCAGTCCCTCACCACAGTGCAAGCTTTCTTGGGCGCTTCAGCTGATAGTCCCAGGATGCACTTGGGCACTTGGTGCTGATTCGAGCTGGGGTGAGCTGCGTTGTTAAAAATGCCCTGACAGGAGCCTGAGAGATAGTCCTGGCGGGCATCCTGTCCCTTCTGTCCTCACCTGCAGTGTTTTCCAGGGAGGGGATCGGGCTGGCAAGTCTGTGGAGAGTTGCCGACATGCCCAGAGTTGTGTCGCTCACATCCAGTCCTCATCCCTGCCTTTGGGCCAAGACTCAGCCACGTGGTTTCACTGTGCCACAGGACCCCCTCAGAAGCCCTGGCATTCGCAGTGGAGGTGACATTTCTCGTAGCAAGCAGCCTGGTGCCTGCCAGCAGTGCCTCCGGTTACGTGCCAAGCAGGTGCCAGGTTTTCCCTGTGTGCCCGCTTTTCTTTCCAGAGAAGCAGATCACGTAGTCTGGGACCCAGGATGGTCTCTGTCCTCTTTATCCAAGTAGAAATAAAGCTGATTTAAGAGTTTGCAGCAAGAGTGAGCAGAGGGAGGGGTCTTGTAGGTTTGCTTGTTTAAGCATTGGGCTAATAATTAAAAGGTCTGGTGAAGGCAGCCCTGGTGGCCCAGTGGCAAGAAAGGGGCACTAAAATCCCAAAGGCACACGGTTTGGATCCTCCAGATGTTCCACTGGAGAAGGAAAGGCAACTTCCTCCTGTGCTAGTTGGATCCACTTCGACAGTACATGGTTGCTTCCCCCCCCCTCCAGTAAAAAGGGGGGGTTCCTTGTGATTGGAATCTTGGCTTCTCCAAGGGAGAAAGGGAAAGCTGTCTGCACCAGCACAGAGTGACAGCCACCTCCGAGAACACCGAGGTTGATTCGACTCTTCCCCCCAGCCCCTCCTTCGCGTCAGGTTGGCTCCAGCTCGTTCCTGACCCTCCACTGTGTATCCCTGGCTGTCGGTCAGGAGAGAAGAGACCACCCATCTCACATCTGGTCAGCTGCTGGTTTCCAGCCACCAGAGACGTGTAGCGTGTGGCTTCACCCTGAAACCCGTCCCGCTCCCCGTAGGCTGGACTCATGGAGGCTCAGGAGCCACCTAATGCCCTGGTCTTGCTTTTTCAGCTGAGCATCGAGCAGGCCCAGGCGGTGGCAGAACAGGTGGAGATGAAGGCCAAGGTGGTGCAGTCGGAGGTCAAAGCTGTGACGGCCAGGCACAAGAAGGCCCTGGAGGAGCGGGAGTGCGAGCTGCTGTGGAAGGTACGGTAGATCCCACCACCCCGGCCGGCACTTCCGCTGCCGTGCACCCCACTAGCCTCCAGTGACTCTCATTTCGGCATCCTGAACCCGGGTTCTAAATTTAGAACACTTGCTTATTTCCCCCAAAAGCCGCGAGCCCTCGGGACAGTGTGGGTGCTGTCTACACTCGGCACAACAAGGCTTTTCAGAGGCGCCCGGGCCCCCACGAGCTTCCAGTTTTATTGCTCATTCTCAAAAGGAGCAGGGAGAAGGCGAACACAATCAGAACTGTTGTTAAGGAAAGCAGGCTGGTCGGAAACGTCCTATTTCTGATATCCTGGCTGGCTCCCCTTCCTGGCCCCTTGTGGAAAGCCAGTTTTCCGCTTGTGAGTGCGTGCCCTTCTCTTCCTGCCGGGGCACCGAGGAGTGGTGGGGACACTGGTGTGCTGTTTAGATAAAATCAGCTGGGGAGATTACAAGCGACATTCCCTGCCCATACCACAGCGCCTCGCCCACGTTTTCTTCTCTGATCTTGCGTCCTCACTCAATAGAACAGAACCTGTACCATGAAGGGGCTATTATACTGTGTCACTTCTTGGACTGTCAGGATTGTGTACCTTTGCAGTGACCATGGGCCATGCACATGTAATGACCATGTGCTTAACAGTAAGCACCAGAGCTCTTTAATACATATATGCATAAGGGAGCTCGGGTGGCCTAGTGGCAAGAAGCTGCACTGCGTTCCCAGAGGTGCGCAGTTCAAATCCACCAGATGCTCTGCTGGAGAACGAGGGACAATCTCCTCTTGTACCAGTCAGATCCAATTTGATGGTACACACACACAAAATAATAGAATGAAATAAAAAAATTATACCTGCCTAGTTTCTCTCTCTCTCTCTCACACACACACACACACACAGATATATCTATGTCTATATATGGAGCTCTGGGGCTTAGTGGTAAGGAGTTATACTGTGAGTGATGCTCAGTTCAAATCCACCAGCTGGTCCATAAGAGAAGGAAATTGCTCCTTCTGTGCAGTTTATTGCCTTTGAAAACCCACTCGAGCTATGGACCAGTTCAGACTCAAAGATACATAACAACACCAATAATAAAATGCGCATAACTGATTGGGGGCTGTGGCTAGTACAGCAAGCAGTTAAATGTGTGATTAGTAGCCGAAAACCAAGCACTTCAGTCCCGTCCAGGGCCTCCTTGAGGGAAGGCCCTTGGCAGTTTGCTTCTGAAAGGTCCCAGTCCTGACAAACCTGCGGGTCACTTCTAGGCTCACGGTATTGTTGAGAGTCACAAACATGACAAAAAGGTATTGGCCATTTTGGTTTGATTTTTATCTAAAGATGGTAACCATGGTGCTTCAGTTTCAAAGTGACCCCCTCTGAGTACTACTCTTATTTAATGCTCTGAAAAATTATACTAGATTTACCTTTTTTTTTTTTAATCGTCCCCCTTTTCTATTTGTTGCCAAAATTGATTTTGCTGTTTTCTAGGTTTCGAATGGCACTGGTGAGTACTGTTTGCAGACACTCTGGTGTCCCCATGTACCACCCACGAATGTTAATTATAACTGCGAGGGGGCCCTCCATCTTGCAACCTGAGAGCTCTGGGTGCCCTCTGCCACTAACTGGCTCTTCGGGATTTGCCCGTGAAAGGGTCTTTGTGCACGGCTTTCTGTAGTGTTCACCTTCTCTCCCGCCCTCTGGGAGCCTGATTCACGGCCTCCCTCTCCTGAGGGGAGGGAGTTCTCTTTCGGGAAGAAGAGAAGTCAAGTTTTTACTTTACTCTCAGAGAGGCATGTTTGGAAAATAAAGTCAAAACTGTTTCTACTTGCCTTAAAAAAAATTCTCAGATAATTCCCAAACACATTTGCTCATTCTTGACACACCTCAATCCCGTTTATCTTGACTTTTTGTTGAAGCCTCACCCCAAATCAAATGAGGGTCCTCTTCTCTTACTGACTTTTTAATTCCCTCCGAGCAAAGCCTTTCTGCCAGTTTCTGCCCAAACACCTCTTTGTTACATAAGTTGGTATTTTCTCACGCTCCAGTTATGAGCGTTAAAATACACAAGTGCAGGGCTGAGTCATTTGCTCAGAGGTAATTAATGCCTCTTGATTCTTGTGGCTCGAATGGTTCTGGGGGACCTAATTCCCGGTGACCAAGTAAAGAAAGACCAAGGACAACATGAGAAGGCCAAGGCTGAGCTCTCTTAACTCCACAAAGGCAACTATTCCCACCAACAAAATCCACACTATAAAACTGATTCCTGTAAGGTTTAGGTCACACATAGCCCTCACTCTGCTGGACCCACTTACTGGGTCCCAGAGTCATTGCAAAAGACCATGCAGACTTTATAGAATCTCTTTTTACTCACAATTATGGGCTTTATTAGGGAAACAGGTCCGGGGGCGCTGGGAGAAGATGTCACTCTGTGAAACTCCAGGCTCTCAGTAAATAGAAATCCTTATCCAGGTTCATAATAGCAAGACACAATTGCTCAATCCCTTTAGATGGTTGCTTAGTCAACAGATGTTTTTCTTAAGTACCTTCAAGTCAGAGCCCACCTTCTAGTGAGTTTTTCAGAGGCAGTAAGTCACAAGGAAGTTGATTGCCCTTCTTGTCTTTCTTATGCAGAGCAGATGGTAGATTTGAACCTTGTGCCTCTGAGATAACGGTGAAGCTCCTTACCACTAATTAGGCCACCAGAGCTCCTTAACAACAAAGCATTTCTGGCACAGAAACCTAGGGCCCCGAAGGACAGGCTTTTCTCTGTCTCTTCTTTCCTGGTGTTGAGTTTCCTCCCCAAATTGAAGGCTGAGTCTGCACAATTGAGTGATAAGAGGCACTAAAACCCCTAGGAGCTGGGCTAACGTGCCCTATGAGGAAGATACAGCCAGGATTTCTCACATTCTCCTGTTGCTCTGCTTTCCTTAATCTAGACTCACTTCCTCAGCTATTGGCTGTCTGGTTTACTTTGTGGTGTTTGAAGCATGCAATTGAGTGTTCTTGTGGGCTGCCCCCGCTGTGTCCTTGTGAACTGATTGGGGTCTTGGGCTCAGTGCTTGGACTTCAGTGCTCTTTTCTCCTCCCCCCTCCTGCCTCTCCCTTTAGGTCGAGAAGATCCGCCAGGTGAAAGCCAAGTCTCTGTACCTGCAGGTGGAGAAGCTGCGGCAGAACCTCACCAAGCTCGAGAGCACCATCAGTGCCGTCCAGCAGGTCCTGGAGGAGGGCCGGGCGCTGGACATCCTCCTGGCCCGGGACCGCATGCTGGCCCAGGTGCAGGAGCTGAAGACGGTGCGTAGCCTGCTGCAGCCCCAGGAAGACGACCGCGTCATGTTCACGCCGCCCGACCAGGCCCTGTACCTCGCCATCAAGTCCCTCGGCTTCGTCAGCAGTGGGGCCTTCGCCCCGCTCACCAAGGCCACCGGCGAGGGCCTCAAGCGTGCCCTCCAGGGCAAGGTCGCCTCCTTCACGGTCATCGGCTACGACCATGACGGGGAGCCTCGCCACTCTGGGGGCGACCTGATGTCCGCCGTGGTCCTGGGCCCCGACGGCAACCTCTTCGGGGCCGAGGTGAGCGACCAGCAGAACGGGACGTACGTGGTGAGCTACCGGCCCCAGCTGGAGGGCGAGCACCTGGTGTCGGTCACCATGTGCAACCAGCACATCGAGAACAGCCCCTTCAAGGTGGTGGTCAAGTCGGGCCGCAGCTACGTGGGCATCGGGCTCCCGGGCCTGACCTTCGGCAGCGAGGGCGACAGCGACGGCAAGCTGTGCCGCCCGTGGGGCGTGAGCGTGGACAAGGAGGGCTTCATCGTGGTGGCCGACCGCAGCAACAACCGCATCCAGGTCTTCAAGCCGTGCGGTGCCTTCCACCACAAGTTTGGGACCCTGGGCTCCCGGCCCGGGCAGTTCGACCGGCCGGCAGGGGTGGCCTGCGACTCCTCGCGCAGGATCGTGGTGGCCGACAAGGACAATCATCGCATCCAGGTCTTCACCTTTGATGGCCAGTTCCTCCTCAAGTTTGGCGAGAAGGGCACCAAGAATGGGCAGTTCAACTACCCCTGGGACGTGGCGGTGAACCCGGAGGGCAAGATCCTCGTCTCCGACACCCGTAACCACCGCATCCAGCTGTTCGGGCCCGACGGCACCTTCCTGAACAAGTACGGCTTCGAGGGGGCTCTCTGGAAGCACTTTGACTCCCCGAGAGGGGTGGCCTTCAACCACGAGGGCCACCTGGTGGTGACCGACTTCAACAACCACCGCCTCCTGGTCATCCACCCGGACTGCCAGTCCGCCCGCTTCCTGGGCTCCGAGGGCACCGGCAACGGGCAGTTCCTGCGCCCGCAAGGCGTGGCCGTCGACCAGGAAGGGCGCATCATCGTGGCCGACTCCAGGAACCACCGGGTGCAGATGTTCGAGTCCAACGGCAGCTTCCTGTGCAAGTTCGGAGCCCAGGGCAGCGGCTTCGGGCAGATGGACCGGCCCTCAGGCGTCGCCATCACCCCCGACGGGATGATCGTGGTGGTGGACTTCGGCAACAATCGCATCCTCATCTTTTAATCACAGTCTCTAGGCGTCTCTGTTTGGGGTGTGCCTGTTTGCATCTCTCTCCTCTCTTGCTTACTGTCTCTTTCTGAATTTCAAAGAAGAAACCGTCTCAGGGAAATTTTCTTTCTTTCTTTTTTTTTCCTTTTGTTTTTTTAAAGAGAACAAGAAAAGTACAACATTGCCTAAATCCTACCTCATCTTTATTTTTTTACAGATGAATGTACTTCTCTTTTAGGCAGGGATTGAGCCTGTGAAGTGATAATTTCTATCTACCTCATAAATCTTTCCATTTCCTCCTCTGACAGGCCCTCACCCTCTCTTCCCTCATCCCACCCCCCAGCAGAGCCCACTTTTCCCTCTTGCCCCGAGTGGGGGGCGTGATATGCACAAGTCTGCCATCTGGGTGGCTGGGAGGGCACTGGACATGTTGATGGGAAGGATACTGTGGATTGAGCCAACGAAAACACAAGAAAAAAAACTACTAAGGGAGAAAATGCATTTATAAAACGTGGAAAAAATAGGATTTAAAATGCATAATGATAGAGTATTTGTGTTCTTGATCTTACTGTGTTATTGTGGGATTTCGATTGTATTCTGTGGTGTTGATCTTATGGGGGGGGATTTTTTTAAAGTGCTGCAGCAGAGAACTTTCCTGGGTTCTCCATTTATACCTCAGTATGGTTAGCATCCTGCTCGGACTCTTTCGTTTTTCCGACTAGGTGTCTTTGGCTTCCTCGCCCTGGAAAAGACAGACCACGTGTGGTTTTTAGGACCTTTCTGTTTCTTTTATTAAGGGAGAGGAACATGTGTTTTCTGTGTGAGAGTCTGGGGTCTTGCTTTGAAGTCATGAAACTGGAAATAATACACCACCTCCCACAGAATAAACGACGCCCTTCTTTTTTGTCCCCACATGAGTGATTTCTAGAAAATAGGTATATAGTGCAGGATTTTTTTATCTTCAAATGTTAACTGTCATTTTGCTGTTGGTGACAGAGCATTACATGGCAGGAGAAAGGAAGTTCATCCTCATCCTCAGAGGGGTTTTCAGACAGGGGCTAGTGTGTGTGGGTGGGCTTGCTTATTCTGTGGTTGTAGGTGAGAGTGTGGGAAGAGTCCAAGGTCGCCCCCAAACTAGGGTCTCTTGTCAGGGGGAGCTTGTTCATCCCAACCCAAGATTGAATGTTATTCCATAATGCTAGGAGTTTCTTTTCCTAAGAAGAGTAGGCAGGAGAATGGACTTTTCTTTTAAAAGCACAATTTTTTACTGCTTTGGATGTTCAGGGAAATAACTAGTGTTTGCAAAGATACACAGATGAGAACAGCTTGTCCCCACAACCTTGGCTCTGGCCAGTCTTACTGCCTGGTTGTGGTCTGTGCTGGGCTCAGGGCTGACTTCTCACCCCTCTCCCTCAGGGCCTTTGAATGTAAAAGGATTTATAAACCAAATCACCCCAACCTTACCTCGGTACCAAAGAATGAAAACTCCCATCCCCACCGCAGAACTGGGGATGGCAGCGATGTCACTTTACAGGGTTGGTTTGCTGTGAGCTGGGCTTGGGTACAAAACCCTTGTGCTTCTGGGTGCTGCTTGTTGTTCAAGTGGAAGGAAGATGATGTAGATGATAATCGTGCTTGTTAAAACCCAGATGGGTCCCTTTATTTATCCCAAATACTAACATCATAAGCAAATTGCAGAGTTGCGCCCCTCAGGAAAAAGAGGTCCAGTTCCACAGAAACCAGTGGCTTCCAAGTTCTACTTGTTTATATAGACAAAAGGATTCATTTAAAGATCCTGTTTTTAAGTGAAATCCCTACTGCAAAAAGGATGTCCTTTTAAATAGAGTAAAATGAATATAGTGGAGGAATGTGCTTTTGTCATCCAAAGTGAAAAATCTGTGATGGGGAACTGAGGAAGAGTCAATCAAATTGCTACTCCCTTTTCCCTTTCAGACAGTTGATGAAAAGTATCTTCTTATAACCTGTGTTCTTCACATTGTTTTACATTTTAGGTGTTTCTGAAACCACAAAAATGGGAGAGGGGAGCTCAGGTGAGAATGCACAAGATAGAGCTTTCAAAATCTGGAAAGATCTCCTGCTTCGTGTTTAACAGGGTGGAGAGACATTAAGAAATCTGGTTTAGTGAAAGCACCTTCTCTGTTAAATTGGTGAGTTTCCTAATGAATCGTCACCTAATTCTTAGTTAGCTGCCTTCTATTTTGCCTCCTTTACTTTTCGTCTTTGGTAATGGGCTCATGTCATTAATGTTTTTACTGGTTTTATTTTGGAGAAAATTAGTGCAACTCCTGTCTCACCACTAACCACCACAAGTCACCCTTTAAACACCAAAGACAACGGGTTTCAGATACTTTTAAGAACTTTAGATTGAGAGACTTGACCATCATTGTTCTGTTTCTTGAAAACCTATTCAGAAATATACGTATGGTCATGGATTGGGTAAATTTATTCCACCGAGTCACTCATTTTCCATCTTCGTTTTCACTCTCCTTCCTAATTTCTCTCATTTGAGGGAAATCTTTTGATCAATAATAATGACTGTAAAATTATTTGTACATTTGACTGTAAAACTAGACTTTCCACTCCATGCCTGGAACAAGTCAGGTTTTAATAAAGACTGACCCATTTTCAGACTTCAGGTGAGTTCTCCTGACAGTGAGGGTGTAAGTGTTAGGTGCTACGTGCCTCCCAAGTCGGAAATGGAAGTGGCTGCTTTTGGCTTGAGCTTCTCCCACTGGACTGGCATTTGAGAAGCCAGTGCCGCTCCTGACTGCCCACAGCGGACTGTGTGACCCACAGGGACCATAGCTGGCACCAGGAAAGAGCATTTGGTTTTTGTGCAAGGGAGACACTCTTAAATCCAGGAACAAACCGTGAAGACCAGTGTTCTTACTCCTTGGGGTGAGGCTGCTTTAAAGTAATTTAAATGCACGTCTCAGGATGAGAGGAGCAGGTGAAAGAGAACATGTAAAAGCCCTGGGTGCCGCCAGGGAGAAGGCTAAGGTATTTTTCAGCTAGTAGGTGCATGCGTGGTTTGTATGACCACAGTCCCGTCCTCGAGTTCAGGTTTGGGCAAGTGAAGTCCTGACTGGATTTGGATATCCACATATCAGTCTGGCAGTGGCTAGACTTTCCAGCCACTTTTCCTTGACACTGATTTGACACTTCCACGGTGCTGTCTCAAAGAATATCGGAAAGTCCTTGCTCTGTTAGTTTGACGCAGAGAAGCAGCGTAGGCTGTGCTCTGTCCTCTGATGGGGACTGTTCCCTCTAGTGCACTGACTCGAAGGGACAACCTTTTTAAGTCTAACTTAATTAGGAGAACACAAACAAGGGTACCATAAATAAAATCTAAATTATGCATCAGGCCATAAAAGTTGCCAGAGTGGTGCTTTGGTGGGAGTGGTAGGAGAATATAGCTTGACATTGGCTCTGTGTCATTCTAGTTAAGCCAAAGCTTAATTAATAATTTCTGTATGGGAACGTTTAGGCTTGAAGGGCAGAATACTGTTTATGTGTTGTTTTCTTCTCTGGGAGATTTCCAAGATGACTCTTTTTGGATAGCTAGCACAAGATATGCCAAAGTTAGGCTTGTTTTTATGTTGTCTTTTTTTTTTTTCTTTTTCTTTAAAAAAAAAGTTTCCAATGGTGCCAAAAAGTATCTAGGATATTTATTTGAAACATCATAAAAGTCAAGCTCTTGTACTGACGTGTGTTGATGGAAAGCGAGGGCCTTCTGTCGGCCAGGGCACAGCGCACGTATGTACACACCACTCCGAGGGCTTTTGTTTTGTTTCCACCTCACTTTTGGCAAACGTCATCTACCTCATGTAAGCATCTGATAAATCAGAAATATAATAGTATTAATCACCCTGGGGAGTGGGTGGGTTCATAGAGCTACCTCTAGATGAAAGCCTTTTCTATCCAGAGCTGATACCTCTTTGGGAGAAAATGTTTGGCCTTGAAAGAGAAACTGGGAAACCAAATATTCCTATACCGAAGTAAGTATGGTCCTTAAAAAAATACAGGTAGTTTTTGTTAATCTGGCTTCCTCCTCCCCCTCCCTCCCTGAATTTAAATGCACCACTATCAAGTTCAGTATTATGAAACTACTGGTTAATTTGACTGATGTGAGGACTTAATTGCAAATAAAAGACCTTTAGGTCTCTTTCTCTTCAAGAGAAAAATGTTTTATCTGTATTTTGAATGTCTGCAAACAAATCCTTTTAGGAGCGATTCCAAGGGTCTAGTTGTTGGAAACAGCGACTGTATGAGAGGGAAGCAAATCCTTTTTGACTTGGGGATTGTATATCTAGATTTTTCTGGATCCTGCAGAGTGTTCTGACCACGATAAGGCAACAGTCGCTGTTTTTCTTGGGCAGTGACTAGTGATGTGTGCTTTATTGTCCTGTTGTCTTTACGTTTTGCTTTTCCTACCAAAGGTATGATCATGGTGGATGGGGTTCTTTTTCCTTTGCTTGTTTATTAAATACTTGATTAAGTCGAGAAGCACATGAGCAGGATATACTGTATTGACCCTCCCACCTCTCTTCCCTTGAGTTAAATTTTTATTTGGCTGGAAGAGAGGGCCGGGCCGGAGACCAGTGTAGTTAATCAGTTGAGTTGATAAATGTCATGGTGAGAGAAAAAAAATACCTCAGTGATGTCTATTTTTTTTAAAAAAAACTGATCTTACGGGTTAACAAGCCAGCCTGGTGGGTTGTCGTCCATCACCATTTAACCAGTAATGGTTCTAAAAGTGTTGTGTATCCACATGGTCTTAGACCTCCTTTTAATGATTGTATTAACTAACAAGCTCAGGTAGTCTTCTCCCCGACGCCTGTCTGTCTTTCGGGGCATCCTGACTGAATGTTAATGTGGGTAGCAAAGTGTTTACTTTCTTTAACAACCAGCTCGTGGTAGTTCTTCTTTTCTTATTTTATGTTTCTAGCCATCTGTGTAGTTGTCTTTCTTCAGCGGAAGATTTCCCATGCTTTTAGGGTGGTCAGGTTTTCTTTTTCCCTTAAAAAAAAATGCAGGTGAGAGGGTGGGGTAGGTAAGGAGGGATGTTGTTTTTAACTAGCATGTTAGGTATATTGGGGTGGGTGGGCGGGTTGTATTTGTTTATGAATCTTACTTAATACTGGCCCATTAGCTGTCATGCCTGGTCAGCAAAAAGCTTTTGATTAAGTGTAGAACACGTGACTCATTTGAGCTCTTTTGTTTTGTTTTGTTTTTTTGTAAAGAGAATTGTCAAATGCAGATAGGGAAATTAACATGGGCATGTTGCTAACATGGGCGTGTTGCCTGGTCTTAAGAGGGTTGAGTGACCCTCTGTCTAGGCAGATGGAATGGAAAAAAGACACACCCACCCCTGACCTTGCAACAAGCCTGTTTGCAGTGCTGGTTCCCCCTGGCCACCTTTTTTCCCAGCGGCCATTGCAGTGGCTCACAGGTCTCATCGATAAAGTGGATCGGTGGCTGGGCAAGGTCTTTCCCGAAACCTGAGCCTAAAGTGTGTTTGGGGTCTTTTTCCCCTCCATGGGTTTTTGGTTTTTGGTTTTTGTTTTTAAGTTCACTTTTAAATCATAAATATTATACTGCAGGCCGCAGGCATGACAGGCAATGGGCAGGTAAAGAACCAATGGAAAAAGTGTTCAAAAACTCGTGTGTTGGCTAACAGGCTTCTGAATGTATCACTGTGGTCCATGGAGAAGGCTGGAGAAGGTAGCAAGGAGATGTATCGGCTACCGCAGCCTTAAAACAAAGTTGGTGTCTCTTTGGACTTTAAAATTGTTCCTATGCAGTTTATTTTATTTTTGTTTAATCAAATAAACAAGAGGGTTTGTTGTTTTTTTTCCATGCAAACAGTGTGTCTGTGTGATTCTTTAATCCAGGGAAGAACTGTTATGTTTGTACAGGGCAGGTGCAGGGGGAGTTCGGGAGGGCATGGCGTGGGCCACAGTGGGCTGGATTCTCACAGGTAAAGAAAGGCCGGCACTTCAAGAGAGAGGGAATTATTTTCTTTTTCTTTCTTTTTTTTAAATTAATTTTAATGAAAGTGTACAGAGACTTTGGATTTCTATTCATTCATTGTTGCACTTTTCTCCCTGTCCAACCTCCCCCATCCCATTTCACTCTTCTCTTTGAAAAGTAAAAAATTCTTTAATTGCTATACAGTCCCTCCCCCCAAGTCCACTCGACTGTGCAGTCTTCATTTTGAAAAGTAAAAGAAAAATTCTTTCATTGTTATACAGCCCCTGCCCCCAAAGGGAATTTTGACGGTGAGAAAGGTTTAGAAATGGGCATTTCTGGACTCTTAGTGATATTTCAGATCTGGCAGCTCTCGGCTTGCCTGCTTCCATGGACTTGGAGAAGTACCTGTTCCGTAGGTTTCCATTGTCACCGTGCCCCCTCCAGGCCCTGCCAGGTATACAGGTTTTATGGGTGCCAGAGTGGAATCAAGCAGTGGGGAGAGGGAGTGGGTAAGTCACCCCTACTGGGACTTTGTTCTTAGTTGGAGCTAATTCACCCCAAAATTACTAGCTTGTTCTCTGTGTGGAAGTCAAACTGCCTCATCATTGAATGGAGAATCCAGCAGACTACAAAGCCAGCACAATGGTTTTCCAAATGTTTTTTAATGTTGGCGAAGATGTGGAGAAATCAGAATCATTGCTGGCAAGATTGTAAAATGATGCAGCCACTTAGCAATGCAAAGGGTTCAACGGAAAGGACCACAAGTCGTTTGCATTCTGAGGCTTAAACTCAGAGTTGAAGCTATGCCTTGCCTTTCCCTGGTTACCCCTCTCAAAGCACAGAGAGTCAGCGGCAGTACGACTGGAGTGGTTTGAGAAAAAGGGGCCATGGTTTCCACTTGAGCTCATCATACTACATTAAGTGATCATCCTTGAACGGGTTAGCTGTGATATCTACACAACAAAAGAAAAGCCCTGCTCTTGGTACAGAAAACCATGTGTCCATAAAATTGTACATTGGCGTTCATCGAGCTCGTCATAGTATCCAGAGACTAGAAGGCACATAAGTGTTCATGTAGTGGGTGGGTGCTTCACCCTGTGATGTAGTCACATGATGGAGGGCTGCTAGTGTTGACACAGACTGCAATGCAGGCAAACCTCCAGGCATTAAGCGGTTGGCTTCCGTAGGTCATCTGCGATTTTATTTACACGCAGTGTTCAGAATAGGTACCTCACAGACCCAGATTCTAGACTGATGGTTGTCGCAGGCTTGAGGTAGGTGAGACCTAGGGCTTCTTTTTTGGATGGTGAGCCGCCATCATGTACCACTTGCCTTGTTCCAACATCACAACCTGCACCATCCCCGCAGTTTCCACTGTCCTCAAGTCCAGTGTTTCATTGCTACGTGCCACTGTTACCACTTCTGACTTAGGGAACTCCACACTGGAATGCTGTTGTTATGTGCCGTTGAGTCCCCTGGGACTCATAGCAGCCCCAAGCCCTGTCTATCCTGTGCCAATCTCACTGTCTCTGACACGCCTATCCTCATCCCGCCCCAGTGATGGAATCAATCCATTTCATCCAGGGCCTTCCTTTAGAGGAACTATTCAATCCCCTTACCACCAGGAACCCCGAGAGGCTTGAAGGCTCTGGGAGGTACAAGGACCCACGTTGTCAGGTACCACCAAGCCAACCTGGACGCATGGCGACTTCATGAAGAACGGATCTGAGCCCTGCCCTCCCTGCACCATCCTCCTCAAGATCTCTGCGTGTTTGAGCTCACCGTTCTAGTCACCATGTCAGTACATCTTGTCGAAGCTCTTTCTTTCCCCAACCTTCCACTTTACCCAACTTGTCTTTTTCCAAGGACTGGTCCCTTCTGACCAGTATGTCCACAGTATGTGAAACCAAGTTTCACCTCAAAGGTTGAGAAGATAGAGCTCACGTGGTTTAGAATATAGACTGGTACTCTGTATATAGAGTGGGGCTCTTAGGTTGCACATGTTAGAGGTCTCGCACGTTGACCCTCCAGCTGTGTCACTTCCCTGGGACCTTGAAATTCTCTAGCTGCCAAGCCTGCCTCATAGAGCCTGCACAGGAGATGACTCAGTGAGGCAGGTGACGTAGAAGACAGGCCAAGGGTTCTCCATGGAAGGGTGAGCAATCTGTGCAATTTACTGCCTGTCACTTGACAGCACGCAACAGAATATACATGGACTCCACGGATGACACGAATGGTAAAGCCTGGCGGTTCGAGCCCATGCTGAGGTACTCAAGAAGCCAAATGATCTAGCAGTGAAAGGTCACAGCCTTCACCTAATGGAATAATTCTAGTCTGTACACACGGGGTCAATATGAATCCGAACTCAAAGGCAAGAATATACATCGAATGATTTCAGAAATGCTAAACCATACTCCTATACTGACTATAGTATTCGTGTTCTTTTGGTATTTAGACTTCAAATAGGTAGTCAAAATACTGTTTTCCAATGTTTCTTTATTTTCTCTCCCAAGCCCTTCAATCATTTGGGTTTTGTCTATGTAAAATACCACCATGGCTCTAAAAGTCCTTCCCTGAGGTGGATTGGCACAGTGGCTGCAAGAATAAACTAAACCTTGGCCGTGATTGGGAGGATGACACAGAATGGGACAGAGCTTCATGTATATACAGGCATCAGATCCAAGTCCTAATGAGAAACTCAGCTATACAAAAACACACGCTCAGACTTCCTTCACACCTTCTGCCACATTCCCATTCTATTTTACGATTAGTTCGAGGATTCATAGTCCTTTCTCTTTAACTGTCCTCCAGTCGGTGATGTGTGAGGTTGGTATATCACGAAGCGCTGGTGCCAGATTGCACAGGGCTCTGTGCTGTGAACTCCGAGGCAGTTCAAATTCACCATTAGCTCCATAGGAAGAAGACAGGCAATCTCTCGCGTGATACTGACAGCTTCAAACCCAAAATGGAAGGTCAGCTATGAGTTAGTTCTGACTCCACGGCATTGCGTTTGACTGACAGGATGTAATAAAAGAGTACACCACCTTTAAGTATTCCTCCCTGTCGTTAGGTACCGTCAAGTCAAGTATGACTCATAGCGACCCTATAAACAAATCTGAACCATGTCCTGTTCTGTGCCAACCTCACAATCTCTACAGGGACATCTGCTTGGAAAGGCGGAGGGTCAGGGAAGGAGACTCAGAAGACCCTCAACCAAGTGAATTGACACAGTGACTGCAACAATGGGCTTGCGTGTGTCTGATCCTTCCCTTGTTGTTATGTGCCGTCGAGTTGCTTGCGACTCAGAGCGACCCAATGTACAACAGCCCTCAACTCTGCTCTGTCCTGTGCCAATCGCACCGTCTCCGATACACCCACCCCGATTACCCCAGTCACTGAATCAATCCACCTCATAGAGGTTCTTCCCTTCTTGAGCCATCCCTCCACCCTCCCAAGCATGATGTCCCTCTCCAAGGACCTGTCCCTCCTTACAACGTGTTCAAAGTATGTCAGACGAAGCCCCAGAATCCTTGCCTCCAAGGAGCAGCCTAGTTTAACCCTCTCTAGTACAAACCTGATTGTTCTTTTAGCAGTCCACGGTACATTCAATACTCTTCTCCAGCACCACAGCTCAAAGGCATCAATTCTCCTTCCATCCTCCCTAGTCATTGTCCAACTCTCTGATTTATAACAAGTGATCGCAAAGACCATGGCCTGTATCAGACACACCTTAGTCTCCAGAGAGACACCATTGCTCTTCAGTACTTTGGAGAGGTCCCTAACAGCAGACTTTCCCATGGCAATGCGCCTTTTACTTTCCTGGCTACTGGTGCCAAGAGTGTTGACTGTGGAGCCAAGCAAACTAAAGCTGTGAACAATCTCAATCTCTTCATCATCCATCCTGATGCTGCCAATTGGTCCATGTCTTCTTGACATTGAGCCTCAATCTATACTGGAGGCTGCAGTCCTTGACTCTCTGAAGCAAGCATTTCCCTAGATTCCGTAAACTCATATAAGATACATGTTTTAATTAAAAGAAAATATTTTGGCAGTGCATGACCTCTGTTTACCCTTGATCCTCCTCGCCCAGATGAACAGAGACATCCCTGGAAGACAGAGGGGATTGAAGAGGAGCTTTTGGTGGGTAAAGTTGAAGAAGTAACTTGGCATTTTGGGCTGGGTGAGTGAACAGTTCCCGCAACATTGAGAAAAGGACTTTCCCATGCATCGTCACCCAGACACTCAGCTTTAGCTGGGTGTGCACCCATCTCTGCTGGTGGGTTGAGGGATGTGAGTGTACTTTGAGCTCAGCCAAGCCCTCTGGGCCTGCTAGAACAGGTGGCCCGACCACTTTGTTTTCTAGGGTGGGGTAATTTCCTGATGCTTTGCTCCTTAGACGTCAACTTTGATTTCAGTCGATTGAAGCATATGTTGGCAACTTTTACAGCTAAGCATTTCCAGCATGTTTTAAAACATGGCTGCGATACACAAGACCTAGCATTCTGCTGCTGGTAATACGTGCAGTCCTTGTTCCAATGATGAGTCTATTTTTTCCCCCCTGGGCTGAGGTAACTGGCATTGGATCTGAAATAATTAGTTTTATGCTTTGTTCTGGCCAAAAAAGGAGACCCAGTTGCATGCTGGGGGTTCAGCAGCCGTGTGGACCACCTCTGCTGGATGAGTCACCGTCTTGTCTCTGTGGGGCTGGCACCAAGACAAGCTCTCAGCAAGAAGGGGGTAGGGTGGGGTCACAGTTGGAACACGGCCTCTTATCTGATGGCTGAGATCTCACCAGGTTTGGGGACTGTTCCCCAGCTTTATGGTCTGTGGTAGAAATGACTGACGAGTGAAGAGGTGAGGAACCACCCAGAACACCCCGTCCCACGCCCCTCACGCAGTGAGCACTGGACAGGAGCCAGCAAGGGGAAGAGGTTTCCAGCCTCTGAGAATGAGACTCAGGACCCCACCTATAATTGTGGTGTCTTCCTTCCAGACAATAGCAATATGTCTTCTGGAAAGAGCTTCTTCCAGGACATTCTTCCTAAAACAAGGAAGACTGAGATGCGGCCTCGCCTCTACCTCTGAGGGTAACACGAAGCAGTGATGGCCGGGTGAGGCCCTCTGAATGTGCAGTGGTTTTTCCAGTTAGTAAGTAAACAAACCAAGTGGTGTCCATTGTTTGTGAAGAGTCACTCACGGGTGCCTTTTCCTCCTCTCCTGTCTTATTTTCATTTGTGACCACACCAGATACATGCACACAGGCAGAGAACTGTGACCCTAATAGGTCGTTTTCATATGGTTAGTTGTCCAGGGAGGTTTTAGCACCACTGAACTCGCCATGCCGTAGAAGAGAACCCAGGTGCCCCTCCCCATGCCAACTCCCCTCCCCAGCTTCCTCACTTCGGCCAGACGCCCCTCCATTTTCTCTCATTGCCTTTCAGTGGGAACCAACTCACGGCTGACCCTCCAGAGGGTTCCTGAAGCCATAAATGAAAGGAGAGGACTTTGCCAGATCGTCCAGCGGAACAGCTGGTGGATTTGAACCCCCTACCTTTGCATTGCTAGTGCAATTCCTTATTGATTAGGCCATTGGGGCTCCCTTCTATCAGACTAGAGGCCTTATTTAGTATAAGCATTTCATTGATTCATTAGTTCGTTCATTCAACAAAGAGTTCTTGAGTGGCTGTGTGTGCCAAAGACTGTTATACTAAACTGCAAAAATGAACAAAACAGACACAGCCCACAGCTGTCTGTCTTCTTAGAGCTTACTACTTGCTGCAGTCCCCTTGTGCCCCCCACCCCTCTCTCTCTCTCTCTCTCTCTCTCTCTCTCCTTTATCCAAAGCTGATCTGGGAGAGCAGTGAGAATCATCTCAAAATTTGCCTCCTATACAGGCTCTTCTTTATGACCTCCAAGGTAGATATGAAGAATTTTTCGGTTTGGAATGGGTTCTCCAGAGTCAGATCATGGAATGTGACCATCAGGATATGTTCTCAGGAAAAACCCCGTAGGGGAGTAGAGACTCAAGAGGAGAAGGAGCCGTAGGCAGGGTGTGATATCAAGACAAGTCCCACAACAGGTGACTTGGCTTAAATCCCATAAATGAAGCTTTGAAGCTGTGAAGACTGCATGGAGGCTTCTAAGCACGGACAAGGAAGCTGGGATGTTTCTATCCTTCACCAGTCAGGCTTAGGGCCTGCAACCACCCAGTCATTCCAGTTCCCTGTGCTTTCTGCAGAGGGGGCTCTGGGGTCCTGATACTGCTTTGTTCATGAGAATCTGCCCACGTGAGACCAGGAAATGTGCGTTTGTGCATTCATTATCAACAAGAAATCAACTCACTGCTGTCAAATCACCACTGACACATCGCGAACGCTCCAGCGAGCTGTCAGAGGCTGTAAATAGCGTGGAAGGAGGTTGGCTGTCTTTCCCTTGCAGAGCTGCTGTGGGTACGCACTTCCTGCTGTAAGTGAGCCACACGTCTCCCTGCAGACTCTGCCGCCAGAGCTTCTACACGAGTATTTTCTTGTATTTAAAGCATTCATTATCGTGACGAGCAAATGATATTAGCCCCATTTTAGAGTTGTTTATTCCATGCTGGCAACCCAGGCGACACAGTAGTTAAGCTCTCAGCTGTAAACCAAAAAGTAGGTTGTTTGAACCCACCAGCCCCTCAGCAGGAGAGGGATATGGCGGTTCCAGAAAGATGACAGCCGCAGAAATCTGTGGGACAGTTTTGCTCTGCTCTATAGGATTGCTATGAGTCTAATGAAAACAGGTTTGACTGTCATAGGTTATGTAAAAGTTAATGCACACACTTGCTAACCAAAAGGTTGAGTGTTCAAATCCACTCAGAGAAAGCAAGCCCTGGCTGTCTACAAACATGGAAAAAAATCCAGCCTTTAAAATCCCACGGAGCAGTTGTTGTACTCTGACTCACACGGACTGACCATGAGTCAGAGTTGACTCAACAGCCACTGCTTTTTATTCCATTTCGCAGGAGAAGATACAGAGGCAGAAGGAGATTTGGTTCTTGGCACAGAGTTAACATGTGGCATTGAGTTAACATGAGAAGAATCGGGCCTGTGTGTGTGTGTGTGTGTGTACCGTCAAATTGGATCTGACTGGTACAGGAGGAGATTGTCCCTCCTTCTCCAGCAGAGCATCTAGTGGATTTGAACCACGAGCCTCTGGGATTGCAGTGCAGCTTCCTGCCACTAGGCCACCAGAGCTCCTTGAATTGGGGTTATTTTAGAAGAAAACAAATGATCCAGTCTAGACTTCTGCTGTAGCCCCTGCTGACTCCAGATGTTCTGAGATTCTCCTTGGGGGACTGAGGATGGCAAGCAGGTCAGAAGAGCAAAGAAAAGAGGGGTTATTAGAAAGTCACCCATGAGGAAGAGAAGTTTGTTTGCTGTTTCCCAAGTTTTGGGAAGGAGTTTATGTAAATTATTACTCATCTATTACTTAGTGCTTTTTATAAAACAACTTTCATGTAATTTCTTCGTTGTTGCTATGTGCCATCAAATCACTTGCTACTCATAGCTACCCTATGCACAACAGCCCCGGAACCTGCTCTGTCCTGTGCCAACTTTACTGTCTCTGACACACCTACCCCCATTACCCCAGTCACTGTATTAATTCATCTCATTGATCGTCTCCCTCTCTCTGTCCCTCCACCTTTCCAAGCATGATGTCCCTCACCAAGGACTGGTCCCTCCTTGCAACATGCCCAAACTATATCAGACAGAGCTTCAGAATCCTTGCCTCCAAGGAGCAGCCTGGTTTCACCCTCTCTAGGTTCCAAAGAGCAGCCTGGTTTCACCCTTTCTAGGGTGAATCTGTTTGTTCTCCTGGCAGTCCATGGTATATTCAACACTCTTCTCCAGCACCACAGTTCAAAGGTATCAATTATCTTTCTATCATCCCTAGTTATTATCCAGCTCTCTGACTCATAGTTTCTTTATCATCTTTAAAAGTTGAGCATCCAAATTAAGACAGACTAGAAAGAAGGATTGGCCATCCACTTCCAAAATAGCAGGCCTTCAAAAACCGTATGTATAATAGAGCACACTTAGATAGGACTAGCAGATATGGCACCTGAGGTCAAACCATCAAATCTGGAAACACAAAGATGTGTTGAAGTCATCTTAGGTTAGCAGCCTAAGGATAGGGCTGGCTTCAGAGCTGTTGTACATTGGGTCACTATGAATCGCAGGCAACTCAATGGCAATCTTAAAAAAGAAAAATTACAGGGAGCTCTGATGGCCTAATGACAAGAAAATGTGCTGCAATACTGAAGGCATGTGGTTCTAATCCACCAGATTCTCTACTGGAGAAGGTGGGGCAATCTACTCCTGTACCAGTCGGATCCGATTTATCGGTCCACAACAAGAAAAAAACAAAAATAACAACAACAACAAAAAATTGTGACTTGAGTAAAAGTTTACAATGCCAATTAATTGGCTTTCCCTTCACCTGTTTTTGTTGTTGTTGATTGCCTTCAAGTTGAGCATAATTCATAGCCATTCTATGAACAAAAGGTCTGAAGCCTTTCTACAACTATCGACCTCTATCAAAGTTCATAGAGTTTCCGGAGGCATGTTGTTTAGGAAGTGGATGCCACTCCTGTTTATACGTACATTATTTCATAATATAATTTTCTATACCCACAATGTAATCAAACCCTCCTAATAGGGCTCCATGATTTGAATGTCACTCCATCCTTCTAGCATATTCCCTCCTGCCTGCCGTCTTCCTTCCCTGGGCAGATTCTACCATTTTGATCCTACCTGTTGCTTGCTCAAAGGGCAGAGTACCTCACTGGGATTATTATCTGCTTCCTATGACTGTCTTTATGAATAATAATGAATCTATAATGCACTGCAAAAAAAAAACCCCACAAAAAACAAAACACCCAAAAACCAACCCAGGAAAATCTGTCTTGTAGGAAACACAACCCCCTCCTTGGAGGCAAGGGTGGGTGACAAACCCTTTCACATATTTTGGACATGTTGTCAAGAGGGACTGGAACTCAACAGCTCAGTGCTGGCCAGTTGGAAGTGACTCAGAACTGACGCTCTGGAGGGTTTTCAGAGGCTGTAAATCTCACAGGAGCTTCTCCCGATCTGTCTGCCCCGAAACAGCTGGTAGATATAAACCTGTGGGTGGACAGCACAACTCCTTAACCACTAGGCCACCAAAGCTCTCCCAGAAAAAGATAGCATCTTGAGAAAGGTAGAGGGTGAGCAAAAGTGAGAAAACTCTCAACGGGATGGACTGATGCAATGGCTCTAACAGTGAGCTTGAGCGTGGTGGAGCTGCTGAGGGTGGTGCAGGGCAGGCGAGGTGCAGATCTGTTCACAGGGTCCTGAGGAGAGGGAGTCAGCTCCACAGCTGGACAACATTGTCCGGTTGCAAGTTGTGCATGTGGAGAAGTTTTGCTTTGGGTTTGAAGAGTGACTAAGTGTTATCTACCATCTTCTGGATTCCGAGAGATGGGAAAGGGGTCCCTGGAGTTAGGCTCAGTCATTTGGATACGGTCAGTGGGAATCTGGGGGGGAAAGGAAACAGCAGAGACTTTGAGAAGGAATCTCTCAGAGAGAGGCAGGAGAAGCAAGAGACAGGCCCAGTGGGGAGAATGGAATGTATGGAGAAGCTCAAACTGAGGAGTACGGAAGGGATGGCATTGGGAATCTGGAAGGCTGAGGGGAGAGGTGGAGAGGGAAGAGAAATTGGGAGAATCAGATTTTGCAACATGACCTACACCTGAGAGGAATCCCAGCTCAGGCGAGTTCATGCTCCAGACCATGTCTGCTCCTGTGGACTCAGGATTGAATCTTTTTCACTCTGTCCTCCGGGCAGACCTCTGTGGACCCAGATGGCTCCGTTTTCAGAACCCCTAAAGCTGACCCCAGGGAGCTCTAGTGGCCTGCTGGTAAGGAGACAACCTGCCAATCCCAAGGCAAGTGGTTCGAATCCACCAACTGTTCTGTGGGAGGAAGATGGGTAATCTCTTCCCTTGGGATTTACAGCCTCTGAAAACTCACTAGAGGGTCAGCTGTGGATTGGTTAGGGCTGACTTGATGGCACACAACAACAACAATGCAGGACTCCCCCCCCTCCCTGGGGCACAGAACAGTGGGCTTCTGCCCCGCAGAGGCTGTGAGGATGGCACAGGGGAGGGCCTAGGCTCCGTCTGCTGTGTGTGGAGTCGCCATGAGCTCTGAACTGTGCAGCAACCCAACCGCAGTGCAGCCCCAGTGGCCAGCAGTCCACGCTGCCTTTGTGGACTCCCACCTCTTCTCCAGGTCAGCAAAGGGGACTTGGAGGGTAGCTCCTAGCTTCCCTGGAGACAACCCCTTTTCCAGGTTCTTACCTCTGGCAACTCTAGAGACTTCTCAGCCACGCCCCCATCTCCACAGGAGGAGGGTCTTCCTCCCCGCCCCACCTCCACTCTGGGGACTGTGGGGGTGGGGCGCAAACACTGCAAAGGGCCTAAAACCTGGCCACCCCTGAAAGCCAAGAGTTCTACAACAGTGCAAACGGAATCAGGGGGAAGGGCAAGGAGGCATCCTAGCCTCTACTTCATTCCAACACCCTGGCCTTCTGACTTAGCGGGAGCTGGTGGGTAAGGAGCTGCGCTGCCAACCCAGAGGCAGGAGGTTCAAATCCACCAGGTGCCAGCTGCCCACTGCTCCCCGGGAGAAAGATGGACACTCCCCTCTCATAAGATTTCCAGGCTCTGAAAACCCACTGTAGGAAGAGTCAGGTAAGAGTGGGTTCTGACTTGAAGACAGCTGCGTTTGAAGGCTGGGTCCTTCATCTTACTAAGCCTCAGTTTTCCCTTTTGTAAAATGGGCATGAAAATAGCAATTGTGCGGGGCCATTGTTGGAAATAAATGGCATGATGGATGTAAAGGTCCTCCCTGAGACTCTGGATTTTTCTAGGTGGGTGGGAGTGAGTGTGCTGATGACAGCTGCCCAGGTGAGGAAAGGTACTGTCCTATTTCAAGTGTTGATGCTGGGACAGAAAACCAGCAGCTGCAGATTCCGCCCACAGCTGGTGAATGGCTGGGTCCCTCACTGCTGGGCCTCTGCTGCCCCCTGATGGCCGCATCGTGGCTCACAAGAGTCTGGTCTCCGGGAAAACACACTGTGTGTGTCCACAGCCTTCCCCCCTGGAGCTGCTGGGGCCCTCAAACGCACACAGAGGTGCAGCCTTTGGGCTGGCAGTGCAACCCCCTGCAGAACAGGCCACCAGAACTCGCTCTGTTCAGCTGTGATGGCTGTGTGCTGTAGTGTGGGAACTCACTCAGAGCTGACCCTCTAGTGGGGTTCGCACACATACCCATCCTCCTCCACTACGGAGAGGTGCGCATGATCAGATTTTTAAGAGTTCTTGGCCTTGATAGTGCATGATTAAGCACTTGGCTGTTAACCTAAAAGTTGTAGGTCTGAAACCATCAGCTGCTTCGTGGGAGAAAAATGTAACAGCTCATAAAGATTTACCAAAACACCCCCAAACCAAAACCTAATGACTTCTGAGTCAGTCCCCATTTCTAGAGATTCTCTGTTGGGTGTACAAAGCAGTAGATGTTTCCATCTTCCTCCCGGTGATCGGCAACCTTTGGGGTCCCTTCTTCAACTCCTACAAGGTGAACAGTAATACCAGGGAGGCGTTCACCCTGCAGAATAAGCCATCACATATGATCCAAGGGGCAGCATTTGTCTAGGGACAGAACTTGAAAGACAGAAGGAAATAGAGTAGAAAGTTTAATGGAAATTAAAATCTGCGGGAGGTACTGGGAAGAATTTGAGGTGTGGAGAAAGGATAAAACCCAAACACACACCTTTCCTGATTTATTATTATTATTATTATTATATTTTGAGCATGTACCATCAAATCAGATCTAACTGGTACAGGAGAAGATTGTCCCTCCTTCTCCAGCAGAGCATCTGGTGGATTCGAACTGTGCACCTCTGGGATTACAGTGCAGCTTCTTGCTATTAGGCCACCAGAGTTTCCTCCTTCCTGATTTTAAACTATGTGATATTTTCTTTTTCTTTATTATTATTATTATATTATTTTTTTATGTGTACCATCAAATCACATCTGACTGGTACAGGAGGAGATTGCCCCCTCCTTCTCCAGCACAGCATCTGGTGGATTTGAACCGCGTACCTCATACCTCTGGGATTACAGTGTAGAGTCTTGCCATTAGGCCACCAGAGCTCCCTTTAAACTATGTAATATTTTCTTGTCCTGCTCTCTCTCTCGTAGTTCCACTCCCTCTCAATAAGGTCAATTTCTCTCTGTTGAGGTGGGACCTACTCACACCTGACCAGCCAGCAGGTTCCCAAGGCTGTGAATCACATGGGAGGAGATTGCCCATCTTTCTCCCTCAGAATAACTACTAGATGTAGCCTTAGAGTTGTGGCACAGCGACTTCCCCTCTGGGCCACCAGAGCTAAATGCAGTCTGGGGGATGCACCTTGGTGGTCTTGGAGTAGAAGTCTCTTTGCACAGTAGGGGGCAGCGTGATCTCAGGTCACTGCTCTTCTTCGCTGCAAGGTGTGCAGACTGGCCATGCCATCAGTAAAGACCAGTTGCTAGGAAAGGATGATCCTATTTGCTAAAGAGTCAGTGAAAAGGGGAAACTCTCCTTGAGGTGGATTGACACAGCAGCTACCACAGCAGCTCAGACACATCATGGCCTCAGGACCACGTAAGAGGTCACCCTGCATTGATGCTGACTTACTATAGAAACAACAACTAGTCATCCGGTGTGGGGTCGGGTTTGCCCTGGGGATTTCTGGTTGGTCAGCTCACCTCTGGTTAGGTTTCAGAAACTCAGCCTCCTCCTGGAGGATGATGTAAGGGAAATGTCAGGGGTGTGGGCGTACCCCCTTGTTTCAGTCACAGAACTGCCTCGAACACTCACATCCCCTCTCCTCACCCCGTTCCCCCACCCCTGTCCTGAAATGGGTGTTACTACAAAGTTGATCCTTTTAGTAGGTGGAGAGGATGTTTACTTTCAAAAACCCTACCGGTGCGAAATGTGTTTCCTCTGACTTGTTGTTTTTAATGGTTCATCTTATTTATTTTGTCATTGCTGTTGTTGAGAAGGCACACGGCAAACATACGCCAGGTCTGCACACAGTGTTCAGGACCTGGACTGCACTCTTTAGTTCTATGACCATTTCCCCCTTTTCTATTTCTCCTCCAGTTGCATAAACTCTCTGCCCCTCAAGTTTCCCCTCTAATCTGTCAAGTACCTGCCATCAGTTTGATTCCATGTGGTGATGGGGGGTGTTAGTTGATGCTGCTTTCTGTTGATCTCTGGCTCAAAGTAGCTCTGTGGGCAATAGGTCAAAGCCCTGCCCCAGCGTATGCCATCTTCACAATAGAGAAATTGTGATACATTTACACAACGCAATACTACGCAGCATCAAAAAACAGTGAAGAACTCGAGGGGGCTCTGGTGGCCTAGTGGCAAGAAGCTGTACTGCAATCCCAGAAGTGCATGGCTCAAATCCACCAGATGCTCTGCTGGAGAAGGAGGGACAATCTCCTCCTGTACAAGTCAGATCTGATTTGATGGTACACAGCACCCCCCAAAAAAAGTTTAAAAACAAAACCATGAAGAACTCCTAAAACTATACAACATGGACGAGTCTAGAGGACTTCATACTGAGTGAAGTAATTCAGTATACTAAGTGGCTCAGTATATAGTTAGTATTATATACTGACTATACCAAAACAAATACTGTATAAGACCTGTACGGTGAAAATAGAAGGGTGATGGTGGGGGAGTGGGACACGGGACAGGGAGAGCAGAAATAGAACATACAGACAATGAACACTGCAAAGAATCAGCAGTAGGGAAAATCAGCCTGGGACAAATGGACAAGAGGAGTATTGCAAGTAATAACTTGGAAAATATGTGCACAACTGTTGAAAGGGGAAAGGAGAAGGGGATACGTGGGGGAAGGAGGAGGGGAAAATACTAGGGCAACAGAGATGGACAGGTGTGTAGGGTGAAGGAGAAGGTGAAGTACAGTGAGGAGCT
>NW_006399841.1:5697801-5722584 GCF_000299155.1 Elephantulus edwardii | reverse complement strand
TGTGTGTGTGTGTGTGTGTGTGTGTGTGTGTGTGTGTGTGTGTGCCGTCAAATCGGATCTGATTGGTACAGGAGGAGATTGCCCCTCCTTCTCCAGCAGAGCATCTGGTGGATTCGAACTGCTCACCTCTGAGATTGTAGTGCAGCTTCTTGCCACTAGGCCACCAGAGCTCCCCACCTTGCCTGATTTTAAACCATGCGTGGCCCCCTTGTTCTCTTTGAATGACCGCATCTTGGTCTATGCACATGTCTATTTACAGGAAGCTCCACTGAAACCTGTCCACCGTGGGTGACCCTGCTGGTATTTAATATACCTATGGCTTAGCTTTCAGCATCACAGCAACAGACAAGCCACCATAGCATGACCGACTGCCTGGTGAAAGATGGTAATCTTTTTACTCAAAGCCTGTCCTTGATATTGAGAGGGAACTAGGTCATAGCTGATTTCCCATTGGATTTCTGAAGCTATGAATTACACAGGAGGAGATTAGCCATCTTTCTCTCACAGAAGCTGGTACATATAAGGTACATGGAACCCTGGAACAGATTTTGTCAGTTTTGCCTTTCTGCTGGGTTTAAAGGAAGCCACTCTGAGAGGGTGAAGGGGAACTTCATTACCTATAAGAAATATCAGGAGTGAAAGGTGTCCTTTGGACACCTGAGAACTTTCTAGACCCAGGTGATAGAGCTGCGACATGGTACAGCATGAATTAGCCAGAAGTGGTGGCAGGCACAGAAAAGTCCAGTGGCAGTAAAGGGAATCAAAATCAGAAGAACTGATTGAAAAACTGTATCTCGAGTTGTTGCCACTACTTCCAGGTTGACCTGGATCCTGAGTTGTCATCTATTGCTTCCCTAATAAACTCCATAACTGAGAGTATATTAAGTGAATTCTGTGTGGCCATGGTAATGAATTACCGAACCTAGCAGAGTAGTTGAACACCAACCATGAGAGGAACAGCTTGTGTCAGAATTGGTAAAAGAGTTGGAGTGGAGTTATGTCTGACACCCACCTCCTAAGAACCAGCTTTGAGCTGATATTAATCTTGATTTGGTCTCCTTCTGAAGTTAGGTAAGGTCCAAAGCTGTGCCATTTTATACTGGTCAAACATGTTTGGAACACTTTTATTCTCTATCTCCCCTATTTTTATTCCCTGTGAGCTCTGGTGGTCTAGTACTAATGAGTTGTGCTGCCAACCTGAAGGCATGTGGTTCAAATCCACCAGCTGCTCTGTGGGAGAAAGACAGGTAATCTCCTTCCAAAATCCGCTTGGTTCTGACTTGATGACACACAACAACATCTCCCTTCCAGAACTTCACGGTGACATTAGAGAAGCACCACTGTAAGAAACTATGTTTACCTTGAACTCAAAGTAGCCCCCATATTTAAGTGTTTGATAGGGCTGTTTGAATGGGCTGTGCAGAGGGTCTGTATGAGTCCAAATGAACTCGATGGAGCCAGATGACAGCATTTGACCACAGATGCCCACAGATCTATGAACCTGGTTGCATAGTCCATACACAGAAATACTGCTCCAGCACAGGTTTCTTTAAATCTTAGTACTACTGACATTTTGACACTTATTGTCCTGGGGGTGGCCTTATACATTGTAGAATTTTTGTAGGATCCCTTAGAAACCTACTGTCCCACCCAGCAGAGATCACAAAAACATCTTCAGTCATTGCTGCTGCCTGTTGTGAGCGGACAAAGAATAGCAACTGGGAACGATTGTTCTAATTCACTCACTCTCATTCCACCTCCCTAAGTATAGAAAATCGATTCTTGAAGGGAGGGTGGAAAATCATCCCTTACTCTTTTTTATCTCTAAATCACAGATAAAATGCAGATACACAGAATACAGAAACTGATTAGCTTCTCTAGGGTGTTACAATTCCCTGGAGGGAGGTAATTAAGAGAAAAAAGAAAAAAAAATGTTGGATAACAGGAACAGGATGGCATTGCCTGAGCTGCTCCCAGTTATCTGGGGGGGAAACTGCTGTCTAGCTTGACCACATAGGACACCTTAACTCACGTACTTTGGGGGAAAGAACTGCTGTCTGGCCCTTGGCCTTATAGGCCTTGGACCAAGAAAGAAACACAAATATATAGATGCTTTACAAAACTTTGCTGTGCCCTGGATAATTTTATAGTTATAACAACCAAAAATCTACTAAGAAAAGACTCCCTTAATGTCAAGAAAGCAGCAATCCACATCAGCTATTATGAAGAAACAAAATAAACCTTCTCCTAAAAAAGCAAACCCAATGAATACCCCAGATAGAATCAGAAGAAATATGTCGATATAGACTTCCTTGACCAGCTACAGAAAAAAAAAATGCAAATGTGGGGAGAGACAGTGAGAGTCAAGAAGAGAGCAAATCCTTCAGAGACTATATAATCCAGAAGAAATACATAGATGAGGAGAAACTTGAACAGGTATTGTTAAAAACGCAAAAGATGGGGGCGGGGGTGGGGGGGGGAGAAAATTGTTGACAAAGGCTCCCTAGAGGACTGTTGATGGTGGATAAAAAAGGTTAGCAAGCTGCCTTAGATTAATGCTTCAGTTCCTGTCCATGCTGGTTCTCAGGGAGGGTGGTATTTAAGCTGGTGTTTAAGGTGGTAATTAAGGTGGCTCTTTAAGCACCTGTAGCCACAGGAGGGAAGACAGCTGAGGAAAAGCAAAAGACTCAGGTCTGGTGCCAGCCCCTGGACTACTCACACTCACCCCAGATCACTGTCAGGGTGCACCCTCTGTCCTAAGTACATGGGGCTTGGAGGACAGAGGGGTCCTCCTGCTGGCAGAGGGCCTTGAAGCCATGCTGTCATGTCACAAGCTCAAGGCCAACTGCTTTCCAGTCCACTTGACCCCGAGTGACCACTCTCTGGCAGACCAGACCTGTGCTCCGTGGGCCTGATTTTTCAGAAGCCTATAACCAGCCCTTCTTTCAGGGCACCTCTGGGAATTGAACCTTCAACATTTTGGCGAGCATCCCCTGTGCATTAAGGGTACATCAGTTGTGAATGTGGTTGACTGTTGTTACATTGGGGTGTGCTGGTGGCATAGTATTACACTGTTGCCCAAAAGGTCAGGGTTTTTAGGGAGCTCTGGTGGCCTAGTGGCAAGAAGCTATGCTGCAAGCCCAGAGGTACGTGGTTCAAACCCACCAGATTCTCCACTGGAGAAGGAGGTGGAATCTCCTCTTGTACCAGTCAGACCCGATTTGATGTTACACACACACAAAATAATAAAATAAAATAAAAAAAAGTCCAGGTATTTTTAACCCACCACTCCTGGGAGACAAGTAGGCTGTTTCTTCCCTCAAAAGTCAAATGAGGGGAGCTCTGGTGGCCTATTGGCAAGGAGCTGCAACTACAATCCCAGAGGCGCACGGTTCGAATCCACCGGATGCTATGCTGGGGAAGGAGGGGCAATCTCCTCCTGTACCAGTCAGATTTGATTTGATGGTACATACACAAAAATAATAATTTTTTTAAAAAGTCAAATGGGGCCATGAATTGGGCAGCAGGTGGGCTTTGTATAGCTAAATTCATTTAATCAATTTGTATTTTAATGAATTAATTTTAATTATATGACCTTTACTTAAGAACATGGCTGACCATAGCTAAATTATTTTTTTCATTTAAAATTTCTTTTTTTAAAGTTCTTTTTTTCTGTCTCTCAGCCAGCAAAGAGCAAACTTTCCTAGCTTTCAGTTTTGAGAAATGAGTAAAGAGGAGTCATTCATTTTCTGCTTCTTACCTCTATCAAAAAAACCCCATCTGCGCACAGCAGAGATGAGGGAGGGATAAGGCCACGCTCACAGGAAGCCACGCGCCCTTCAAAGGCACCTGTTCTTATTAGCGCGGGGCTGCTCCAACGAGCAAACACTCCTCACCGACCTTCCCCAGAGCTGCTTCCAGCAAAGCGAGGTAAGTGAGGATGGAGCCTGAGCTCAGGCGTCGCACAGCTGCCCCCCCCCCCCACCCACCTGGCCCAGCGCTCACGGCTGACACACAGCGTCTGGGAGCTTCATCCACCTGGGCCCACAGCCAGGCCCCCACCACCGCCACCATGGCCGTCACAGCTGCCAGCTTCTCCCTCTGCACACACCAGGCCTTATAACATCCTCACGTCCCGAACACTCAGATGCCTTTCACCAGAACTGCACACATTCCTGCTTCCCTCTTCTGTGGTGACCCCATCTCTGGTGGGCTAGTGGGTAAGGAATTGCACTGCCAACCCAAAGGTAAGTGGTTTGAATCCGCCAGGTGCTCTGCGGGAGAAAGATGGGCAGTCTCCTCTTGTGTGATTTACAAACTCTGAAAACCTGCTGGAGGGTCAGCTATGAGTTGGTTCCAATGAGACAGCAATGAGCTGAGAGTTTTGAGTTTAGCCAAGGAGCACAGACAGGGACCACAGAATAATGCCAACAACCTACTAGCCGAGAACTGTTTATCGGTCCTGATAACCTAGCCACGTACCCCCTTTCATTCCTTTAGTTTTCACTGATTAAACAGGGGAGAAAGACTACAATTGTTGTTCGTTTAGCAATTTTTCTGGAGACTTTATACTGCACCAGGGTTCCTGCATCGGTTTGTAGAAAAAAACCTAAAATCCCATTCTTGAGAAATGCGTTGCTGGGCATTTGGGGGTGTGGTGGGGGCAGGAGTGAGGGCATGGAGGTGAATACCTGAACAGCAGAGAAGCAGTGAAGTAAAGCGTAGAAAGGTTAAGAAGGAAGTTACAGGCTCAGACCTGGGTCAGAAAGAGCACTGAACTGCTCTAATTCAGCACCTATGCTACTACTTCAAGGTTTAACCTCTTCAGCTGCCGACTTACAGAGGAGATGAGGCTGGGTGGGAAGGGTTCCAGCTACAGCGTGCTTTTGTTTGTTTTTTAAATTGTATTCATTTTAATGAACATTTACAGAGATTTTGGGTTCTCATTCACTCATTGTTGCACTGTTTTCTCTACCCTCCTCCCCAGTTCGTTCTTCTCCCCCCCCCTGTGCTTTTTTTTAAAAAATCATCACATTTGTGGTTTTTTCCTAGTGCTTGTTTCAATTTTTTTATTATTATACTAGTTTATTAACAAAATTAGAATACACTGTTTTCCAGAACAGATTCTTTCAATTTCCCTCACTCCCCCGCCCCCTCCCCCGAACATCCTCATCCCTCTGCTTCCATCCCCCCCGCCCCCCTGCTTGGGTCCTTATACTCATTCTACAATAATGAGTGTGTACTATATTTCTCCTTGTGGGACTGAGTTCACGCAGCATAATGCTCTCCAGTCCCTCACGAGTTAGGTAATAATTTACCAAATCCTTGCTCCTGTGTGCTGCGTGTGAATGTACCATAATTTCTCTGTCCATTCATTTGTGGTTGGACGTCTGAGGACAGCATGCCTTTTGTAGCGTGGTCAGCTGAATGGCGCCTCTCCGAGTCTTTCCTTTAGAGTATGTCAGTTACCTTTGACTAACATACGACTCGGAGCACAAGGGTTTTCTGGGGAGAGGAAATGACAGGAACATGACAGCGAGATTTAGGTGCACACAGCAGGCTTTGAAGTCTATCAAGTACAAAGCACGCATAGAAATGACTGTCTTAAAATAAAATTGAGTGACTCCCCTGAGTCCACCTAATTAGAATGGATTAATTCTAAGGAATCTCTCAGTAATTTCTGAGTTTGGGGAGTTGAGATCTGAAGGGGAAATGTCCACAGATTGACTTACCCTGTTTGCGTGTGTGTTGGAGAGATCTGGGTGCAAGGCTGCTGGGGATATTAACCGTTATTGTCGTCCTTCTAAGTGACTCCAGTGGCCTCATCCAGTATTCAGTGGCCCCATCATGTTGTCATGCGACCGTTGAGTCGGAACTGACCCATTGCTAACCCTCCGGTGGGTTTTCAGAGGCAGTAAACCTCATGGGAGGAGATTGCCTATCATTCTTCTGCCGAGCAGCTGATGGATTCGAACCATATGCCTTTGAGATTGCAGCACAGCTTCTTAACACTAGGCTACCAGAGCTCCCTAGTTGTCCAGTGGATTGCAACTCATGTATGTCATCCCGTGTGTGTCAGAGCGGATCTGGGCTCCACAGGGTTTTCACAGCTGATGTGGAAGCTGATTGCCAAACCTTCTTCCAAAGTGTCGCTGGGGAAACTTGACCATTCCACTCTTTCAGTTAGCAGACAAGCGCTCTGACAGCCTGCAACGCCCAGGACTCCACCCCAGACTACAAACTCACTCATAGCACAAAACCTCTCCCTCAGGGCATGTTTTTGGGAGGAACCAGTCCTTGGAGAGAGAGACATCAAGACGGGAAAGGTAGAATGTAGGTGAAAGAGAGGGAGACCTTCTCTGAGATGGATTATACAGTGACCGCCAAGTGGGCTTGAAGACGTCAGAGAAGACAGGATGGTGCTGGGTGAGGTCCACTCAGGTGTTGTTCGCAGGGGCGCTGTGAGTCGTCGCTGACTTGATGGCACCTAATAACAACAACAAACCTTACACGTGAGAAAACCGAAGCTGCTAGCAAAAGGATATAAAAAATATCTGTAGGAGGAGCTGATGATCATCAGAGACCCTGGGCTGTACGAGGAGGTAGGTGGCATCAGGATTGGTGGAAAAATCATCAACAACCTGCGTTATGCAGATGACACAACCCTGCTGAAACTGAGAAGGACCTGAAGCGCTTGCCGCAGAAGGTCAAGAATTGCAGCCTTCAATATGGATTGAAGCTCAATATCAAGAAAACAAAGATTCTCACCACTGGGCCAATTGGCAGCATCATTATGGATGGTGAATAGATTGAAAGAGTTAAGAGTTTTAGTTTACTTGGTTCCACAGTCAACACTCTTGGTAACAGCAGCCAGGAAATCAGGGAAAGTCAGCTGTGTGGACTTCTCAAGAGTACTGAAGTGCAATGCCTTCAGACTGGAGACTAAGGTGCGCCTGATCCAGGCTATAGTCTTTGAAATTACTTGCTATGCATCGGGGAGTTGGACAGTGAATAGGGATGATAGAAAGAGAACTGATGCTTTTGAGCTGCGGTGCTGGAGAAGAGTACTGAATATACCATGAACTGCTAAAAGAACAAACAGTTTGTCCTGGAGAAGGTGAAGCCAAGCTGTGACTTGTAGTCAAGGATTCTGAGGCTTCGTCTGACATACTTTGGGCATCTTGCAAGGAGGGACTGGTCCTTGGAGAGGGACATCATGTTTGGGAGAGTGGAGGGACAGTGCAGGAGAGGAAGACCCTCGATGAGATGGATTGATTCTGTGAGTGGAGTGGTGGGAATGAGTGTGTTGGAGACAGTGAGGTTGGCACAGGATAGAATGGCATTTAGGGCTCTTCTACATAGGATCGCTGTGAGTCACAAGTGACACAATGGCACATAGCAACAACAACAACAGGAGGAGCTGAAATTCACAATTTGAACTACATCTTTCTGATGGCAAAGGTGGGGTTATGACATTGATTTTGCTGCCTTTGAATGCCCTGAGGGCTTCCTTACAGGAAGGTGTGGAATGAGGGTGGACACACAAGCATTAACAGCTTTGCTTTCAGCAGAGTTGCAATTGAGGTTGCCTTTTTAAAAAGTTTTCTTCTTCTTTCATATCGGCTTGGACACAAAACTTGCATACATTCTATTTTATTCATTGTGTTTCATACATTCCTTCATTTGCATTGTGTTTCAGTCATTCATATACACTGGGTTTTATAAAATCAAGCACCATTGATCTATGCCTGCTATTACCCTATTACCCCATGACTGGGATTTATTCTCACAGAAGTCTTATTTGCTCTTCCTTTTATTAGCTTCTGCTGATTAGACCCAGGCCTGGTCCGAGGAGCCTGTAGGTTTTAAAAGGATGAACCCCACGGCTTTGACGGACACCACCCAGGATGAGAGCATATACAGCAACTATTATCTCTATGAAAACATCCCCAGGCCTTGCACCAAAGAAGGCATCAAGGCTTTTGGGGAGCTCTTCCTGCCCCCGCTTTACTTGCTGGTCTTTCTGTTTGGCCTGCTTGGCAATTCCATGGTGGTCCTGGTCCTGCTCAAGTACAAGAGGCTCAAGTCCATGACTGACGTCTACCTGCTCAACCTGGCCATCTCCGACCTGCTCTTCGTCTTCTCCCTCCCCTTCTGGGCCTACTACGCGGCCGACCAGTGGGTGTTCGGGCTGAGTCTGTGCAAGATCATCTCCTGGATGTACCTGGTGGGCTTCCACAGCGGTATCTTCTTCATTATGCTCATGAGCATCGACAGGTACCTGGCGATCGTGCACGCAGTGTTTTCCTTGAGAGCCAGGACCTTGACTTACGGCGTCATCACCAGCGTGGCCACCTGGTCGCTGGCCGTCCTCGTCTCGCTCCCAGGCTTTGTCTTCAGCACCTGCTACACGGAGCGCAACCACACGTACTGCAGGACCCAGTACTCCCGGCATCCCACGGCCTGGCGGGTCCTGAGCTCCCTGGAGATCAACGTTCTGGGGCTGCTGGTGCCCCTGGGGATCATGCTGTTCTGCTACTCCATGATCATCCGGACCCTGCGGCACTGCAAGAACGAGAAGCGCAACAAGGCCGTCAAGATGATCTTTGCCGTGGTGGCCCTGTTCCTCGGCTTCTGGACTCCTTACAACATCGTTCTCTTCCTGGAGACCCTGGTGGAGCTGCAAGTCCTCCAGGACTGCACCTTCGAAAGGCACCTGGACTTCGCCATTCAGGCCACGGAGACCCTGGCTTTCGTTCACTGCTGCCTTAACCCCGTCATCTACTTCTTTCTGGGTGAGAAATTTCGCAAGCACATCCTCCAGCTCTTCAAAACCTGCCGGGGCCCTTTCTTGCTCTGCCAGTACTGTGGGCTCCTGCAGATTTACCCCGCCGACACCCCCAGCTCCTCCTACACACAGTCCACCATGGACCATGATCTCCACGATGCCTTGTGACAGGTGGGGATGAGAACGCCGGAACTTTGCAAAGTCACAGCTGACATGAATTGGTGTTTGAGTGAGAGCTCCTTGAATGGTGCATGAAGACTTATATCCATAGCAGAAAGCTGAATTCTCACTTGGACGCTGACTTTCTCTCTTCCGATGGGCAATCTCGGCCTGGCCAGACCTGCTGGGACGGAGGCATCTTACGCTCCATGATCTTGCCCACGGGGATAAGTTCCAGAAGAATTCGGAGTCATGTTTCAGTGAGGTTACAAATGATACTGAAGGGGAAGGAGCCTCTCCTTCAAACTGGACCTGATGGGACGCTCCAAGGGCATGACAGTGAATTGACTGATGCTGTAAATCACGATTTCTCCTTGGAAAAATAGACCCTCTAATTGAGCTCTCAGGATTGGCATCCACTTCCTAAACAACATGCCTCCAGAAACTCTATGGACTTTGATAAGTGTTGATAGATAGTTATGCAAAGTCTTTAAGCCTTTTGTTCATAGGGTCGCTGTGAGTTGTATTCAACTCAAGGCAATCAACAACAACAATTGATCTCTAGGTTTTGTCAGACAATATAGAACTTTTGACATGCTGCCCTGGTATTCTTTTTCCAATAATTGGTTGAGGCAAGGTACAGTAGAGGAAGTTGGGCAGAGGCAGTAAGAACTAGTAATGCACTTAACTCTTGATTCTTAGGTTGATTGTAAATTGAAGCCAAGTTAACCAGGCTGATTCCAAAGGTGAAGATAGGAAGGCATCGGCTAGTTCTGATTCCCAATCATGAAATGCATCAAAAAACCAAGCTTGCTTTTAGGCATTCGAACATGGTTTCATTTGCTTGTGGATATGTTTGGTTTTAATTATAACAGAGAAATATTTACATTTCAGAAAGAAGGCAGAGACACCTCCCTCCAATACGCTTTCGGAGCCTTTTCCCTGTTTACGAACCCCAAACCAAAACTCAGCCCAGTGGCACAGGGTCACTTCTGGTTCCCAGTGACCCTGTCGGAGGCTCCACGTCCTATCATAAGCAAATTGTCTCATCTTTCTCCTGAGGAACACCTAGTGGGTCTGAACCACTGACCTTTTGGTTAGCAGCCAAATTCTTTAACCATCATGCCACCAGAGCTTCTTGTTTATAAATAGTGCCTTCAATGGAAAAACAAAGAGGATTAATAAAATGGGAGGGAAATGCAGGAGAAGGATGGGCAATCTCCTCCCATGCACTTAACAGTCTCTGAAAACCCACTGTAGAGTCAGCAATGGATCAGATCCAACTCAATGTACTCAACAACAGAATGGGAGGGGGCTCTGGGGAGCTAGTGTTGAGGAGCTGCACTGTCAAGGGCATGCATGGTTTGAATCCACCAGGTGCTCTGAGAGAGAGAGAAATGAGCAAACCCCTCCCGTGAGCAAACAAAGTTTGCTGATACAGCATACAAATGACTGTAAAAAACCCTGATGAGATGGTAAAAAGTGCTATCCTCTGTTTCAAATGCTCGCCTTGGTCTTTAACTTCTAGATGATTCATAGTTTTTCATCAGTCATTTCATACCAGTTATTTTAATCATCTCGTTAACCATTTTACACCACTGATATACACTGCAATCTCTCTCTTACAGCCTTTAATTAATCAGAACTCAAGAAAAACACCCACAAAATCTGGGGAGACTTCCAACCCCTCCCAAAGCAAAAATCTATGTTGTTTACGATATTAACTGAGTTAATCAGCTTAGGGTGCTTCTGTCAGTTTAAACTTTCTGCGTGTTGACGAAAAATACACTTCCAGAAAATTCATTTTCAGAAATGTGGTTTGAAAAGGGAAAGCTGATGTTGTCTTTACAGAAATAAAAGGAAATAAACTTGGCTGTAGAGTCCTTTTTTCCTTACAAGGTTTGTATTTGAATCTCTTGAGAGGAGTGCACACCTGGCTGCTGATGTTCTCATTTTGCCTGATCATCTTACCTGATCTCAGGTTGTCTGAGTCACGGATGTGCTGAAGGGGAGGGAGCAGAGGGCCCACGGTTAAGGTCTCTGCCTGGGTTGACACGAGCTGCTCTCTGTTGTGTGCACTTGGAGACAAGTGTGGATAAGGAGTTGGGATCAGGAGGCTCCTGACCACTGTCACCTGGCCCATGTCTGTGTGGTCCGTTGTTGTTAGGTGCCAGTGTGTGAACTACAATGATCCACAGGAGATTGGAACCGTCTTTGACAGGCTCGGGCCCATTGTTCCAGTCACCGTGCCAGTCCATCTTGTTGAGGGTCTTCCTCTTTGGCTGACGCTCTGCCTTTCCCAGGATGAGGGGTTTTCGCAAGGACTTGGCCCTCCTGACAACATGTCCGGAGTATGAGATGAAGGGTCACCATCTTTGCCCTAAGGAGCACACTGACTCCGTTTCCCCCAAGGCAGCCTTGTTTGGTTTTTTTGGCAGTCCATGGGACATTCAGTTGTTGTTGTTGTTTTTGTTCTGCTTCCCCTCCCATGATATAGCTTATAGTTTTATTCCTTTAACCACAGCGATTTTTATTTTGTTTTATATTTTCTTTTCTTTTTAAATTTTCTTTATTTTTTCATTTTTTTAATGTATGCCATCAAATCGGTTCTAACTGGTACAGGAGGGGATTGTCCCTCCTTCTCCAGCAGAGCATCTGGTAGATTCAAACCAAGTACCTCTGGAATTGCAGTGCAGCTTCTTGCCACTAGGCCACCAGAGATCCCTTAATTTTTATTTTATTTCAAGTCAGTTCCAACTCACAGCAGCCCTGGTACAGCAGGAAACGCTGCCTGTCCTCCCCAGCTCTGCGCTTAAACCCATTGCTGCAGTCATGGTGTCAGTTCACCCCACGTGGGGTCTTCCTGAGATTTGCCAAATCTTACATATGTGGTGGTTGTGTACCGTCAAGTCGGAACTGACTCGAGCTGACCCTTGAGTGGGTTTTCAGAGGTTTTAAATCTCACGGGAGGAGACCGCACGTCTTTGTCCTTCAGAACAACTGTTGGAGTCAAACCAGATGTCGCTGAGTTGACAATTAAAGTCCTGACCCTAAGCCACGAGAGCTCTGTATTGCAGTGATTACAACAAATACATAAGATGAATAATGCTGCTTTGCATCTTTCTGGATCACAAATAAATGATGATTTTGTATCTTTCTGGCCAGAGACTGCTTCCCCTCCCATAATACACCTTACGATTTTATTCCTTTAACCACAGAGATTTTTATTTTCTTTTTGTTTTTTAATTTTATTTTATTAGTGTGTGTGTGTGTGTGTGTGTGTGCTGTCAAATCAGATCTGACTGGTACAGGAGGAGATTGCCCCTCCCCCTCCAGCAGAGCATCTGGTGGATTCAAACCATGCACCCCTGGGATTGCAGTGCAGCTTCTTGCCACTAGGCCACCAGAGCTCTCTTGTTTTCTTTTCACACACTCATTCATGCACATTATGTTTTAGGATATTAATCACAATTGATCACTGCCTTTTATCACCACAGCTCATCAAATCCTCCCTGCTCTTTGCCTCTGCCTTTTCCCCACCTATCTGCACCCACTACTCTAGAAACAGATGTTTTAAGACACTAGGAGACACTGACTGGCTAAAGTTTTTAAAAAGTAAAGAAAACAAACTACCAGTTGTCTTGGAGTTGAGCTCCTGGCCACCTCTTATCTGTGAAGATAGGACAGTGCACCACAGCATTTTCCTCTCTGGATTTTGTTTAGTCGGCTCTTGTTGAGAATATAAATAGTCAAATGTGCACCAACTCAATTGTTATTTTGTGTACAGTTATGGAAGGAGGTTACACACATCCTTTGAGTTTCAAAACCCTTCTCACTCTCCTTTCCCAGTTGTTCTGCCTCATACATTTTCTGCCTGTGAGTTTACCACGGTTTCAAATTGCTGTTGTAGATTTGATCCCATAGAGATAATTTTCTTTTTTTTTTAATGATGAGAAAAATTTGTATTTACAATTAGCCAGCTGGACTCGGTTTAGATGATTCCAGTTTGGTTGGCGACATCCAAAGCATCATAGTCAGGAGCGAGTCAAACACAGGCCTTCTTCTCTCCATCAGGCCTAATCAAAGTGTTGACCTTGGCCATATCAATATCATAGAGATTCTTTACAGCTGGTTTGATTTGGTGCTTGTTGGCCTTGGCATCCACAGTGAACACAAGTGTGTTGTTATCTTCTATCTTCTTCATGGCTGACTCAGAGGTCATGGGAAAGTTGATGATGGCATAGTGGTCAAGCTTGTTTCTCCTGGGGGCGCTCTCCCAGGGGTATCAGTTTTGGGAGGGACAGGGGCTTCCTTCTTGCCAAAACTTAACTTATTTTTTGTGGATTTTTTTCCCCTAATAATCATCCAAGTGAAATGATATCTCCCTGTGATTTTAATTTGTGTCTCTCTGGTGGCTAATGACACTAAACATGTCTTTTCCTGTTTGGTGGTCACTTGAAGGTCCTCTTTGGTGAACTGTCCATTCAAATCCGCTGTCCATTTTATGACTAGGTTATCTGTCCTTTCGTTGTTAACTTGTCCAAGTTTTGTATCTACTTTGGTTATTAGATTATTGTCAGATATATGATCTCCAAGGAGTTCTAGTGGTGATCTTGTAGATAGAGAGGTGTGCTGCCAACCCAAAGGCAAGTGGTTCAAATCACTGCATTCTATGCAGGGAAACTTCAAAGCCTTGAGAATGCTTGAATCCCTCCAAGCCCTATTGCACCCAAGTTTGCTGGGAGATTTAGGAAGAACAAGGTCTGATGAGCTGCCCTGTTTATAAGGTCAGGAACATGGATAAAAGAAGTTAAGCTTAGAAAACTGTAGGTCTTGTGCTTGTTCTCAGTCTCCATGAGCCCTCTTCCTGTGGAATGCTGCTCAGGTGGCAGGGAGTGGGAGCAACCTAGTCCATAGAGAGTTTTACCGTCAACCCAAAGGTGGCTCCTCTCTGGCATTTCAAAGCCACCAGCTGCTCTGCAGGAAAAAGATGGGCAATCTCAACCTATGTGCTTTATAGCCTCTGAAAACCCTCTGGAGGGTCAGCTATGAACCAGTTCCAACCTGAGGGAAAATGAGTTTTGAAATCGGATGAGACGTCAGTCAGGTGATGTATCTAAATAAATGCTCTGTGTACTCTCACGTACATCATGAGGACGAAAGCACTCCAGAACGAAGGCTGCACGGTGGAGTGGACCTGGGCGGAGGGATTGTATAACAATCAAAGAATTTTTCTTTTACTTTTCAAAGAGGAGAACGAACTAGAAGGGAGGGGTGGGCAGGGAGAAAAGTACAACAATGAATGAATGAATGGAAATCCAAAATCTCTGTAAATTTTCATTAAAAGTAATAATTAAAAATACCTACAAAATTATATACATATATAAACCTCAAAACTCTCTGTATACTCACATATATATCATGAGGACCAAAGCTCTCTATATCGTCACACACACATCATTTACCTTGTGGCCTGAAGAAATGTGCCTGTTGGATCAAAAACACACACAAGGTAGGAACACAGCCCACTACCATGGCTCCAAACACCCCTTTCAGAAAATCAGAAATCCACAAGGTACTTTCAAATACTGTAACTCAGCTCAGCCTCACTACAACACTCTAAAGTAGGCAAAGTTTAATTTATCAGAAACTCTCAGCTTCAGATTCTTGAGTAAATAATAATTGAATAAGAATAATAAAAAATAATCTTTGAGTCATGAATGAGACTAGTTCCACCAACAATAGCTACCACCTTCCTGCTCAGCAAAGTGTCTCGCACAAAGCAATTGCTCAATTATTGTTTAATCGGATAAGGAAATTTCTTCTCTCAGTTGGCTACACTGGCAATGGAGTTTCTATTTCACTACGCAAACTTTATCAGTTCTATCTTTACATGTTCAGTGGATTTCTAATAATTATGTGACAGACTGACAGAATTGCTTTCCAGTTCCAGAAATTAGTGGGTGGACTTTAGGCATAAAATGACTTCATTAAGATTTTTGGAATAAGAATAGCTTCAAATGTGTGTTTCATCTTTGCTGGGAAGTCGTAAAATACCAGCACTAAGAAGGAATTAACAAAATCTACACACTTCTTTTTTTTTTTTTTACACACTTGATTTTCAATCAAACTTAGAAATCATTTTCAGACTTCAAAATATTTGGTGAGAAAAGTATACCAGAAAAAAAGAAAAGTATACCAGGTGCTGATGCCAGATTCTTGTTGTTATTAAGTGTCATTGAACCAACTTCGACCCATTAGGACCTTATGAACAACTCATCTAAACTTTGCCCTTCTTCTCGGTCCTCACATCTCTGCCATGCTCAGACCCATTGTTCCGGTCACTGGGTCAGTCCACCTCATTTAGATGCTTCCTCCTTTTTGGTGACCTTCTACCTTTTCCAGCAGGATGTCTTTGTCCAAGGGCTGGCCTCTCCTGAAAACAGAGAGTCAAACACTGTTGCATAGTCCATAAAATACAAGTACATGAGGTAAAGTTTCAATATCCTTGCCTTGAAGGAACATTCTGGTTGTGCTTCCTACAAGACAGATGCCCTTTCTTCAGTCTATGGAATATTTAATACTCTTCGTCAACAGCACAATTCAAAGGCATTACTTCTTCTTCAGTCTTCTTTATTCTTGTCCATTTTTTTTAATGGTGAGAAAATTTGTATTTAGAATTAGCCAGCTGGACTCAGTTTAGATGATTCCAATTTGGTTGGCAACATCCAAAGCATCATAGTCAGGAGCAAGTAGACCATAAGCCTTCTTCTCTCCATCAGGCCTAATCAAAGTGTTGACCTTGGCCACATCAGTGTCATAGAGCTTCTTTCCAGCTGGTTTGATTTGGTGCTTGTTGGCCTTGACATCCACAGTGAACACAAGTGTGTTGTTATCTTCTATCTTCTTCATGGCTGACTTAGTGGTCAGGGGAAACTTGATGATGGCATAGTGGTCAAGCTTGTTTCTCCTGGGGGTGCTTTTCTGAGGGTATTTGAGCTACATTTGGAGTTTCAGCGTCTTAGGCCGCCAGAAGGTGGGTGACATGCAGATCTTTTTTTTGGCTGTAGACGCCCTTCAGGACGCCTTCTTGACCTTTAATGCCTTTGCTTTGACTTCAGTTTTGGAAGGGACAGGGGCTTCCTTCTTTGCTTTTGGTGCCATCTTCATAGGAAAGCTCTTTGTCCACCTTTTACATACACATGAAACAATTGATAATACCATGGCTTGGTTCTGGCATCGAGATGCTCAACAAGATGTATTGGCACAGTGACTCTAACAAAGGGTCCTCTCAGGGAGGAGTGCAGGATAAGACAGATAAGACAGATATCAGCTCTCTTGCTCATGGGGTTGTTAAGAGTCAGAGTTGACTTGACGGCACATGACAGCAATAACAGCACTCTTTGGAGAGGGAAACTTAGGGAAATAGGACAAGGAAGGAAAAGGACTAAGCAAGGATGTGTTCTCTGTTGGAATCTCGAATCAGTCTCATCCCAGGAAAACTCTGGAGCACGAATTGTACCACAAGATTAATCCACTTTGAGGCAAGAGTGTTTCCCCGGATGGTGCAAAACATTGGTGTGCTTGGCTGCTAACTGAAAGGTTGGTGGTTAGAGAAGCACCTTAGAAGAAAGATCTGGAGATGTTTTGGTGTTGGTCTTTTGTTTTGTTTTAAAATCAGTCACTGAAAGTCCTTTAGAGCCCAGATCTATATGCAAACATGGAGTTTCCCTGAGTCAGCACTATACTGACATGTATTTGTTTTTGAGGCAAAGGGGCTGGTCTTTTGACCTCCTGCTAGTCAGTCATCCTGTAAGGCCTCTAGGGAAAGGACAGATAAGCGTCATGGTGGCAGGAGGAAGGATGCACGGCAGTGGAAGGACTCTATGAGGAGCACGCGTAACATCCAATAGAGGTGGCAACCTCAAAATCCATACACAGCGATGGCTGAGCATTCAGAACTCATAGTGAGTTGTCTGTGGTTGTAAATCAAATCAGTGGAGATTGCCTGTCTTTTTCCCTCAGAGCTGTTGGTGGATTTGAACCTCCAGAAAGGCACTGTCTCTGAGTTAGCGAGACAACTTCCTACTGACTAGACTGCCGCAGCTCAAAGAGGCCAGCTCACTGCTTGTCCAGGAATTGAACCCGAGTCAACTGCTTGGAAGGCAGCTATGCTCACCATTATCCCACCACCATTGCACATCTTGATGTGAGCACAGATAGGAATACAAGCAAACCAACAGAATTTCCCCTTCTAAATGAATATGCAAGCAAAAGTCTCAAAGCCCAGGGAGATAATAGAGCCCTAAAACATAAAAGCAAGGGGAGCTCTGGTGGCCTAGTGGCAAGGAGCTGCAACTACAATCCCAGAGGTGCACGGTTCGAATCCACCAGATGCTCTGCCGGGGAAGGAGGGACAGTCTCCTCCTGTACCAGTCAGATCTGATTTGACGGTACACGCACACAAAAATAATAAAATAAAATAAAAAACCAACAACATAAAAGCAAACATTTACTTGAGATTAAGTCAATAGAATAGTGTTGTTATGTTCTGTCAAGTTAACTATGACTCACGTGACCTTATGAACAAGTGATCTGAACCTTGCCCTGTCCTGCCGAAGCCTCAAGGTCTCTGACGTGCTCGAGCGCATTGTCATTGTCACTGCGTCCACCTTGTTGATGGACATCTCATTTCCTCTTTTCAGCTACCGCTCTTCCTCTCCCAGTATGTCTGATGACTGGTCCCTCCTTGACAATATGACCAAAGCATGTGAAATGAAGTCTTATCATCCTTCTGTCAAAGCGACACCCTGGTTGCAGTCCCTCGAGGATGCTCTTGATTGTTCTCTGGCAGCTCATGGGATCGTCAATACTCTGCAGGGGGGAAAAAAAACACCCCAAACACCACAAACCAAAAATCCCCCTTTTTGCCAACCCCACAATTCAGAGGCATCAATTCTTCTGCCACCTTTACTCGCTTTTCAACTTTCAGATGCGCATGCAGTAATTGAAAATATTTTTAAATACATATGGTTGGTTATCTGTCTTGAGAGGAGCAAAGTAATAATGCTCCCCTAAAAAGAACAAGAGATTACAAAACATTTGCTGGGCTGATCCTTCCCCATGGTGAAAGGAGGGATACATATGGATGTTAGCAATAAATTTCCTTCTAGAGCAAAATTTAGTTTCTTTTTAATGTATTTCTTTTAAAAAATAAGATTTACATTAAAGCTTAAAATCATATTGGTTATCCATTCAATCATTTATGCATGTTTTGCTTTATAAGATTCATTATAATACCACAAGGTAGTGACACTTTTCTCATTTCCTCCCTTTAATTCTCATTTCCAGTGACCCTATCCTCCTCTTTCCTGTCTTCTAGGCTCCATCTCTGGACGAATGTTGCTCTTTTGACCTTATGTGGCTGGTCAGTCTAAGGAGTGAGTGCCTTTCTGGTGCTTCTGGTCCATCTTCTGTACCTGAAAATTTGGCTGGAAGTTTGACTGTGGCATCTATTTTTGATACTCCATAATGTCCCTTCTCCCTCAACTCCTCTGAACCGCTCTTGGCATTAAGGAGAAGGTGTTTCCTCCTGCTGTGCTTTGTGACCTTAGCAGACTTTGGGGCTGTCTAGAGCTTTGCTGTTCTCTCAGGCATAGGAAACATTCTAGAGCTCTCCATTCTGACTCACGGAACACTGGGAGCTTTGTGTCCACGTGCACAGTCATCCATAGTGTTGCTTCCAAATTGGCACCACGACTTCAACCTTGGCCTTGGAAATAGTGGCTCGAAAGCTGTACCTTCTCAGACTCTACAGTCTCAGTGGGGATTCTCCTCTGCTTCTCAAGCCAAGGGCTTGGCCATGGTGAGAGAGCACAAGGTTCTTAGCTGAGGCTGCTTGATAGCATCTACCATTTTTGCTTTTATTTTGAGCCCCTTCTCCCTTGTTCCTTGCGCCCGTCAGGGCCCCTTCCTGAGAAGTCTGACCCAAGGGAGAAAAACAAGCTCAGTCATTTCAGGACTAGAAATGAGACATGTTTAGTTTTTAAATTATTAGAAACTGAAAGGTAGGCGTGGATATAAATGAGGACAGGAGTAAAGGATGGGCGCCGATACGGATGACAGAACATCTTGTAGAATCAGGCATCTAATCAGAACAGAGACTGTGCTGCTGCAATGTGGACCCCTCTCCCCTTCGACCTCTTTACCGTCAAACCTTCTGGAGTTTCTACCTATAAAAAAGCCCAGTGTGGGTGAAGTTAATGCAATTCAAGGGACCCAGTTTCGTATCTGAGTCAAGAGAATGTGTGGGATGGCGACACCGTCATAAATGGAACTAGTTCAGTGGAAGCAGAGCCAAAAAGTCTAGCCAAAGGAGACCACGAGAAGGTAAGGTCTCTAAGAGTTCATAGAAGCTGCCAGCTTTATCCTGAACTGTGTGCAGTATGTGTCAGAGCCAACGATCAGGCGCTTGTCCAACGTTTGTCCTCCTCCAGCTCCACGTGGCCATCAGCAGACCCAAACGTGGACATGAGGGTAGTGTTTTCTCCATCCTATGGTCCCAGGACGTGGTCCAAGGCAAGATGGATGGGGTGAGAGGTCTTCACATTTCATGTCATCACAACAAACAACACACAAAAGCCTGGGTTTTTCTCAACAATCTTTGTATCCTCCAAATCATCCTTATCCCAATGGAACAAGAAACGGCCACTGAGTAGGGCTTAATAAAGACTGTTGGTGGTGTAGTCAATAAAGAGCTGCCCTGCTAACCTACCAGCTAGGAATCTCCAGCAGTTCAAGTCCACCAGTCACTTCAAAGAAGAGACATGGGCAGTTTCTTTCCAGTTGCTATACAGCCTTGGAAGCCTGTCAGAGGGCTGCTGAGTCAGAATCAATGCAATGGTGGTTGTTGATTGCTGTCGAGTCTAGCGCGACTCATAGTAACTCCATTTCTGTAACTATCATCATGTTTTCAAGTTCATAGAGTTTTCAGAGGCATGTGGTTAAGGAAGTGGATGCTACTCCTGCTTCCAAGCCTGTTTTACAACTGGGAGCTCCACCGAACACTGTCCACATTGGGAAGCCATTCTGGTGTTTCACACCCCAATGGCACAAGGTTCAGCATCACAGCAAACCCAGATTATTTCAGTACAGCAAATTGGCAAAGAGTGATGTACAATGAAGAATGTTCCTCCAAAATATAACAACACTAGTCTCACTTAGCAGTGGTTAAGTGTCGTCAGGTCAAATATGACTCATAGTGACCCTATGAACAAAAGACTCGAACTCTCTTCTGTAGTTAACATAATTTCTTTATGTTGATAAAGTCTATAGAGTTTCAAGAGGCATCTGGTTTAGGAAGTGGATGCCACTCCTGCTTCCAAATCGGAATCAATCTGGAAGGTCCTCCAAACATGGTCCATGATGTGCCATTATGGTATTTGACACAACTATGGCACAGTGTTAAGCATCACAGCCATTCCAAGTTATTCAGTACAGCAAATAGACAAACTGCTGTACCAATTAAAGAACATTTTTTAAAAGGCACACCCAACAAATGCTGTTGATTGTGATAAACTAAGTATTCCCTTTGCTCTTGGGTTTTGTTGGCTAAAAGGGACAAAGTAAAGTCTAGCCAGCTGGCACCCGCTTGTGGAGGGAAAAAACCAGTAACACCAACCATACACCTACCAACACAAACCCCCAAATGTTCCTTATGTGACCCTCTTCAAGTCGTGAGAAACCAACTTCTAGAGTGGAACTTAATGATAGTGAGGTGTTTTTTGGTTTTAGAAGATTTTTTCAGTTCTTTTCTACTGCATATATATTTGGATGGAGATCCAGATATATGTATGTGTGTACACACACCCACACCCACACCCATGACTTTTGGTGGCCTAGGGGGTAAGGAATTGTACTGCCAACCCAAAGACACATGGTTCAAATCCACCTGCTGCTCCTTGGGAGAATGATAGGCAATCTCCTCCTGTGCAGTGTACAACCTCTGAAAACCCAGTTGAGAGTCAACTCGGGGTCGTTTCCTACTCAATGGCAACAAGTAAGATATATAAAAGAAATTGTGGGAAGGCTTTGAAGAATTTGTATCTAAATATTGAAAGAATAGTTCTAATGTCAGCTGACATTAGAACTAGACACGGCTACAGGAGTGCTGGGACTCTGGCCACGCTTCTCATACCTGGACGAGGTCAGCACCCACCCTTTTAGTCATCCTGGAAGCCCTGGTTGTAGATGGTGGTGTCACTGTGAGAGGCTGGGCACCAAAGACATGCAAATTAAAATCACGTGGTACTTACTGTCAAGAAGGCTCTCTCAGCCAATGGTCAACATATGTTTAGTCAAACAAGCGAAGTGCTGTATGGAGCCCCTACGTGGTGCAAATGGTTACGTGCTCCTGACTATGAGCTCAGATGCTGGCAGGAGGAAGGCATCCCAGAGAGGTCCAGGAAGACTGCTTCTGCCAAAAGTTGTCAGCTTTGCAAATCCTATGGTCTGCACAGGTGGGGTCACTTGAGTCAGAAGTAACTTGACAGCAAACAAGAAAAACAAGTGCCATACAGATGCGTGTGACAGGAAAAGAGGACTAACAGCCTTGTGTGAAGGAACTGTGGAGACACCTGCCTTTCAGAGGACCGGTGAGCGTTCACTCTCCATTCAGTCCCGTTTCCTCTTGCACCGGCAGCAGAATGCTTTCCAGACGTTATCCTGATGCCCAAGCCTGATACACAGCCGTGATCTTGAAATGTCTTTTTGATTCAAAGGAAATGTGGGATTTTCTGTTTCTTTGGTATTTTTGGCTTTTGCTTACAGTGTCCAGTATGGATTGTACTCCAACATAAAGAAAGTAAAAATCCTCACAACTGGACCAACCACAACAAACAGAAAAGACTGATGTTATCAAAGAAATCCTTTTACATGGATTCCTACTCCACACCCACGGGTGTAGCAGTGAAGAAATCAACGACCGACTGCACTGGGAAACGTGCTGCAGAAGAGCTCTTCAATGTGTTAAAAAGCAAAACCTGCTTGTACCAGTTAGACCTGATTTGACGGTACACAAACAAGAAATAATTTTAAAAAAAACCACAAAAAATATTACGAGGGACACCTGACCCAACTCATGGCCTTTTCAGTCATCTCGTGTGCATGCTGAAGTTGGACCATGAGGGCAGTGGTCAAAGAAGAATGAGCGGTTGTTTTTGCTTTGTTTTGTTTTAATTTTGTAAAATTATTTTATTTTTGTGTGTATCGTCAAATCGGATCTGACTCGTACAAGGAGGAGATTGCCCTTCCTTCTCTACCAGAGCATCTGATAGATTCGAACCATGCACCTCTGGAGTTGCAGTACAGCTTCTTGCCACTAGGCCACCAGAGCTCGCCAAAGAATGAGCGTTTATGAATTGTGGGGTGGTTGTGGCTGTTGTTATGTGCCGTCAAGTTGACTGTGACTTGTAGTGACCTTATGTACAATAAATAGCTCTGAACCCTGCCCTATCCTGAGCCAATCTCACTGTCTCTAACACACCTATCTTTATTATCCAGTTACTGTGTCAATCCATCTCATCTGAATCTCTTACATTGTCCCTCCACCCTTCCCAGCACGATGTCCTTCTCCAAGGACTGACTGGTTTCTCCTGGCAATGTACCCAAAGTATGTAAGATGGAGCTTCAAAGTCCTTGTCTTCAAAGTGCAGCCCTTGGGTTGAGAAATGTCTCCAGGATAGACCTGTTTGTTCTCTTAGCAAACAATGCCATGGACTGTCAGAAGAGTGAACAAATTGGTCCACATAAGCGAAGATGAAGAGACGTTTTGCATAGCCTTTGGGCGTGCTGTCAGAGGGAACCATTCCCTGGGAAAGAACACAGGCTTGGAAAGCAGTCAGTTGAAAAAAAAAAAGAGGCAAAGACCCTCAATGAGACAATTTGACACAGTGACTGCGACAACAGGCCCACACGTAGCAATGTCCATAAGCATCATGCAGCACCTGGCAACCTTTCTTTCTGTTGTCTGTGAAGCCACTTTGAGTCAGAAGTGACTTCAGCACACGGTGACGGCATCTCTTAGAGAGGCAGGAGTATACGCTACAGAGGCTACGTGCCAACCAAACCGTGATGATGTGGTTAAGCTGACAGAGAAGAAAGGTGAAGTGTTAAGAACAGGTGTCACCAAAACAGGAAAATGCCCATTGACTCATACACCTTTGGGTGAGACAGACGCCCGTAATTGCTGAGCTTGAACAGAGCCCTGGTGAGATTTTTCACACGTTCAACAAGAAGGCGAGGGCTTTGTGCAAGGCCTGTTGTTTTCTCTAGGTGAGAATGAAAAAGAACAACCTTCCACACCCTTTTTCACAGAGTCATCTTCACCATACAAGAGACCTATTTTGTTCGTGTCAGGAACTGGGGTGGGATACGAGTGGGTCGTCTTGTGGATACACGCAGCACAAGAGTCCCGGAACTGGCCCAATGGGAATCTAACATCTGCCCTTCCCTTTCAATGGGGGAACAACCCTGAAGCAAAGCAATCCTTCGGACAACTCAGCAGCGGCAGGCAGTGCTAGGTCGGAGGCTTTGCTTGAGCAGCTGAAATAGCTTGTCTGTGATGGGACTGAGATGATGGCATGGAGGAAGAGAAGCAAAAGGAAATGAACAAAAGAGCCTGAACTGAGTTCTCTATTCACCTCTGACTCAATTTTCCGATCTACATCATCAAGGTAAGACTATGTTAAAACAGTTTGCAGTGAGCTACTCATCTCAGGGATGGCAGAAGAACTGATGCCGTTGAGTTGTGAGAGAAGAGTATTGAACATACCATGGACCACCAAGAGAACTAACAGGTCTGTCCTCGAGAGGATGGAACCAAGCTTCTCCTTGGAGGCTAGGATTTTGAAGATCTGTCTTGTATACTTTGGTCATGTAGCCAAGAGGGACCAATCCTTGGAGAGGGATATTATACTTGGAAGGGTGGATGGACAGTGCAGGAAAGGAAGGACCCGGATGAAATGTGTTGATGTAATAACTGGGGTAACGAGGGTAGGTGTGTCAGAGACAATGAGATTGGCTCAGAATAGAGCGGGGTTCAGAGCTGTTGTGCATAGATTGCAATGAGTTACAAGCAACTCGATGACAACACATTAGAAGAACAACAACTAATCTAAAAGTTGCCAGTCCAAACCTGCCATGGGAGGAGGGCCTGGTTATCTGCTGGCACAAAAGTTGATAGTTGAGTAAACACTCCGTGAAACCATTGAGTGAAATCATTCTATCCTGTAACACATGGGATTAGCATTGGAATGGACTCAGTGGCTGTGGATTTGGGAGTGTGGAGGCAAAGGACTCGGAAGAACAACAAAGACATAACACAGTCAGTGGGATTTGAGTGTTGTTTGTTATGTAACATAACTGCTATCCTGACGTTGTCTCCCAGGTTTGGGCACCAAAATGTTACTGTGGGGTTGACACTCTGGCTTTGGAATTCCTCATTTGGCTAAAGAATTAAACTGGGTGGGAGAGACTCAAGATGATGGTGTCTGAGCTACAGGAATAGCACGATGTACAACCATTTTAGTGGCTCTTTAAAGAGTTGTTCTTAGTGTTCAGCAAACATGTTGTTATTGTTAGGTGCACTGAGTAGGACTCCTAGGGACCCTATGAACAATGGATCTGAACCGTATTCTTTCTACCCTTTGTCATCCTCACACTTCTTTTTTTCCCCTATAATTATATTTTACTAATTTTCATAAACATTTACAGAGATTTTGGGTTTCCATTCATTCATTGTTGCACTATTCTCTCTACCCTCCTCCCAGTTTGTTCTT
>NW_006399841.1:5692689-5697171 GCF_000299155.1 Elephantulus edwardii | reverse complement strand
TTCTCCAGAGTCAACCATTTTGAATAATATTGCAATCCTCACACTTCTTGATACCCAAAACCCCTTGCAGCAGTCACTGTGTCAATCCACCTGGCTGAAGGCCTTCCTCCTCTTGACAGCCCTCCATCCTTCCAAGCATCCTGTCCCTCTCCCAAGGAATAGCCCCTATAGCAACATGCCTGAAATATGTGAGGTGAAGCCTTTTCATCTTTGCCTCGAAAGAACTTTCTGGACGCACCCTCTCCAAGATGTATTTATTTGTTTTCTTGGCCATCCATGAGCTGTTCAGTGCTCTTCTCTAACACCACAGCTCAAAGGCATCAATTCTTCTTCTGTCATCCTTATTCATTGTCCAGCTCTCAAATGCATAGCAAGTGATTGGAAAGACCATGGCCTGAATCAGATGCACCTTAGTTCTCAAACTGATATTATTACTCCTTGACTGCAGACTTTCCCAGTGCAATGTAGCTCCTGATTCCCTGACTGCTGGTAACAAGAGTATTAATTGTGGATCCAAGTAAGATGAAGTTGTTGATAGTTTAAATCTCCTCTCCACCCATCAAGATGTTGTCTATTGGTCCAGTGCAGGCATGGAGGCCCTTAAAAATTGTTTTTGTCTTACTTTAAATAGTCCTGGAGTAGGCTGAGTCCTTGATAGAGCACATGGATTCAGTGCGACGTGTGGCTTGCCAAGAGAAAAGGTGAAGAGACAGAAGCAAAGGTGAAAGTAAAGGGAATTTATTAGCAAAGATACACTCCAGAGAGAGGAACCCGTGGCTGGTCACAGAAGGTCAGGGTGGAGAGGACGTCACCACTAGGGTGACAGGATCACATAGCTGGCTTGTTTCTTCATTTAAGTCTATAAAAGCATACAAATCTTCCCTGATTTTAGACCCTGAAATATCCCCTTGTCCTACTCAAACAACTGCCTCTTGGTCTAAGTATGGTTCCATAGGAGCATAATGAAATGTTCTGGAATCCCCGTGGTTTGCAATGTTGTCCATTATTTGGTGTGATCTACACAGTCTGCTGCACAGTCAACAAAACAGGTAAATACCTTTTTTTTCAGCCATGTTATCTGTCATTATTCTTCTGTATCTGGCTTGAATTTCTGGCAGTTTCCTGTTGATGTGCTACTGGAACCATTTTTAAACATTCTCTTCAGCAAAATTTCACTGCACGTACCGTTTCCTTAGCCTGGGATGCTCTCTCTCCTCTTTCACTTGCTAACTCCTCCTCATCCTTCAGGTCTCTTTCTCTCTCATTGCTGTTGAGTTAAAACTCACCATAACCTGACCCTCCAATGGGTTTAGGAGGCTGTCGGTGGCACTGGAGAAAAGTGCCCGTCTATCTCTCATGAAGCTGTTTGTGGAACAGAACAACCAGAGAGGAACAGCTTTTGAGTTGGCAGTGAATTCCCCTCCTGACTACACTCCCAGGGTTTTCTATTTCAGGTCTCAGTTCAGATTCCCTTTGCTTCAGGAAGGTTTACAGGCCCTGAAGCCCCCTTTTTTAAAAAAAATTTTTTTACAGAGGTTTTGGATTTCCATTCATTCATTGCCGCAATTTTCTCCCTGCCCACCCCTCCCCACCAGCTCGCTTCCCCCTCCGAAGAGAGAAAAAAAAAATTCCTTCATTAGTATACAATTCCCACGTCCCTTCCCCCCACCCCCCACCCCGAGTACACTTCTCTATGCAACCTTAATTCTGGATTCCTGTGCTAACCATAATACTCAATCATATATCACTTCTAATCTGTTCTTTCCCTCATCTGTTTCAATACAATATACATAATTTATCCAGTTTTTTCTGTCATACCCCCACCCTGATGTCAGACCCATACAACAGTGGCACCATGCAGTGTTTGTCCCTTTGTGACTGAGATATTTCACTCAGCATAATGTCCTCCAGGGTCACCCACTTTGAATAATATTGCATGAGTTCCTTGTTTTTAAATGCTGTGTAGTATTCCATTGTGTGGGTATACCAGAGCTTCTCTATCCATTCGTTTGTTGATGGGCCCCTAGGCTGCTTCCAACTCTTTGCTATTGTAAACAAAGCTGCAGTAAACATGGGTGTGCATATATCTGCTTGGATGGCAGACATGGTCTCTCTGGGGTATATTCCCAGTCATGGGATTGCTGGGTCAAATGGTATCTCTATTTGCAATTTTTTGAGAAAGCGCCACACCGCCTTCCACAATGGTTGCACCATCTTACATTCCCACCAACAGTGAATAAGAGTTCCAGTTTCTCCACATCCTCGCCAGCATTTGTTGCTTGCTGTTCTGTTCTATTTTGCTTTTCTTACTGGGGTGAGATGATATCTCATAGTTGTTTTGTCTGAAGCCCCTTTTATGGATGTGCACCCATTTCCCTGCTGCCGGGAGTACTGGCTGCCAGCAGCTCAGCTGACTTCTTCTCGGAGCTTTGCTCTTGACCAATGGGAGTCTCCACATCGCTCCCCACAGCTTCACTCTCCATTAGCTGTTGCCTTCTTGGAGGCAGCGTGCAACCAATAACTTGTTGACAAGGGGAGAGGAATGAAATGGTCAGCTGGCTCCTTTGGTTCAAGTAGAGACCATCTTTCTTGCTCAATCAATGTGAATTGATTGTGTGGTACTAGCCATTCTCACCTGACCCACCAACTGATCTCAGCCTCCAGATCACTGGAGCCTGGCCCAGATCAGAGGGATCTTGATCTAAATAAATAATTGTTGTAGAAGTGGAATTGGAAGCAGGAGTGGCATCCACTTCCTAAATAACGTGCCTCCGGGAAACTCTATGAACTGTGATAAATGTCGATAGTTGTAGAGGGGCTTCAGGCCTTTTGTTCATAGGGTCGCTATGAGTCGTGCTTGACTCGAAGGCAAACAGCAACAACAACACAACTGGAAAGTAATTTCCTTGCTATCTTTCCCCTCCTTTTACATTCCGCTCTTTCCTCATTCTTTTTCTCTTTAAAGCATGTGCCCTGTGAACCACGTGTCCCAGCGTCCCTGCCAAGGGCTCTGCTTTGAGACGGAACCCTGTCAGCCCCTGGCTGTGAGTGGGCACCACTGTGTCATGGGACTAACTCGGCTGCAGAGCCCACGAGATCATATTGAAGGAATCTGTTTATGTGTCCCTCTTGTTACCTGTACCCCCCTAGACGTGAAATGCTTCCACTGTTGTTGTTGTTGACTACGGTTGTTTCTATTTGTCACTGAGTTGATTCTGACTCCTGGAGACCCCATAAGTGCACAGTAGGGCTGCTCCATGGGGTGCCTGAGGCTTGGCCTTTGGAAAGCGGATCTCCAGGCCTGTCTCCTGGGTACCTTCAAACTGCTGACCATGCACTCAATCCAGGTGACAGTAGCTCAATTTTTTAAAAAACAATTTTACTGTTGTGTGTGTGTATCACCAAATCAGATCTGACTGGAACAGGAGGAGATTGTCCCTCCTTCTCCAGCAGAACATTTGGTGGATTCGAACCATACACCTCTAGGATTGCAGTGCAGCTTCTTGCCACTAGGCCACCAGAGCTCCCTGAGTGGCTCAATATTTGAAAAGGAGAGAAAAGGAAAGGTTTAAAGGTGAGATTGTATTGGATATTAGTGATATTTCCACAAAGAAGTAATCTTAGGGAATTTTTAGGTGCAAAGACCAAGAACTTAAGTAACAGGATCTATGAAATGACCAAAAAAAGCCAATTGCATCATTCCAGTGTATGGAAACACGGAAGCAAAAATAGCAGTATTTTGTCACCAAGAAAAGAGGAGCAGCTAGGACCAAGATGGGTCAAAGAGTTCAGCTTAATGAAGAGTGATTCAGTATTCAAACCATGCCTTCAATACAACAGTCACATTCTGTGTGCTTCTCCCCAGGGAACACACACACACACACACACACACACACACACACACACACACACACACAGAATGTTTAGACCAGAGTCTTGTGTTACTCAGTGCCAATGAGTTGACTCTAAGTCATAGCAAACCTATGACCAGCAGACCAGAACCTTGCCTTATCCTGGCCCTGTCTTCACCACGCTCAAGCACGTTACTGCAGTCATGTGTCAGCTACAGCAGAGTGCAGCTGGGTCATTCTCCACCGCTCTGCATCTAGATATGTGGTGTGAGTGATTGTTAAAAAGCAAAATTCTGGCCGCCGCCGCCATTTTACCACAATAAAGAAGCTTTCAGCTGCAGCGAATCCCCCAAAAAAAAAAAAGCAAAATTCTGGCTAGCTCTGGTAGCCTAGTGGCAAGAAGCTGCACTACAAAAGAGGTGAGCGGTTTGAATCCACCAGATGCTCTGCTGGAGAAGGAGGGACAATCTCCCCCTGTACCAGTCAGATCCGATTTGACGGTACACACAAAAGTAATAATAATTTTAAAACAATTTTTTAAAAAAGCAAAATTCTGATGCCCAGAGAAGAAAAAAGTATCAGATAATGACCTCAATTCCCTTTCTTCACCCTTTACCTCTCTCCTCTCCTC
>NW_006399841.1:5687921-5692004 GCF_000299155.1 Elephantulus edwardii | reverse complement strand
CGACATTTACAAACAAGCAGCAATCTGCTGGGCTTCCCTGTTCTTGCTGGATCCTCTCCTGTCCTCTCCCCTCCCCTCCTCTCTCCTCTCCCCTCCCCCCTCTCTCCTCTCCTCTGCTCAAACGTGCTCAGTATCATTGTTATTGTGTGTACCGTAGAGTTGGAACCAACCCATAGATGACCCTCCAGTGGTTTTCAAGAGGCAGTGAATTGCACAGGAGGAGATTGTCCATCCTCCCACAGAGCAGCGGGTGGCCTCGAACCATGAGCTCAGCCTCATAAACACATGCAAGCCTCTGCTGACAGAGGGGTCATGGCTTCATCATGGCTTCATTGATTGAGTCTTCAACAAGACCACTGGGACCTGGGGGAGATCCGGCAGTCCCTGATCCACTCTGCAGGGCTTCTTTGGTCTGATTTCTCTAGGACTTTACTCTGGTCCCTCTTTGGGCTTTGGAAGCATGTGTTGCTGTTGACTGAGTTAGGTAGACAGATGAACCTAGTCACCCACAGGAAACGTGTGAGGTTCTTGCCAAACATAGGACAAGCGTTGACATCAGTCTTCAGTCCTCTTCCGTCCACCCTCACTGTCTCCTCAGACCCTATCTGCCTCCAGAGAGAGCGGCCTCAGGGGAAAACCAAGAGTCACCATTTATCCTCAATTCCATGAAATGCCACTCACTTCCCTCAGAGAAACACACTGCTCTCTGAACTTTTCAGGTAGATTCCGGGGGAATTTGCTCTAGGTCAAAGAGCAAAATGAGCAGAAGAGACGCCAGGCTTCTGATAAGATGATGGGTTTTGTCATTGAGGGACGTGAGGCTGTGAGAGTGAGTCATCTTCAGTGCCAAGCCTTGGTTTCTGAGGGGTGTCCTCTGGTCCCACGTGTACAAGCCAATCTTCTCAACACAGATGCACACAGAACTCCCAGAGCCGTCACACAATCCGCACGAGTTCGACCTGACTTCCAGCCAGGGCAGGGCAGATGAAACACTGTTCTGTGTTTTACCTTCTGGGTTTTCTCAAGTGGAATAGCTCATTTTTCTTCCTGAAGTTCAATCAAGCAAGCAAGGCAAATAGTCTAGGGTTTGGATGCAAAACACTTGGATTTGACATTTCATTTTCAGTAAGTCTTCTTTAACTCTCAGATTCCTCTCTGCATGTACACACAACTTAGAGATGGAACTGGGTGCAAGGAAGTGTGGGAGGTGGTGACGAGACTCATTACGGAATATTAGCACACGTGTATGTCGTTCTGGCCTCTGGTTCGAGCCCCCCTCCTTTCTCTGAATCACCATCTCAAGTTCCTGCTTGACCAGGTAACTCTTTCCTCAAAATGTTTGTCACCTGTCTTGTTGGTCTTCTGAAGAAAACCTTAGTTCTATGTTTCCTTCAGATATTAAAACAATACCCCTTGGGTATTAATATCCTTTCACTATCAGGCCGCGTGAGCAGGTTCCTTCATTTTCCTTTCTTCTTTAATTCCTCAGATAATGTGAGCTGGTTCTTTTTTTTTTTTTTAAATTTTTGTGTGAGTGTACCGTCAAATCAGATCTGACTGGTACAGGAGGAGATTGTCCCTCCTTTTCCCGGCAGAGCATCTGGTGGATTCGAACCATGTGCCTCTGGGATTGTCGTTGCAGGTCCTTGCCACTAGGCCACCAGAGCTCCCCCGAGCTGGTTCTTTTGTTCACTCTTTCTGTTCCTTAGGTTTCTCTTCCTTCACCTCTAGTGCCCATTAACCAAGTACAGTAGCTGATCAGAAGGACCATGTTTCTTCAACTAAGTTGGACATAAAAGGACGTGAAGACAGGTTGGCGTGACCCAGGTGCCAACTCTTCCCACTGTGTCCCCAGATTCTAGATGAAAGCTCACCCCCTCCTGTGTGGAATGTGAAAGGAGAGAAAGATACTAGCCTTTAGGAACCTGCATCATAGTAAGGGCTCATGTTGTTAAATCCCACAAGGCTGGGACCACTCTTAGGAGATGGCACTGGAATTCCTCTGTGAGTCACTCGCCCAAGACCTCGTCAATGGTAAGGGTTAGTGCACATTGCATTTCCCTTCCCAAAGCCTGTCCTGTTTCACTGTGGGAGACAGTACTGCTGGGAAGGAGCATGGAGGACGTCAGCTCGTGGGAGACTTCCTCACACCAAGGAAAGCCCTTGTGGCTCCAAGTAGAGCAGCTGTGTCATGGGAGCAGTGCAGAAACCTTCACTCGACATTTACAAACAAGCAGCAATCTGCTGGGCTTCCCCGTTCTTGCTGGATCCTGTCCCATCAGCTCCGACTCACAGTGACCCGAGGAACAGATCTGCACCTCGCCCTACACTGCGCCATCCTCACCATCTCCACCACGTTCATGTTCATTGTCACAGCCATGTGTCAACCCATCCTGTGGAGGGCCTTCCTCTCCTACCCCGACCCTCCGCTTTTCCAAGCATGATGTCTTTTTCCAAGGACTGGTCCCTTCTGATAACAAGCTCAAAGTGTGTGAGATGACCTTTTTAGGAAAATCTTTACCTTATTTTATTATTTTGTGTGTGTGTCGCATCAAATTGGATCTGACTGACACAGATCCTTCTCCAGCAGAGGATTTAGTGGATTCAAACCGTGTACCTCAGGGATTGCAGTGCAGCTTCTTGCCACTAGGCCACCAGAGCTCCTGAGATGAACTTTTACCACTGATGTCTTTAAAGAGCATCCTGGTTACGCTGGGACTCTAGTTCTCAAAAAGCTCGGAACCAGAGGGAACAAGGGATAAACTGGAGGGAAATACATCTGGTTTTGTCAGACCAGAGTTTAAAAAAAATTTTTTTTAATTTTTTTTAAAATTTTATTATTTTTGTGTGCATGTACCGTCAAATCAGATCTGACTGGTACAGGAGGAGATTGTCCCTCCTTACCCGGCAGAGCATCTGGTGGATTCGAACCGTGCACCTCTGGGATTGTAGTTGCAGCTTCTTGCCACTAGGCCACCAGAGCTCCCCTAAAAATTTTTTTTTTAAATTATTATTAATTTTAATGAAAGACCAGATTTTTTTAAGCAGGGGTTGACTTTTGTCCAGAAGCACTTTGTACCCATTCTCTGGGCGCTGACTGATAGGTCTCCCGGCTCATGTGCTACGGCCCACTGTGACTGTGAATTCCACCACAGATCAGACAGTTGGCTCACTCTGACTAAAACAGTGATTTCCAAAAATGACTTTGTTTATTAGGGCAGAGACCAAGACCATGACCAAGACCAAGACCACACAAGGTCCTTTCCCACTCACGGTGTCTGACAGAAGACATGCGGTTTGTTGGGCAAACACAGGGTGGCAGAGGGTGAGGGAGGAGTCACTAAAACTCAGATTAGTGAGACATAATTTCATTCTGAATCAACTTGATTTGCTGAGAAACAGACAGAGATGGAAAGAGAGGAAAATCAGGCAGCCTGAGGCAGGGAATGGAAAGGACAGGGCAGAACGGAGGAGAACTTTATAATGCGGCTTTGCTAAGAGTAATTTGATTTCCTCCTCCTTTTCTCACAGGCCTCCAGAAAAATGCTCTGATTATTTGGTAGTTCCCTTGAAAGTTAAACGTGCACGTGCCACATGACCCCACCGTCCTCCTCCTAGGAGAAGAAACCACACGTCCACATAGACACTTGCACATGAACGTTCACAGCTTATTCAAGTCGCTGTTGGGTGCCATGGGGCTGACAAAAGGCAGCAGAATGACCCATGTGCAGCAGAGAGAAACCTGGCTTGACTCTGCCCCGCCCTGTCTCAGCTGTGCTTATGGCCATGTACGTAGCCACCAAGCCAACCTGCCACATTGAAGGTCTTCCTCTCCGTCACTGACTCTACTTTTCCATGTATGATGTCATTTTGCAAAGACTGGCTGTCCCAATAACATGTCTAAAGTATGTGAGGTGAAGTATATTGCCATTCGTGCTTTCAAGGAGCACTTTGGCTATTTATCTTCCAAGACAGATTTCCTTGTTCTTTTAGCAATGCCTAGTAGAGTCATACCTTTGCCGACACCACAATTCAAAGGCACAGATTCTTCTTTGGTCTTCTTTATTTATTGTCCAGTTTTCA
>NW_006399841.1:5681618-5685376 GCF_000299155.1 Elephantulus edwardii | reverse complement strand
TATGGGGACATCCATGCTCATCAACACGTTAAAGAAGTCCTTGGTAGCAAATCTGCCCATTATAATACACCTTTTGATTTCTTGATTGCTGCTAAAATGGGTAGGGAGCTCTGGCGGCCTAGTCCTTAAAGGGTTGCGCTGCTAATTCAAAGGCCTCACCTCTCTGGCAGTTCCAGTTCACCAGCTCCACAGCAGAAAGATGAGAAATTTCTTCCTGTGTGATATTTTCCAGTGGAGGGTCTGCTTTAAGACCTCCTCATTTTTGGCAAGTGAGGCTGTGTCATCTATCATAGGTTATTGATGAGTCTTCCTCCAATCCTGATGCCACATTCTTTTTTCTTTTTGCCCAGCCCAGCTTCTTGGATTATTTGCTCAGTATCCAGACAGAATAGGCATGATGAAATGATACAACCGTGATGCACACCTTTTCTGACTTTAAGCCTTGCAGCATCCCCTTGTTCTAGTCTAAGGACTGCTTCTGGGTCCATGTACCCCATAAGCCCAGATAAATGTTCTAAAATTCCTATTCCTCTTAGAGTTTCTCTATAAATGATTATGAAGAGTTGTGCTGCAAATCCTAAGGCTCTGTCTTTGGCAGATCAAGTCCACCAGCGACTCTGAGGGAGAAAAATGGGCGATCTCCTCCTGGGTGATTTACAGCCTGGCAAACCTGCCGAAGAGGCAGCTATGAACCAGCTGCAAATCCTCAGCGGTGGAAGTTTGATATTTTTTTTTAAGTGACTCTTTTCGGAATCTGCTGGCCACAGCTTTCCCTCCCAGAGTGGTTTTGAATGGCTGGTCTTTTGATTAACAACTGAGTGCTTCACCTTGCACCAACAGGACTCCATCGTTTAATAGCTACGTAGCATTCTATTGGGCAAATGCCACAGTACCTACACTCTAATTATTGATCATTTAGGTTATTCGCACATTTCCTTTAATAAATTGAGGGAGCTCTGGTGATCTAGTGGGTGAGGAGTTATGCGGTCAATCTAAAGGCTATGTCTGTGAGCGCCGGTGGCCTAGTGGCAAGAAGCTGCACTGCAATCCCAGAGGTGTACAGTTTGAATCCACCAGATGCTCTGCTGGAAAAGGATGGACAATCTCCTCCTGTACCAGTCAGATCTGATTTGATGGTACACACATAAAATAATAAATTTTAAACAAACAAATCCCAAAGCCTATGTCTCTGGCAGTTCAAGTTCACCAGTGACACAGAGGGAGAAAGATGATCTCCTCCTGTGTGATTTATTACCTCTGAAAACCTGCAAGAGGATCAGCTGTGATTGGGTTGTAACTCCACAGCATGGACTCTTTTTTGTTTTTTTTTAATATTCTTATTGTGTGCCGTCGAATTGGGTCCGACTGGCACAGGAGGAGATTGCCCTTCCTTCTCCAGCAGAGCATCTGGTGGATTTGAACCGTGAGCCTTCAAGATTGCAGTGCAGCTTCTTGCCACTAGGCCCCTAGAGCTCCCTAGCATTGACTCTTTGACTCTATAATGAATTCTATTTATGGGTGACTAGAGGGTATGACAGGAACAATGGTCGTGGAGCCGTTAGCAAGTCATGTTGCTAACTTTGAATCCACACGTCTCTAGTGGTTCGAATCCACAGTGGTTCTGAGGGAGAAAGATGGGTAATCTTCTCCTGGGAAATTTACAGCCTCAGAAAATCTGATGGAGGGTTCGGTTCCTAAGAATTGGCACCAGCTTTGCGCAGTGGCAATATCGTAGCCAGTGAGGTTTATCCGAGGCGCGATTATTGCTAATTGAAAGAATTGGCACCACTGGATGGCAGGGAGTTTGGAGCGGTGGGTAACAGAAATAAAAAAGAAGTTAAACAAGGCCCAGAAAAGCAGTCGCCCGCTACTTACAATGGAAATGAACTTTCCTACCCCTTTAAACCTGCAGGGAGCAAAGTGGTCCACTCAAATTTGCTGCTCTGAAATCAATTCTAACACACACTGACCCATAGGAGAGTGGCTCTGTCTCCCAGGGCCTCTGGGGCCATCAGTCTCTACGGACGCTGACTGGCATGGCTCCTTCCCGCACCGCTGGAGTCAAGAGGTTCATCTGTTTTTGTTAGTGGCTGAGTGCTTAACCAAAGCCTCACAGGGCTCCTCGGACGTGAAGATAGATATGATTTAAATCAGACCATACAATTAAATACTTGTTCGATAAAAAAAAAAATACTTGTTTGATGTCAAGAAACAGCAACATCATCAGTTGAACATAAATTTTATTTAGCAAAAAGACATGATTCTTTCAAAGTGAAAATCAGAAACACACCGCGTCTTCATTCCAGCTCTGCTAACCTGTCCAGGCAGGACAGGCCTCTGGCGTCCAGGGCAGTGACCTCGAGGCCATGGGGAAACCACGGCCTGCCCGAAGCCTGCTCTCCAGCCAGATCCCCGCACCTTCACATTCAGAGGAGGACACGTGTGGTGCGAGCCTCGCCACAGCCTGGGCGTGCTTCCTCACACAGTCATGAGTTCTTCCTAGGCACCTTTGTGGTAGCGAGCTTGCCAATCACTGGCTTGTCCACAAACTCCACGGTGCACAGCTCAGGGACCTCACAGGGCGAGCGCTCCAGTTCCAGCACGACCACAGTGTTGGGGACCGAGGTCACCAGGATGTTTTGTGGCACAAACAAGGTCATCTGGGGGCCCCGTGCAGGCCAATAGCGGCCCAGGTTAAACCCGTTGATCCATACCTGGCCCTGGAAAGGGACAGAAGAGAAACTGTTAGCAAGCCTGACCAGCTGCTCTGTGTATCATGGGCCCAGACACATGGGAGCTGTCCTGCAGAGTGGTCACTCTGAAAGCAATGCCACACTGTGACGTTTGATGTCCCATACAAGGACCAGGGGCCAGGGGCGTGGTAGCACTGCTCCCAGGATCCACAGGGATAACTGGCCACAGTGAGCCGGGTGTGGTAGGAAGAATACCAAAAACACATGTCCCTACTTCAGAAAGACACACTCTAGTCCCTCTCACTGGACAGCAGTCACAGGTGTGCGCACTGAGGACAGCTGGCCATTGTATAAAGTTTCTGAATTCTGTCCCAGTGCCCTGGGACCTGCCTGTGTTTCTCTCAGTCTCTCCTGGCCTTAGACGTTGTCACAGAGTTGACCCTACTAGCTGCCAATACAGCCTCCACAAGCAGGAGTAGCTGTTCCCACGACCAACCTGAATGTGGGGATACACCCTCAGGAGTGTGGGGAGGCCTGCCTGCGTGTGTGTCCACATGGCCTCCTGAAAGTGTGTGGGCCTGCTCTCAGGATAGGACTCCTCAGGGAGTGGACAGATGCATTACAACAAAAAAGGGAGAGATGGGGACACTGAGGAGGTCACACATTCATATAAAAGAGGAGGAAGAGGAAGAGAGAGAGAAGGGGCATGTGGGAGAGGAAGAAAGGAGGGGGAGAGGGGAAGAAACTACTACCATAGTGTCCACAGCCCAATAGAAATCCAAGGGAGAGTCCTCACCCAATGGTCAGCCCAGGACACTGAGCCCTGATCCCACTGCAATGAAGACGTTGATCCCTGATCTCACTGCAGTGAACACACTGAGCCCTGATCCCCACTGCAGTGTAGACGCTGACACGGAGCCCTGATCCTCACTGCAGTGTAGACGCTGATCCCTGATCCCCACTGCAGTGTAGACGCTGAGCCCTATCCCACTGCAGTGAACACACTGAGCCCTGATCCCCACTGCAGTGTAGACGCTGAGCCCTGATCCCCACTGCAGTGTAGAC
>NW_006399841.1:5678439-5681348 GCF_000299155.1 Elephantulus edwardii | reverse complement strand
GAGCCCTGATCCCCACTGCAGTGTAGACGCTGAGCCCTGATCCCCACTGCAGTGTAGACGCTGACACGGAGCCCTGATCCCCACTGCAGTGTAGATGCTGAGCCCTGATCCCACTGCAGTGTAGACGCTGAGCCCTGATCCTCACTGCAGTGTAGACGCTGAGCCCTGATCCTCACTGCAGTGTAGACGCTGAGCCCTATCCCACTGCAGTGTAGACGCTGAGCCCTGATCCCACTGCAGTGTAGACATGGAGCCCTGATCCTCACTGCAGTGTAGACGCTGAGCCCTGATCCCCATTTTAATGCAGCTGTAGTTGTCCATCTCAGAACAACACGGCAGCCCACTTTTGGAAATTTTTCAGCTTCCAGATGTCTCTCTCCAAGTTTCCAACCCGAGTTCACATCTCGGTCTTGTCACTTCCTTTTTCATATGGTTATCTCGTCTGACCCTTCTCTAACCTGTGACTACGGACAGCAGTGTCTGGCCGTGGTGAGGCGGCCATGAGTGGTGGAACTCCTCTCTATCCAACAGCAAGAGGTCCTGGCATCCGCACGTCTACCCATGAGGCTAGTGATTAAAAACTGTCCTTCTTTGGGATCAAGTAACTCATTTAGAAAACGGATGACAGTTTTTCATTCTCAGAATTATTTTAGTCTCGTTTTTACTATGGGACTTGGCTAGATTGGTTTATCCTAAAAGGGCTATACAATAAGTGCTTTACCAGGTGGGCTTTTGTAATCGGTGTACAATCTGCAGTGCCTCGTTCTGCAGCATGGAGAGCTGTCACACTATTACTGTGGTCGAGGAGGCAGATGACTTCAAAGGCAGATGAGTGAGGGCCCACAAGCGGCTCAGGAGGAAGGGCGTGCAAGCGGGCGCTTCACGGTCTGCTCCCGGCAAAGGTCATCTCACCTCCTGACCAGTGAGGTGAAGAGAGGTTAGGCTTCATCTCTTCCCGTATTTAAAGTTCAGTCCTCACGTGCTGCGTTGTGCAGAACAGCTTGGTGAGCTCGGGACAGTTCCACTGTACCCCGTTCTCCAGGGGGTTCAGCTGATCAGAAGAGGGCCTTGTGTGTGACTGGGAGCGTGGCAGGGAAGCAGCGGCTGGGGCTCTTGGTCGCCGAGTTCAGACACGGGGTCTGAGAACTGGGGTCCACAGCAGGGTCCAGCTGGCCCGTGCCCCCCCCCCACGCTGCCTCTGGTCATCCTCTAGCTACTGATTAAGCTGACTGCCCATCTGGGTCCCCAGAGGCCTGGCTGTGAGCTCCCCACTGCTAACTCAGCAGCTGAGCGGACTTCTCGGGTTCCCTGCAAGGGGCATTTGTCCCCTCAGACCAGAGCTCAGGAGGCCAGCGAGGAACTCCTCCTGCCTCTGCCACCCTCTTCCCACATCCCCACCCCCAGGGCTCCCACGTCTGTAGAGTCTCTATTTCCTAACAGAATAATCCACATGCTCTGCTTCTCACGCTGGACAGTGACCCACAGACACATCTCCGGTGTGGGGAGCCTTGTCTGATCTGTCTTCTTATCTACCCCAAACCTTATCTTTCCATTCCATCCCAGTTACCTGCAGAGGTGACAGGCACACACCTGCCTTTCCGATGCATGACAAGCTCCTAACAGGCTGTGAGTGTCAATTCTTTTATCATCAGTTAGCACAGCATCTACCAGACAGTAAGTTGAATGGTTGATTAACGAATGCTAATGAATTTATAAGGAGCCCTGGAGACACAGTGGATTAAGTTAACTGAGGAGGCTAACAGAAAGGTCGGTGGTTCAAATCTGCTCCAAGGGAAAAAGCGGAGGCAATGTGCTTCTATTGAGATTCACAACCGTGCAAACCTCTGCTCCATCCTGCGGGGTTGCTGTGAGTCAGAAATTACTTGACAGCAAGTAAGCGGGTTAACGAGCTTGTGAAATATCACCTCCTTCAAGTGCATTTATATACTGACCTAGAGTTCCTGGGACTATGCAACTTTAACCCCAATATGGAAAGAGATTTCAAATAAAAATGTCACAGATGCATGGCGTCTGTGAGATGCCAGAAAAACGGCAATGCTAGACATATGACTCTGGTGGCTTAGTGGCAAGAATCTGCACTGCAATCTCAGAGGTGAGCAGTTCGAATCGACCAGGTGCTCTGCTGGAGAAGGAGGGACAATCTCCTCCTATATCAGTCAGCTCCGAGTTGATGGTACACACACATACACACACACGCACAAAGAATAATAATAAAAACATAAAGACATATATACAGAATAAGTTAGAACTGTGCACAAACCAGTCCTTTAATCAGAGCTTGAACTACTCAGCTCTCCCCTGCCCCCCAGCATCGTGCAACCTCACCCCCAAGCCCCGTGCCCCAAGCCATGCTATCTGCCTGGCCCCTGTTGAATGCATGCCCAGACAATGGCCTATTCAGAACGGGATACCATGAGAAATGAACGGTGGTGAATCACTGCCGTACACACCAAATAAGAAGTTCAGCAACATAGTTTTCTGGAAGTAATATATACATTTTTCAGAGCTCAAAATCCAGCAGAACTCGTTCCCCGGCACCTCCACCAAAAAAAAAAAAATCCAGCAGAACTATAACGTTTGAAGATGGGGCTGTGACGCAAGACAGAGCTACTTCAATCTGAGAGAACTGTGGCTTGCCAAGAAACCTTCAGTGAAAAGCATGCCTTGTGGTAAATTTCTTTCCCAAAATTGGGAAGGAAAAAATAATGCTGCAACATAAACACTTCTATTGCACATCACACTAGAGTGTCTAGTCAGTGCATCATGGTAAGAAAAGAAAGCAAAGGGCCTTGGAATGGAAAGAAAGTCGAGGGGTGATCACTAATGCAAACAGCACAATTATGTCCCCAAAGATCCACACGCAGATGAGGAGGATTGTTGTTGTTGTT
>NW_006399841.1:5627144-5678111 GCF_000299155.1 Elephantulus edwardii | reverse complement strand
ACATTCAATACTCTTCTCCAGCACCACAGCTCAAAGGCGTCAATTCTCCTTCTATCCTCCCTACTCATTGTCCAACTCTCTGATGCATAACATGTTGGTTGAGGAGGATTAGTCGGGATAAATGCAGGGCCTGCGCTACAAGACCAACTATAGATAAGGATGTAGGAGAATGCAGACTCCCAACTACCGCCAGACGGCGTCAGTCAGCACCGACACCTGGGAAAACTGACAGAAGCTACTGAAGCTGGACATAGGCATAGTCTATGATCCAGTAATTCAATTCCTAAAGTCTATGCCCATAAGAAAATAAACACATGTCCCTAACGGCATGTACATGAACATTAATATGCCAGTGCTATTTCTATGTTTGAGTGAGTTTATTTTTAACAGGAAAAAGCTAAGTACAACCCATATACATGCTGTCTTTTCCCAGCATGTTGTCTTTTTCCAAGGACTAGACCCTTCTGAAAACAAAGATTCTCACCACTGGACTGACTGGCAGCATTATGATAGATGGTGAAGAGATTTAGACTGTTAACAGCTTTAGTTTGCTTGGCTCTACAATCAACATTCTTGGTACCAACAGCCAGAAGATCAAGAGAGGAATTGCACTGGGAAAGCTGGCTGTCAGGGACGTAGTGAAGTCTCAGTCTGGAAACTAAGACGCGCTTTATCCAGGTGATAGTCTTCACAATTGCTTGCTATGTGTCAGAGAGCTGGACAATGACTAGGGATGACAGAAAGAGCACTGAAGCCTTTGAGCTGTGGTACTGGAGAAGAGTGTTGGATATACCATGGACTTCCAGAAGAACAAACAAGTTTATCCTAGAGAGGGTAAAACCGGGCTGCTCCTTAGCGGCAAGGATTCTTAGGCTTCATTTGATATACTTGGGGTATGTTGCAAGCAGGGAATAGTCCCTGGAGAGGGACGTCACGCTTGGAAGGGCAGAGGGATGGAGAATGAGAGGGAGATTATCGATGAGATGGACTGATTCAGTGACTGGGGTAATGAGGGTAGGTGTGTCAGGTCAGTAAAGTTGGCACAGGATAGAGCAGGTTTCAGAGTCGCTATGAGTCACAAGTGACTGCACATAGCAACAACAACAACAACAAAAACAAGGGAAGTGTGTATGTTTTGGGAAATATGAGCTGAAAGCAGACACACCGTCAGTGAATGAAACGGCCCCACTGCACCCAAGCACTTGGCCGTGGCTTTGGCAGCCTCCGGGCGGTCCCAATGAAACAGTTCCACGACAAAGCCTAACTTTCTCTGACCATAACTTGACCTCAACTCTTTATTATTTTGGTGATCACCAAGGTGAAAAGAATTGTTCCGATGACTGCAGCTGTGGTTAGGTGCTCTCACCTCGTCTCCAAGTCATGGCCACCTTATGCTCACTGAGCAAAATACTATCCACTGCTGCTCTCTCTTCACGACACTTGGCGTGAGTCTATTCTTACAGCGATTGTGTAACAGGAAGATGGAGGTTCGATAAATGTTAGTTTCCCGGAAATGCCTGACCTATTTCTCTAGTTGATCGGATCTCTGTCTATCTTAAATTCTCAAGATAAATACAATCATATCGTGAGACTGAAGCCAAACTTCAAAGGATTTAAAAAAAAGAAAAAGAAAGGATTTTAACGGTCTCATTTTAAATTCCCCAAATGTGGCCTGCAACTTTAAAAAAACAAAACAATAGCAACGCACTGCCGCACTGCCGGTGAATGATGACTTTGCTTTTCTCTGGGTGGGAAGACACTTAGATGGCTGGAGCACTTGGAATAGGAAAGAAAAGGCCCCAGGGCCAAAGATTAAGAGTTTCTCATCTCCACACACCCGGAGAGCGACTGTAGCACTAACTTGGGAGGGGGGAAAAAGGGAAAGAAAATGAACAACAATAAATACATAAACCAGTGAAGGGCTTGCTGAGAGAGGCCATGCTAAATAGATTTTATCAAAACACACAGGAAAAACCAATCCTTCGCTTTCTTCAGGGGTTAATTGGCCCTGCAGAGTCTGCAAACAGATTTGTAGTTGATGAAATTTACACAACTTTGCTTCCTCCTTGGTCTTAAGGAAATAAATGAATTAACTTTATGGTTTCCTCAGTGTCTCAGGACAAACTCAAACAGAACTGGAGCTGCCAAAGAATAAAATATTGAGTAAAGAATGAATCACTTCCTCCCTGCATCAAACCCCACAGACAAATATTCTCCATTATGGCTGAGTTCAAATGCAAGCAGGTAAAAATGAACATGCCAAACTTCTTGGCACCTGAAACTCTTCATATTTCCATCCCAAACGATTTCAGCTTCATTTGCCACCACTATCCCTCCTTGTCCTTGTCAGCCATTCTGTCTGAAACGACCCAGTGGAGGCTCGGGGCCCTGCTGGTACAGTGGTTACGCATTTGGCTGATGGTTCATCCAAAGGCTTTGTGAGGAAAAGACCAGGAGAGCTACTCTTTAATCTTCGTTTGTAAAGCCTATTACCTAGAAAACCTCATGGGGCTTTAAACCCACTTTATCACATGGTGCTGATATGGGCTGAAATTGCCTTGATGGCCTCCTAGCAGTGCAGGCCACTTACAGTCTCGTAAGGTGGCCTTGGGCTCACACCTCTATTACAGACCTTTCCCCACAGTCCTCCTGGGCTCTATCTCTCTGCTCATGGATGGAGACAAGAGACAGACAGTGAGCCATCAAGGACAGGGTTTAAAGGTTCCATAAACCCTACAAAGAAGGCAGGGTTGTTTCAAAATCAAGATACAAACATAGTTTTAAAACAGAAGGTATTGAAGGAGCTCTGGCGGCCTAGTGGCAAGAAGTTGCACTGTAATCCCAGAGGCGCGGGGTTCAAATCCAACAGATGTTCTTGTGGAGAAGGAGGAGCTATCGCCTCATGTACCAGTTGGATCTGATGTGACGGTACACACAAGAAAAAAAACAACAAAAGAAGGTACTATGTCTATCCTGGCTTAATAAACCCTTTCACTTTGTGCTATGGTTGATTTCTTTTTAAAGACAAGAATGCTTGCTTTTAGAAAAACGAAATGGCTCTTAGTCAGCATTTCATTTTGCATCTTAGCTTTTCAAAACACACGTTTAGTTGAGGAAGAATGAGGTAGCACCTGAACCGTGTCAGCACCATTGCTGCTGTGCACTCAAATTTATAGGAAAATGATAAAATATGCTAGAAAAGGGATAGGCTATCAATATGCAACTTTTCCACTTTCATTTGAGGGACAGATAGACAGCACCAGCACATGAGGGCTGGCAGATAAGCCACCTTTGAGAGACGACACAGACACCTCGGAGGCCAAGCACCAGAGGGGGACACTGTCCTAGGGGGTGTCTGTCATCATCAGAGGGGAGCCTGGGACAGAGCGAAGCTGGTCTTTCCCTGGCACCTGAAGTCCTAGTTGACATGTAACTGGAAAGCCACATCCAACAAAAATAAAACCGTAATAACCAGAAGTAATATTTTATCTCATTAATCACTCTTATCAGTGATTTTACTTGTTAAATCAAGGCAGTTTCTTTACAGCAAGTGAATCACAAAAGCCAGAAGACCTAAATCAGGGGCCTAGCGGGGGGCCTCCCCAGGGGAGTGGGGGGAAGGAGGCCAACTGGCAAGAGACAGGCTAGAGACACACCTCACAGACACCATCAGAAGTCCAGACTCACCGTCCTGTGGGGACTCAGCTCTGTCGCTTCTGAGGCTGAGACCATCAGGGGCTGGCCGAAGATAATACTCAGCGAAAGGACCCTCTCATGAGGGAAAATCCAAATGTGTGTGCTCTGCTTTATGCGTGACACACACATGTCCTCTGACTTCCTACCTGCTCCACCTGGGGCCCATGGGTCCCCTGGGTCGACCTCTTCCAGCCATTGGGACAACAGTTTTTTGGGATATAATTAACATTTATGGTGTCTAATTTTAGTATAGGGTTTTTAGAGGCCTGCTTTTTCAGAAGTGGATGGCCAATCCTTCTTTCTAGTCTGTCTTAATCTGAATGTTCAGATTTAGAGAAGTATCAGACAGACCAGCAAATTAAAAGTATATCCCTTATTGTGGAGTTAACCATTAGTGTCAGTGTTGTCCCTGCCTTTGGCACACGTGTCTTTATCCACTTATTTCCCTGCTCCACCATCCACCAGGATACCCATCCGCTTCTACCCACTCCCTTCACATCTATCTCCCATTGACCAGTCCTTGATCTAATAGCTTATATATGAAGCATCCTTGGCTTCTGTGATTCCAAACACTTCGGCTTCTGGTAGTTTCTTATGTTGGAACCAATGTCTCTGAAGTTTAGTGGTAATGTTTCCCGAGCGAAGGCGATGTGTCCTGCAGAACTGTCCTGCAGATAGGTTTTTCTTAACCCGAGGAACAAATGCCGTGCGGTTTTGGCGTCTTCAATGTTACCTGAGAAAATGGGCGGGAAGTTCTATGGACCCTTTAGCTGTCCACCTTCCCTGCCAGGCAGGCTTCTGTATGCCCCCTCTGTGTGGCCTGAGGAACGAATGCCGCGCGGTTTTGGCATCTGCGTTATGCAGATGACACAACCCTGCTTGTTGAAACTGAGGAGGACCTGAAGCACCCGCTGCAGAGGGTCAAGGACTGCAGCCTCCAATATGGATTGAGGCTCAATGTCAAGAAGACAAAGATTCTCACCACTGGACCAATTGGCAGCATCAGGATGGATGGTGAAGAGATTGAGATTGTACACAGCTTTAGTTTGCTTGGCTCCACAGTCAACACTCTTGGCACCAGTAGCCAGGAAATTAAAAGGCGCATTGCCATGGGAAAGTCTGCTGTTAGGGACCTTTTCAAAGTTCTGAAGAGCAATGGTGTCTTTCTGGAGACTAAGGTGCATCTGATACAGACCATGGTCTTTACAATCAATTGTTATGCATCAGAGAGTTAGACAATGACTAGGGAGGATAGAAGGAGAACTGATGTCTTTGAGCTGTGGTGCTGGAGAAGAGTATTGAGGGTACCATAGACTGCCAAGAAAACAAACAGATTCATCCTAGAGAGGGTTAAACCAGGCTGCTCCTTGGAGGCAAAGATTCTGAGGCTCTGTCTGACATACTTTGGACATGTTGTAAGGAGGTCCTTGGAGAGGGACATCATGCTTGGGAGGGTGGAGGGACAACGCAGGAGGGGAAGGCCCTCTATGAGGTGGATTGATTCAGTGACTGGGATAATCGGGATGGGAGTGTCAGAGACAGTGCGACTGGCACAGGACAGAGCAGAGTTTAGGGCCATTGTACATAGGGTCGCTATGAATCGCAGGCGACTCGATGACACATAACAACAACAACAACAATTTTAGTATATTTTAAAATATTTAGGGTTTTTTTGGTTTTTTTTAGTATATACTTCTGAATTACGCCTCCCTCATGTAAAGTCGGAACATTTTCACCATCTCAAACATGAACCCCTATCTTTTAGCATTTACTGTCCACTTCTCTCCAGCATGGACCACAACAAACAGCACAGGAAGAGACCTCCCATCCTTCTCCTGCGGAGCAACTGGCGGATTTGAACCACCTGCCTTTGCGATGGACACACAGCTTCTTACAACTAGGCCACCAGAGCTCCCTACCCCTGTCCTAGGCAACCACTAATCTGATTTCCCTATTCCGGGCTTCCATGTAAATGCAATCATATAATACACGGTCTCTCGGGATCAGTTTATTTTAGTTAACATGACAGTGTTCAGGGTTCTTCCACCCTGGAACACTAGTAGTTTATAATAGTTGAGCAATATTCCACTGTGGGAGTGAGCTGCATTTTTATTTCTTGACCCATTTGCAAGTGGACATATATATGGATTGTTTCTACTTTTCAGTTATGGTGAACAATGCTTTTAAAAACATTTGAGCCATGGTTATTTAAAAACATTTAACCCATGGTTATCGCAGCTTTGTTCACAACAGCAAAGAGCTGGAAAACAACCCAAGTGCTCATCAACAAACGAATGGATAGAGAAGCTGTGGTATATTCACACAATGGAATACTACGCTACATTGAAAAACAAGGAACTCATGAACTATTATACAAAATAGGTGACCCTGGAGGACATTATGCTGGGTGAGATATCTCAGTCACAAAAAGATAAATACTGTATAATGTCACTGTTATAAAAGAGGACTGACATAAGGGTGGGGGGAGACTGTGAAAGAGGGGTAAGTAATGTATACTGCATTGAAACAGATGAGGGAGAGAACTGTTTAAAAGGGATATATGATCAGGTATTATTGTCATGACAGGAGTCCAGAATGAAGGCTGCACAGTGGAGTGGACTTGGGGGGGAGGGATTGTATAACAACGAAAGAATTTTTCTTTTCCTTTTCAAAGAGAAGAGTGAATTGGGGGGTGGGGTGGAAAGGCAGAAAAGTGCAACAATGAATAAATGGAAATCCAAAGTCTCTGTAAACTTTCATTAAAATGAATAAAAACAACAACAACAAAAAACCAACACCCCAACCAAAACCCCCAACATTTGAATAATGCTGCTATGACTGTCAAGCATCTGAACAGTGACATAGTTTTTGTGTGGACATAAGGACTGGATGGGGCTTTGGGGTCTGAACCCTCAAACAGGTTCACAAATGCTGAGTATATGTACTTTTCACGTGTAAAGGTGCAGAGGGCTCAGGAGACCAAAAAGAGGCCCCCACCCCGGTCAGTTAGCACGAGTTCCTTATCGGCCTTTGAATCCTATGCAATCTCGCCTGCTTTACACGCAGGCCTCTGAGTCACTCACCTGGGGCTTGGTGTCCGTGTTCTCCCTCCTGCTCTGCACCTCATCCAGGGGACCTAGCCCTCTGTAACTGTGTCCTTGCTAATCTGTAAGCTGGAGGCAAGAATCATACATCCTATTACACAGACCTCCTGTGATGCTTAAGGAGGTGGTGCTGATAACAGTGTCAGGCAGAACACTTGGCTCAGTAACTCCGGGGTGTAATATGTTTATGACCTGGCCAAGGCGAACCCCCTCTCCCCTCCAAAAATATCTAAAGGTTTCATTCCGACACCTTTGTTTCTAGCCCTTCTCAGAATTCCTGAATCAGAACCGTCTTCCTTGGCATGTCTCATGCGCTCCTTCTATAACCACTTTGCACACCAATGGCTTGAACTCAAGTCTTCTCGCCTTCCTTGGTCTGTCTCCACAGCACACAGCACAAAGAAGGACAGACAGCCCGAGGGCCGGTTCTCCTCCCAGGAGCTCAACAACACAGGCCTTTGTGCGCCCATCTGTTCATCTAGAACATTCGGACACTCAAGCCCCTGAAGAGGTAGGATGGTGAATACTCCGGGCACGTTATCTGCTGGTCCCCCCAAAAAAATCACCAGCCAGAAGTGAAATGGAGATGCCGGCCCAAGTACAATGAAGTGTCGCATCCCTAAATCTAGGTGGGACAAAAAGGAGGACCTGACCAACTCTGTCCTGGGCTGAGGCCCTGCCGGTAGCGGCTACCAAGTAGCACAGCAACCCCATGAATAACTGAACGAACTGCAGCCCAGGCTGGGCCATCCCCATGGTCCATCAGGTCAGAGCAGTGCGACCCAGGGCTTTCTGGAAGGCCTTTGACCAGCTCTCCCAGTCGGGGTTAAACTGCAGAAACCAGCTCAGCCTCGTAGTAGCACGCAAGCCGTCACTGACAGACAGGTGGTGACTGTGAAGGGAATCAATCAGATGGACCGAACCGGAGTGTCTCTCATGGAACCTGAGAAGTCTACCATTGGCTCACCCCTGCGTATTGAGCATCTGAGGAGGTTTTTCAGAGGAGTTAATGCCAGTTTTTACAGATAAGTACGTCATGGGAAGTTGGGGACGGGAGGGAAGGAAAGAATAAAGAAATGAAAAGAGGCTGATGTGTCGTATTGGAACCGACTCATAGCTGACCGTCAAACAGGTTTTCAGAAGCAGTAGAATGAACAAGAGAAGGTGGCTCAGCTTTTCCCCCAATTGTTGGTGGATTTGAACTATGTACCTTTGGGTTGGCAGCGCAAATTCTTACCCACTAAGCCACCAAAGTTCAATAGAAGACAAAGGGGTCAGAATGGGAGGAGTCAAAGGGATAAGGGCAAGCTCACTGGCTGGAAGGTGCTCACTTTTCTCCCACAGGGCGGCTGGGGGATTCGAACCATGTGCCTTTGGCATGCTCGCTGGCTGGAGCAGGGAGATCTCAGGGAGGAATCTGTTTGGATGTTTGGCTCTAATGAGTCTAGATTTCCCATTCTGGTCACAGAAAGGGAGGTGGCAGAAAAGAAAGTTGACAAAATGTAGGAGAAATTATGAGTAGACTCCTGGCCATGGAGGAAGAGGTGGGGAGGGGATTCGAGCTCAGACTTCCTCCTAGGGGCCACCAGGCAGGAAATGAGGGTGGAGGCAGAGAGATAAGTCTGACAGGAAGCTGAGGGAACAAAGGAGTTAGACCTGATAGCGGTCAAGTTACACCTGACAGCAGGATGAAGGCCTCTGCAAGAGAGGGCGGGTGGTACTTGAAGGGTGAAGGTCACAAAGGGCACAGGAGAAAGGAGAAAGGGAGACCGAGGTGGGGCATCCTGAGGCTGAAGACAGAGAGGGCCTGGTCCTGAGGGGACACCAGAGATGCCCTCCCACTGGGGCTTCTGGGTAAGGTGGGGCCTCCGGAGGCTGAAGACATTGAGGGCCTGGTCCCCCTCCCACCGCACTCAGTCAATGCTGAGCTGGAAGATCATCATTTACTACAGGAGGTTGCCAAACAGGGCCAGTAGTGGGACTTGTAAGCACGTCACCAAATCCCCACAGATCTGTAATCAACTTCTGGTCAATGGGCCGACTAACACAGTCTCTCTTTTGGATTATTTCTCAGACACTAAAATCTCAGATGTTTGGGGCATCAATTCAAACACTTTCCACGCAAACTCTTACCTTGGTCCAGCCAGGAAACTGGATGAAAGTGTCCTGGGGCAGGTCGGGGATGTCGGTGGGAATGGAGAAGTTTCCCACGTGAAAGGCTGGGAGAGTGAAGTTCAATGGACTGTGAGGCCTTTTGTCACCACTCTTACGGCAGCATCTGTTGCCATGGTCACTCCTGCCCCCCAGGTGGCTGCGCACAGCGTCCTCCGTGTTCAGGGGAAAGATGAGCCAGTCTGTGAGGACACGGTTGTGGAGGGTCACGTTAGAAATCAAACCCTGCAGAGGAGGAGAGACAGAATGTAGTAAGCTGGGGCTAGGAAGGAAAAGCAAAGGGGACACACACCACCAACTGCCATGGATTGAACTGTGGTCCTCCAAAAGCACGAATGTGATGACAGTGTGAGGGGCTCTGGTGGCTTAGTGGTAAGTAGTTGTGCTGCTAATCCAAAGGCTGGGGGTTTGAATCCACGAGAGGGAGATGGGAAGTCTCCTCCTGGGCCATGGACTGCCTCTGAAAACTCGCTGGAGGGTCAGCTAGGGGTTGTTCTGATTCAGGGATACACAACAACAACAACAAAGATATAACGCAAAAGCCATGTAACGATCTTCTGTGATACAACAAACCATACATGTCAAAGGCTGAAGGGTGGAATGCAAACCCCTCAATCCTGCCACAGCCCTGTTCAATGAAAGGGAGGTTCCCCCAGGGTGTGAGCTGGAACATCTTCTTTTTTTTTTTTAAAATTTTTTTTGGAACATCTTCTACGTCACAGGAGATTAAAGGAGAGGAAAAGGAACCAAGAGAGGAGGGAGGATCTCAGCACCATCAAGAAAGAATCGCCAGGAGTGGAGCATGTCCCTTCGTATTCAAGCTTCCACATAAGGAATCTCCTTGGCACTGGGAAGGCCAAGACATAAGGAACTCTCTAAGGAACACAGAGCCTACAGATGCCGAAGGAAACAAAGACCTCCCTTCACAGTGGGCAGAAAGACAGGTCCTCCTCCCAAGCTGGCACCCTGAACTTGCACTTCTAGCCTCTGAAACTAGGAGAATACATTTCTGTTTGTTATAGTCATCCAGCTAGATAATGAAGAAAGCAATCATGAATGAGACTCAAACACTGCACATGTTAAAGAAACCGTTCCGGCTTGTAGTCTGAATTGTACCTTCTTGGATGGAGACACCCACAACCTTCACCTCCAGTAGAGGCCAGGATATCCCCATAAAAGCCCCTAAGGTCTGCCCCTACAGAAAGGGGGTGAGTCACACTAGCTTTTTCTTCCTCTAAAATATTAAGATTGATTTATTTATCTCGGGACTGTAGTCCAGAATGGGGTTATAACTGCAACGTTCTCCTCATCTGGACTGGGTGGTAGGTTATCCTGTCTGCTGGGGTCTCTTCGTCTAGGTCACATGGTCTCACCTTCCAGGAGGATGGACTGGGGTCTCTCCCATGGAGACAACAGTGAGGGAAGCTTTCTGAGGCCTGAAACTGCAAATGGTCATCTGTCCCACCTTCTGTTGACAGAGCAAATCACAATGGCCTCTGACTTCTAAAGTTTGTTTTAAAGCCGTTGTTAACGGGGAAGTTGTTGTTATGTGATATTGAGTTAGAATCTACTCATAGCAAACCCTCCAACAAGTGGAATCTGAGATGGGAATGGAGAAGATATCCAAAAACCACTGTCTCTTTACAAATAAGTTGTTGTTGTTATGTGCCATTGAGTCGCCTGCGACCCTATGTACAACAGCCCTAAACTCCGCTCTGTCTTGTGCCAATCTCACTGTCTCTGACACTCCCATCCCAATTATCCCAGTCACTGAATCAACTCTGCCCTTCACATGTAAGTGGGATCAAGTGTTGACCTTGAATTCATCTCCTGGATCCACCTGTTGGGAGGAATTAAACTGATAACTTAAAGATTATACTCTGATATCTGAAAGGGGGCAAAGGGCAGTGATTAGGAGGAGGTGAGCCTCCAGCCTGCACTCTGAAAGGGTTGCTTTTGTCCTGGGCTGCTGGGCTAACGGTGGCCACAGCACTGAACGATGCCTGTGCTTACAGCTCAGCTTACTCCACTCACCTGGCCTTCCCCACCGGAACATCTCCATTCCCGGACTGGCCTCAGAATGCCCATTAAATAATCATTACTCAGAGAACATTGGCCAGGCAGCCACATGCTACGCTTCCTGTGTACTGGGGACTCAGGGACTACACCACCAGTCCCAGTCCCTCCAGGGGTGGAGTGGCCTGTGAGGAAGGCAGTGGCCCACTAATGAGAATGTTGGCAAAAGTGCTGTAACTGGAAAATTTATCCAAGGGGCAAAGGCAGCCCCCAAAGTGTATCTCCTAAATGTGTGATTGCCTTGCATCTGAGCTGCCAGCAAAAACATCATGAAATATCCCAGGTACCTGCTGGTCCTAGACAGACTGGCCCTCCTGTCCCCTCAGTGTGGACCTCCCTTACAGCAGAGGGTGAGCCTGTATCTCAAATCCTTGGCATACCATGATGTACCCCACGTAGCATCGCATACACAGAGTAAGTAGAACAAATAAATGTCTGTAGAATAAGGCTCTAAAAATTGTTTATGTTGTTGTTAGGTGCAGTCAAGTTAGCACTGCCTCCAGCAACACTGTCAACAAAGGAACGAAACCTTGCCCAGGCCCATGTCATTTTTAGACTCACTGCTGTGGTCAATCTCATTGTTGGAATCACTGTCATACATGAACTAGACACCTGGGCACAGAGTTGTCAACAGAGGTGAGAGGCAAAGACTTTGAGAAATTCAAGAGTTTGTCGCGGACCAGATCCTAAGGTGGTCTCATCAGCAAGGCCATGTCTTCTGTGAGCTTGGTGGCTTTCTCGAGCAGAGGAAGAGCCCAGGAGTGATTTCCTCCTTCCTTCTTCCTGAAGGGTGACTGAGCTCAAACACTAGAGGAGTGTTCCATTCAGAGAGCCCAACTTTCTTATCACCAGCAGAGGAAAAGAGGTCTTCAAAGTAGCTCAACAGTGAAATGGCAAAACAAGTCAGAACAGGTTACTCGTCAAATGTGGCAAAGCTGGTGTGGTTTTAAAAATAGCTTCGGTGTGAACAGGGGTAAGAGGGGGAAATGGATTTGTGAGTTTTCAAATGAACATGCAAAAGCTCCCTCGGACTGCCAAGGCACTGTCCCATCAACCCTTGAACCGCATGTCTCGGTGTGCGGAGATGGTGGGAGTTATGGGGCTCAGAGGGATCTGCTCTCACATCACCCGTTCACAATTCACATCACCAGTTCACCACTCGCCCCGGGCCAAGCCATCTTCCCTCTCTGAGGCTCAGCTTTGACCCCTGTCAAATGAGAGCAGCAACACTTCCCTTGCAGGTATGTTGCTGTTAGATGCCCACAGGTTAAATACACCTCATAGCAACCCTGTGAACAATAGACCTGAATCCTGTCCTGTCATGCACCATGCTCACCATCTCTGACCCACCTGAGTTCACTGCCACAGTCACCATGTCAGTCCATCTGGGTGAAGTTCTTCCCCTCTTTTCACTAACCCCATCTTTTCCAAGCATGATGTCCTATTCTAATGAATTGCCTCTCTTAGGCAACATGTCCAAAGTATGAGAGACGAAGGAGTAATGGAGAATTGAACAAGAAGGTAGCAAATAATTTGAAAGCAAATATTATTTGAAAGCAAATAATAAATGACGGTGGTGGTGTTATCTGACGTCAACTCAATTCCGACTCACAGCAGGTAGAGCTGCTCCTGGAGCTCTCAGGGCTGCCACTCTCAGGAAGGAGACCGCCAGGCCGCTCTCTCACATCACCCCTGGGCGGATTCAAACTGTCGCACTTCATTTGTGCCATTCATGAACTCTAGTCAGTAAAGGATAACTCTTCAAAGTAAACACCATGTGGCTGTTGTTGGGTGCCATTGAGGCAACCGTGACGCACAGCTACCCCGCACACAGCAGGCCTGGAGAGCGGCCTCGCCTGTGTTCTTCTCACGCTCTGCAGACTTGTGAGCCCGTGTTACGGTCTCTGTGTCAGTCCACCTCATTAAAGGTCTTCCTCTCGTTCTCTGACTCTCTGCCTTTCCCAGCCTGAGGTCATTTCCCAAGGACTGGTCTCTCCTGACCACATGCTCCAAGTACGAGCGACAGAGTTTCACCATCCTTGTTTTTCCACAAAGAACCAAAGAAGCAAATGAGGGGAGGTGTCCTCGGGCTGGTATACTGGAAAGGTGGGGTTCCTGGGGGGAGGCCACGCGCTACACCTGGTAGTGTGGTGCCCATCACAGTTCTAACATAAAGTTTGGCAGTTTGAGTCCAGCTGCTCCTCAGGAGAAAGACGGGCAGTCTCCTTCCATAAAGACTTACAGCCTCTGAAACCCAAGAAAGAGTCACCATGAGTCGGAACCAACCTGACGGCCATGAACTTGGTTGACGATCTACCTTAGCTATTTCAGGATGGTTTGATACCCCTCTCCTGGTGCATGTATTGCATTCATAATTACGTGAAACAGTTACCTCTGTTTTGGAAAAACACAATCACATGATGACATGAATGTTCCACCTTTTGTCTCAACTAAAAGAATAATTCAGATATCAAACTCTGATAATGCCTGCTTCTGCCTGCATAAGATGCGGAGTCCAGCAATATCTGGAGGGACCTCTGAGGCAAGAGACAGTTTGATACTCATGGGCTATGTCTGGCCCATGACTTTCTGGCATTCAGAATTTCTCCAGAATCCCTACAGTTTTTACAATTGTCTCCTATAACCAAGACTAGCTCGCAGGGGTGAGGGGCCCTTGAGGGGGCGTGATAGGGTAATAGTGTTTTCATTCTAATTAACTTCGGGAGGAGGAAGTATACTCATTCTCTTTCCATGATCTTGGCTTTTAACTTTGGTCTTTTGTACAAAGATTTGGGAAAAAAAAAACCCCAAAAATGCAACTAATCCACCATAAAAAAAAAAAAGAACGACAATTCAGAAAATATAGCAAAGACTCTGATAGAGCACAGTGACTATGGCCCTCTTTAGTCGATACTGCCTGAGAATAAAGAACGAGGAATGTGTGTACTTTTTCTTTTAAATGTGTGCACTTTTATGGACTACACCACGGTGGGTTTCCGGGGGGTGGGAGGTGCAGAGTCAAAGTCCTCGCGGCTCTGTGCATCAGTCAGTCCCTCGGGTTGTGCACACATGGCCTAAACTGACCTAAACGTAGTCCTGCAGTATAACCTCTACCAATGAAGACACAGAGATGGACACAGGGGATTGACACTGTGACTGCACAACAGGCTAGGGCATGGTGACAGGGATGAGGAAGGCACAGGACAGGCGAAAGCTCTGGTCTGTTGTTCGCTGGGTCACTGACTTGCAACTTGCAAACAAGACCTGGATCCCAACTGGATTCTCAAGCGGGTCGCAAGGGTCGCAAACAACGTCTTCAGGGAAAACCAAAGTGAAAATGACAGAGGCCAACCCAATGACGCTGAGTGCCTAGCTGGGCCCTCCCGTCCTACCTTAAAGTCATTGTTATATCTGCCATAGTTCACACGCCCCATGTTCTCCACCAGCAGGTCCAGAGTGGCTCCAGCTACTCCTGTTATGTTCAGAGAGGTCTCCTTGCCTCGCTCAAGGATTCCCTGGGGGACCTGTAAGTTCAATGTCAAATAAAGATTGACCAGGTAAGAAGATGAGCAAATGAAGGCAGGACGTTCCATTTACCTACCACTCATTTTGCAGCTTCAAAGCCTCACTGGACATGGAAGGGGACCCTCTGCTGGCCCTTTAGCCTCAGAAGCCACAGGGCCAAGTTCCCTAAGTGCTGACTTCCTAACAGCATGATCTCCAGACACCTCTCAAAGGGAAGGATGAGCCAGGCTTCCTTCGCCCCTAGGATGTTGGGTTGCGTATCTATTTTTAATGGAAAGAAAATGGGGCAGGTTTCCAGGGAGGACTCCTGTTAGAGGAACTGTTCGTGTTCTCACCATGCTTCTAAGTCAGTCACACGAGAAACAGCTTCTAAACAACGTGGAGAGATGAGACAAAACCAGATAGAGGAGATAAGAATCAGAGAGTTCGCTGGAGTATTCTTATCTCAAAAGATGATAAAATGAATTAACCACAAAAATTATACAAAAGGACAAGGAAGGGGGAAAACAGGTATTTTATCAGCAACTTACTTCTTCATTTTTATATTCTTAAAAATTTAGTTTCTTAAAAAGCCTAGCTTTTTAAAAAATGGCAGTACATGACCAAATCCATGGGGGAAGAAATGTTCTCAAGAATTACAGTCATATAAAATGGTCCAAAAGTCACTAATCTGAACATTGAAACAAAACCCAATAAAAGCAGCAGTAGTAGAATATCAGGTGTTAGAAACCTGCCCCAAAATAAATGAAAAGCACTGATTACCACTGAATGGAAATTCTTAAAGTGTTCTGAACACATTTTCCTGGTTAGAAAAATCTCTTCACATGTTCTTTCTTTTTCTTTCTTTTTTTTTTTGTGTGTGTGTTTGTGTTCTTTGACATGAGAGGAATGGAAATCCTAAAAAGGACTTGGATTTTGTTACAAAATGAAGCTCTCTGTGTATTTTAGTTACAGGGATCATAAAACACCTTTCAGAATATACTTATGCATGGTGAAGACACACAGCTCAGAAAAATCAATGTTGTTTACAAAACTGAACTGCAAATAAGACCCTGCTCTCAAGGAGCCCACAGACCAATGAGGAAAGAAGACGTGGGTCAGATGGTCGGACCAGTTGGGGAAAGATGGCTTTAGGGCGCAATGAAAGTGTGAGGGAAGGTAGGCCTTGAGTACAGCCTTCTGTGGTGGAATGCTTGAAGAAGGACTCAAGACAGGTGGCAGCATGGAGGTGGCCACATCAGGAGCAAGGTGCCCAGGTAAGTAAGAAAAGGAGAGGTGGGGATTGTTATTGGAACGGTGGCCAAAGACTTCAAATCGCACATGACACCTCCACGCCCATCAGAGAAGAAACACACACTGTAGGCAATTCTTACCCCATTCACAGAGACATAGGCTCGGTCGTGGACTCCTCCAGTGGGTACAGAGAGGGGTGTCGGGCTGCTGCAATTTTCAGGAAGTGTTGTTCGGTACAACACAAACCCAAAATACTGGTAAAATAACGGTGGGAGAATTTTTTAAAACAAGATATCAGTCCAGCCATTCATTTTAAGAGAACCTGGTTACCCTTGAGTTGTGTGAAACCAGCAATACTTCTAAAACCAGGAGGAATGAGAAGCTTCCCCCACCCCAGCAAAAAATTCAATCTGAAAGAGGGGAACTGATTGAATCTATAGCTCACGGCAAATGTACCACAGCAGAAAATAACAGGAACACAGTCAACTTAGCACACAGCCCTTCTTCAGAAGAGGAAACAACCGTGGACTGACTCAGTGATTTGTCCAGGGTCACTCTGGGGAATCACGTCACATGTTTCAAAAGGTTAAAAAAACAAGATCAAATGGGAATTTACAGCTCAAGGAATACTGAGTTTCTTGTTTAAGGTAATAAAAGTTTAGAAATAAGCAAGCTCTGGTGATCTAGTGGCAAGAAGCTTCAACTGCAATCTCAGAGATGCACAGTTCGAATCCACTAGACGCTCTGCTGGAGAAGGAGGTACAATGTCCTCCTGTACCAGTCAGATCTGATTTGGCAGTACACACAAAAAATAATGAAATAAAATAATTTTTTTAAAAAAAGTTTAGAAATAGATGTAAGTAATGGTCTCACAACACTGTGAATGGATTAGTGACACTGAACCGTGTGGTTACATACATCTCCTTCCATCTTGCTGCTTCCAACTCACGGGGACCTTTCACTGGGTTTTAGAGGCTGTAAATCTCGACAGGAAGAGAATACTCATCTTGCTCTCACAGAGCAGCTGGTGAATTCAAACTGTTAACCTTACAGCTAGTGGCCTGGCAACGTAATACCACCAGGAATTTACGATCACTTGCAACAAACATGCCAGATGGGCTTGCCAGGGCTCGAAGTCCCCATCCAATCCATGGTCCCCATCTTAGTCAAGACTTTTGAGAAAGACCAACAGCAGCACGTGTGGCCACTACGTTAGCCTGGAATTCATTTCTGGACTTCCAGGTACTCAGGTGTCCATGTTTTATCTACAGAGCTCAATGGCCTGTTAGCTGGACTAGGCAGTTTCTTCTTTGAAGATGACACAGACATGCGGCCAGTGTGGGCTAGATCTGAGAAAACCCTACTTAATGTCAATGAAAAAGGTTTCGGGGGGAGGACTTAATTATCTACTTTTACGTACCACAAATCAGAGTTGCTGGAAGAAAATACATCAATGTGAAAATAGTAACTAGAGTCAAAATACACTACACTAAGATATGCTGTTATTATCTAACCATAAAATCAGAAAGGAGGGCACAGATAAACTTCCATTTCAAAAATGGGGCTGACTGAGACCCAGAGTCATTGAACTTTTTTTTTTTTTAAATCTCACTTATTTTGCTATTGCTATTGCTAAGAATATACACGGCAAATCATACAGCAATTCTACAATTTCGCATGGACAGCTGAGTGGCACCAATTATCATCTTTGAACTGTGCAAACAATCTCAAGCTGCTTCCCTGAGCTCTTCCTTCCTCCATCAATATTGACTTTTAAGCCTCTAATCTAATCTTTTAAGCTTATGTTGTCAATTTGATCTCATAGAAGTCTTTAAAGAAGCTCATGTTCAAGACTGTAATTTTGAATGAGTTGAGTTATTGTTTGGTTTTAAGATGACTTTAGGAGATAGTCTTTGTTCAAGAGTTAAGATCATCTCAGGGCAATCGTTTCTGGAGTTCATTCACCTTCTTGTGGCACCACAAGTCTAGAGCTGAGGGCGGAAGTGATCAAACTTGCCATCACCTTTATAAAGGGATGAACTGACCTCCTGGGTATCCTGCTTTTGTGCCCTAAACAAGATACTGCCACCTTTGTTATGTGTCAGGGCAAAATGTTTTACCTGAATCTAATCAGTGAGGGACAGCTACGTGCAACTGACCTAAATTCTTTAAAAAAAGTCTCGTCATGAAAGTGGTTGAAAAACAAACAGACCTGGGGTAAGTTTTAGATGAAATAATACGGAAGAGACATTATCATTAAACCGAAATGTGGTCATGGATTAGATGACGGATTAAAAAAAATTAAGCTATGAAGTACATTATTGGGAAAGCCAGGGAAATTTGAATGTAGTTTTATAGTTAAGAGATTGTATCAATGTTAACATTTTTGAAGGTGAGCGTTGCATTGTGCTTATGTAAGATTGATGTCCTTATTAAACATTACAGGTGAAGAAGTGTCATAATGCTGACAACTTTCTCAAAAGGTTCTAGTAAAAAAACATTAAAAAACAAAACAAAATAGGAGGTAATGGTTAGAGATGGAAATTTTAGAAAATAAAAACAACCCCAACCAATAAACCAAACCAAACTAACAGAATATAGTTTGTTCATGAAAAAGAATCTTCTAGGGACTCAAAGATCAAGAACATAGGGAGCTCTGGTGGTCTAGTGGCAAGAAGCTGCTCTGCAATCCCAGAGGTATGTGGTTCAAATCCACCAGATGCTCTGATGGAGAAGGAGGGGCAATCTCCTCCTGTACCAGTCAGATCTGATTTGACGGTACACACACACACAAAAAGAATAAAAAATTTAAAAGAAAAAAGATCAAGAACATAGTCTTTATATTTTGGTTTAACTCAGGACAAACAATTAGCTTGTGCATTTTGAGACTTCAAATGTTTTTTCATGAATACCTAATAATTTAGACTAGTTGGACCACTAACAATTTGTAACTGTTAAGGATTAGATTGAAGCGGATTGAACAACTTTCAGCTGAGCAGTGGTAAGACAGGAGGGGAAGATTTAGGGATGGTCACCCCACTGTGCATACCTAAAGCTAAAGAGAGCCCAGAAGCCCATGGTTAATTTCCCTGGGGCTTCATCTCCTTTTACCATTGTGGTCCTAGCACTGTGAACAGACACAGAAGTGCCGAAAGCACGGTTTTGCATGTGCAATCAAGGTGGAGCTTTACCTTTGTAGGCCTACCTGTTTCACTTTGACAAATGTCAAGGGATAAAGGCTTTTCACAGGCCCAGCGGGGGACAGGACATCCAGAGCCTCTCCCACTGTCTTCAACTGCAAAGAAACAAAAGCAGCATTCAGTTCTTCTCACCTCTCCCCAGAAATGTGAGCAAAGGACAAGATCACTGTCCAAGTTACCAAGAACACTGGTGGAGCCGATTAAACCTTGCACTCCCCCCGCCTCAAAACCAGTTCTGGAAGTTCTACTCAATGTTCCTTCCCTGTCACTTGCAGTCCTCGCCAGTCTCTTCCTAACTCATGGTGGGAAAATAAAAATGACTGTCACCTTGAAAGTGTTTCAAATGTACCTGATCCGAAACACAACCTGCTCAGAGATGCATAAATCAAAACCACAAAACAAACAAAAGGAGCAACCCTGTTGACCTAGTGGATGTCCCAGTAGAACCGAACGTCGCAGGCTTTCTGATGGCTAATTTCAGAAGCACGTTGTCATATCTCTGTGTAGACACAGCTCTGGGTGAACTTGAGCTTCCAACCTTCAGGATGGTAGCACAGTGTTTAACTGTGCTACTTAGGTACTTAAAAATGGATAAAAACCAAGGCTTAGAGGCAACCTTCTCTATAACATTCCCAAATGAATTAACTGTAGCTATGCCCTCTTTGAACTTGGCCAGGGCAGATTTCCATGCTAGTCTCACTGACTCCAACACACCTACCCTCATTACCCCAGTTACTATATCAATCCATCTCATCCATGGTCTTCTTCTCCTGCACTGTCTTTCCACCCTTCTGAGCGTGATGTCCTTCTCCAAGGATTGGTACCTCCTGGCCACGTGCCCAAAGTATGTGAGATGGATCTTAAAAATCCTACCCTCCAAGGATTTTTCTCCAAGGAGAAACTTGATTTCACCCTCTCCAAGATAGACCTATTTGTTTTCTTGGCAGTCCATGGTATGTTCAAGACTCTTCTCCAGCACCACAACTCAAGGAATCGATTCTTCTTCTGTCATCCTTAGTCATTGTCCAGCTTTCTGATACCTAGCAAGTAATTGTGAAGATCATGGCCTGGATCAAGCACACCTTAGTCTCTACACTCTGGAGAGGTCCCTGACAGCAGATTTTCCCAATGCAATTCTTCTTTTGATTTCCTGACTGCTGGTGCCAAGAGTGTTGATTGTGGAGCCAAGCAAGTTGTAATTGTGAACAACCTCAATCTCTTCTCCATCTATCATGGTGCTGCCAATTGGCCCAGTGGTAAGAATCTTTGTCTTCTTGATGTTGAGCTTCAATCCATATTGAAGACCACAGTACTTGACCTTCTGCAGCAAGTGCTTCAGGCCCTCCTCAGTTTCAGCAAGCTCACTAGAAATCTTATAAACATTTTCTGTGGTTACTCTGCTGCTGTGGAGCATAGGAGAAAAAACCTCACACACAGCTCCATCCAGTCAGGTACACATGAGGGTGTTTTCAAGCTTTTAGTCTGTATCTAAATAAATTTCATTTCATCATATGCCAACTTACTATCTTAAGTTATATGTATTTCATTTATAAAGAAAAGGAAATGCATTTAACACAATTATCCTGTATGGTGAGTAGATTGTTGTCTCAGTACTAAATTAGCTTTTTCTCAGCATTGTCAATGTTTTAAACATTTGCAATTATTTTTCGGTACATAAGAATAAATTTCCCACTGCTTTAAAACAAACAAACAAACAAACCTTTGCCCCAAGTAGTACCAGCAATGAATGAGTAGAAGGTATTCCCTTCACAACAATGATTAAAGTTTGATTAACAAAAAGGTAGATCCCTACCAGGCAGAGACCACGTTCTTTGCAGAACGTGTCTCATACATTCTGACATCGGGTGGAAAATGTTACAAGAGTCCCTCAAAGAGTTTTACCAGTGGAAAAAAAAATCATGCCAGCATGATTGCTGTTTTGCTTTAAGATAAAGACCTGTGATGCTATTTTTGGATATCAAGATTCTGAAGAAACAGGTAACTGCTGAGTTGTTTTGTTTTGTTTTGTTTTTGTCTTCTCTTCTGAGTTAAAACATGGAGGAAGAAGGTAGGGATTCTAAAAGGGGAAAACCTGAAGACAGAGATGGTCAAAACAAACGGATGCCAGCTTACGTCACTGCTTGGCCCCTAAATCCTCGTGTTCTTTTTCTCCTTCCCTAGAATACGCTGCCCTTAACTCTTCTTCCGAATTCTAGCTTTCTTCCCTTGGTGCTGAGGAGTGACTGAGTTTGATGTGACAAGTGCGGGGATTTATGGTGTCCACCTTTCCTCCACAGAGCTCCTCCTGTCCACGTAAGAGCCTTCCTACTGTTTCATACCCATTTTCATGATAGAATAATATCTGATAATTGTTGTTGTTGTTGTTAAGTGCCATCAAGTCGCAGGCGACTCATAGCGACCCTATGAAGAGAGTCCTTGACGCTTGGGTGACTTTCATCCTCTCTCCAAGTTCATAGTGTTTCTGGAGGCAAGCTATTACGGAAGTGGATGCCAGTCCTCCTTCCAAATCTGATAGCTAGAGCTGTGAATTACTTAATGATATCGTGGATCATAAGATTGATGACAACAACATTGTTTTGTAAAATGTTTCTACACTGCATTGTTACGTGCTGTCAGGTTGATTCCGATTCACAGCAACCATAATAGGTCTGAAACCTGCCCTATCTTGACCCAATATCAACATTACTAGTTACAATATTATTAATAACTAAGGAGAAGATTTTGTCTCCATTTTCTTTAATAACCATCCTATCTCCAGAAAAGTCATTAGGTTTACAAATACCAGTTAGCACAATATTGGAGCTATAACGTTAGAAAATTTGACAAAACCAGCAACTCTAAAAACACTAATAGCAATGGGAACAACAGTGTACTTACAGGGAGTGCATCTGAAGAATGGTTGGAATTGGATAATAATCTCAGGTCTGATCGGAGGGCATGAGAAGGTTCAAAAAGCACATTACTACAGAGTTTTAGCCTTGTGGTATATTGATACACAAAAGCTGGGCTTAGGAAAAATTTGCTGTTATTGTTATAACTACAGGGATTTTGAAAAAAAAACCCAAACAACAAACCCAAATATTTCTACTGAAACACAATACAAAAAATTTATAGGCTGTTATTTTTGTGTTATCCCCAGATGGTGTTCCATTTCCCATCCAGACAATAACGACCCACTGCCAGTGAGTAGGTTCTGACTCATAGCAACTCTCCATTGGGTTTGAGCCTGTAAACCTTTACAGGGCTCTGTTAGACTAGTGGTAAGGAGTTGAACTGCAAATCCAAAGGCAGGTTGTTCAATTTCATCAGCTGCTCCAAAGGAGAAAATTGGATAAACACCTCCACACAACTTGCAGCCTCTTAAACCCACAGGAGGGCAACTATGAGTGGATTTCATTTCAACAGCAGTGAGATGGAATCATTATGAGAGTGAAATCTTTGTGGGAGGAAACTGTCCATCTTTCTCCTACAGAGCAACTAGTGGATTAGAACTGCTGACCATTCTATTAGTAGTTCAATAAGTAACGCACTATGCCATTAGGGCTCCTTAGAGAACCATAAAAATGACTAGGTAGTCTGGAGATGGTTGTTGTCACTGTTAGGTGCCATCAAGTTGAGTATGACTCCTAGTGACCCTATGAACAGACCTGAACGCTGTGCTGTGCTGTCCCATCCTTGTCATCTCGGACACACTTGAGACCATCGCTGCAGTCACTGTGCCAAACCGCCCCACTGAGGGTCTTTCTCTCACTGACCCTCTACCTTTAGGGTAGATATCTAACAAAGTGGCAATGGCTTTTGGGAATCACTTAGGAAGAAAGTTAATTATGAAAAAGAAAGTCACGAGGAGTATAACGTTCCTCCAAGGTGACTAGCACACTTTGGACAACTGAAAATCGAAACAAAATGGCCTTGGTGATTTCAGGATGCTTCCAAACACCCTTATCTCCTCCAGTTCAAATCCCACTCCCGTCACTACGGGCACAGAATCTCTCTCCCCCACTGACCTGCTTCTTCAGAAACAGCCCCCTACTCTCTCAGTGACCCAGAAATGAAATTCGAAGAAAAAGAATCAACTGACTCCCCAGCAGAGCACTTTCACTCTCTGCCACTAAACTCCACTTCCTCACTCCCATCACCCTTACTTATCTCAATGTTTCTGGTTTTGGGGTTTCTTTCTTACCTTTCTCAGAGTAACTTTTCCATATGCAAACTTTGGTGTGGATGGAGGGATAAGGCCCTCTGGTACTTTCTCAAACTATAAACCAGAATGGAAAAAACAGAGACAGGAAAAAAAAAGCTGTTATACTCTCAGAAACATGTGCATGAAATTCGTTTTTCAAAAGGAGGTCTCAAGAAAATAAAGACAGCAGTGTGAGCGATCTTTGGAAAGGCAAAGAAACAAAGGGATTTCTTTAAAAAAGGGGGGGGGTTGGATTTTTGTTTGTTTCTTTGCTTGTTTGCTTGTTTTTACAATTCTAAGTCCCAGGATTCATTAAAATAATTTTACAACAAAAGACATCAAAACAGAAGCCCAGAAAACAAGCAGAGAGAATGAAGGTGGCAGCAGAAGACAGAAGCATGGGGAGAAAAGAAAAAAAGGTCGATGGCAGAACAAAAGCCAAAGGGTTTAGCTTCTAACAGAAGAGAAAGTGTATCAGGGCCAGATCCCTTTCAGAGTGGTCAACAGTCATCGTTGTTAGGTGGCACGTGGCGACCCTGTGAACAGCAGCCCCGAGCGCTGCCCTGTCCTGCCCTCCTCACCATTTCTGCTGTGCTGTGCCCACTGTTACAGTCATGTGCCAGCCCATCTCCTGGCATTTCTATCTTCCCTTCTAACTTCTTTGGAAGACCATTGTCTTTTAATTGTGGTGTTGGCAAAGCACACTGAATATGTCATAGACTGTCAAAGAACAAATAAATCTGAGTTGGAAAAGGAGCAACTGGGGTGGGGGTGGGGGTGCTCCTTTCTTTGGACAAGGATGGTGAAACCACAGTCACAATCAGGCACAAAACCAATGATTTTGAAAAGAAATGAAAAGACGGTTATGAAAGTAACAGGCTCCTGGCTCACTTTGCTCTTAGCTCTGTTCTTTGGAGGAAAATATTCGAAAATCATTGCATTATTTCTACCTCCACTTCTTCCACTCTCTAAACAATAGGACTTACCAGCTTAAACATTATCACTGATTTCTCAAATACATCGACATTTATTTTAGTCCTAGTGTTGAGATACTAGATACCTCTTCTTCCTACTGATACTGTTATGCCATCGTTTTTGGCTCCTCTACCATGGACTGCAAGGAGAACAAACAGGTTGAGACTAGAGAAGGTGAAATCAGGTTGCTCCTCGGAGGCAAAGATTCTGAAGCTCAGTCTGACATACTTTGGACATGTTGTCCTTGGAGAGGGATGTCATGCTTGGGAGGGTGGAGGGACAGTGCAGGAGAGGGAGGCCCTCAATTGATTCATTCACTGGGGTAATGTGGGTAGGTGTGTCAGAGACAATAAGGTTGACACAGGATAGAGCAGGGTTCAGAGCTGTTGTACATAGGATTGCTATGAGTCGAGAGCAACTGGAAGGCACATAACAACAACTAGTTATCTTTGTCATATAAATAATATATTTGTGCCATCAATTAAGACATTATCTTCCGTGTGCACACTTAAAGACAAGGTGATTAGCATCTTTCCCTAAGTTCTCCTCCCTACCTGAAACCATCAGGGAGCTCTGGTGGCCCAGGGGTAAAGAGCTGAGCTGCCAACACAAAGGCATGTGGTTCAAATCCACCAGCTGCTCTGAGCAAGAAGGATGAGCCATCTTCTCTCGTGCAGTTTACGGCCTCTGAAAACCCACTGGAGCGTCAGCCATGAGTTAGTTCTCACTTGTTGGTGCATAATCAGAACCTTATGTCTTCAGCTAAACAGTCTATCCTATCTCCGTAAGTCTCCTCAATCTGTACATTGAATTAACAGTCAGTCAACACAACAATAGCAAAATCCACTAGGCAGCAAACAGCAAATGCTGGCGTGGGTATAGAGACTGGAATGCTCATGGTCTCTCATGTTTTCTTATGTGGGAACATAAAATGGTGCAACCACTGTGGAAAGCAGTTTGGTACTTCCTAAGAAAGATAGAAATGTCATTTGATCCCACTGCTAGGAACATATTATAAAAAAAAATAGGGTTTGAGTTAAGGTTAGGGTTTAGGTTTAGGTTTAGGGTTTAGGGTTAGAGTTGTTGTTGTTGTTGTTATGTGCCGTTGAGTCACTTGCGACTCACAGTGACCCTATGTACAACAGCCCTAAACTCTGCTCTGTCCTGTGCCAATCACACTGTCTCTGACACTCCCATCCTGATTATCCCAGTCACTGAATCAATCCACCTCATAGAGGGCCTTCCCCTCCTGCACTGTCCCTCTACCCTCCCAAGCATGATGTCCTTCTCCAAGGACCGGTCCCTTCTTACAACATGTCCAAAGTATGTTAGCCGAAGCCCCAGAATCCTTGCCTCCAAGGAGCAGCCTGGTTTAATCCTCTCCAGGATGAATCTGTTTTCCTAGTAGTCCATGGTACCCTCAATACTCTTCTCCAGCACCACAGCTCAAAGGCATCAGTTCTCCTTCTATCCTCCTTAGTCACTGTCCAACTCTCTGATGCATAACAGGTGATGCAAAGACCATGGCCTGTATCAGACGCACCTTAGTCTCCAGAGAGACACCATTGCTTTTCAGTACTTTGGAGAGGTCCCTAACAGCAGACTTTGCCATCACAATACGTCTTTTAATTTCCTGGTTACTGGTGCCGAGAGTATTTACTGTGGAGTGTTAGAGTTAGGAAAAAAGAAAAAAAGAAAAAAAAATAAGAGCTATGACATGAATAGGTCCATGCACTTCCACGTTCAGTGCAGGATTATTTGTTACTGCAAAGAGATGGAACACCAAATGTCTTTCAAAGAATGGATGGCTAAAGAAAGTATAGTACACCCCCTAACAGAGGACAATGCACACTGTTGTCGTCGTCATGTACCATCAAGCCAGAACCAACTCACAGCTGACCCTCCAGTGGGTTTTCAGAGGCTTGGGAGGAGACTGCCCATCTTTCACTGGCAGAGCAGCTGGTGGATTTGAACCACTTACCTTTGGGTTGCCAGCACAACTCCGTACCACTAAGCCACCAGATCAGTACTAAAACCCAATAAAGAATTCACAAAACACACAGTGTGGCTGCATCTAGAGGACATTATGCTAAGTGAAGTCAGTCAAAGGACATAAATTGCGTAAGACCACAATCTATAAAAAGGTTTACACACAGATAGAATCATTCTTGGATGATTACCAGGGACAGAAAGGGGAGTGTAAATCAGTAAATAGGTAATACGTATATATTATGATGGGTGAAGGGAAAGGCAACAGCCACTAAGTAGATTATCAGCCCATTATCACTAAAGGAACAAGGGAGCACGGGTGGCCTAGTGCTAAGAAGCTGCGCTGCAATCACAGTATCACTAAAGGAAGGGACACAGAGAGGCATGGAAGGACTAATGGAAACCAGAATTACAGGGAGGAAGTGGGGAAACTGATTCCTTTGAGGGTATTGAGATGAATGGTACAGAACAAAATGTGTAAGAATGACTGAATGAAACAATAATTTGTTTTGTAAACCATCACTTAAATCCCAATAAAAGAATTTATAAAAATTTAAAAAATAATTAACAGTAAAAAAATAATTAATAGTGCTCACATTATACAATTATTGCTCTCTTCACAGTGAAGGGTATATATGAAGATGACATTTTTATCTTATCCAATTTTTTGCTGGAACTGACTCAGACCTGACCCTCTAGCAGGTTTACGGAGGCTGTAAAATGCACAGAAGGATGTGGTCCACCCTTTTCCTGCAGAGCCACTGGTGGATTCGAACAACCAGGGATGTGCCACCTCTGGGTTGGAAGCACAACTCTCTACACACGATGCAACTAGGGCTCCCTAATCAGTTATAATAAACCTCATGATCTTGAAGACTGTCTATAGACTGTCTATGAGTTCTGTGTGGCCATTGCAACAAGCCTGCCCTCTGGGCTTGATATCCTAGGCCTTCTGTCATTTTCCTCCTGGCTTGAACTCCTGCTTCTAGGATCTTCATTCCACTCAAGCACCTTCTCAGGTAAATACTGAAGAACTGACAGATAAGAGGTAAACCTCCTCAGTCTCTGGGTATCTGAAAACACCATGTATGGTTGATAAGCAGAATAGATATTCTATCTTGAAAAACATCTCCCCCTCAGGTCAAAACTATGAATCTCCTGTCTTCTATCACTCATCGTGACCCACGCCAACCTTACACTTGCTCATTTGAAGATGAGTGGTTTTTCCTCTCAAGCAGTTTATAAACTTTCTCTTTTCGATATCCTAAAATGTCAAAAGATATGTCTGAATATGTTTTGGGTTTTGCTGTTTTGTTTTGGTTTTTTTGCATTCATTATGATGAGAAACAGGCAGAACTTTTAATTTTGGAAAAATTCAGTGATCTTTCTATGACATTTATGTTCCTCCATTTCCTCCTTCTCAGTAAGAAGCTGAATGTTGAGATTGATATCTCTTTTCAAAAAATATTTAATTTTTTAGATTGATATCTCAAATCTTCTCTCTGTTATTATCTCTGTGGAAAAAAGATGGGCCAGTGAGTGACTGTTGTCTCCATCTTTAAGTTCTTCATTCTAGCAGATTAATTAATTAATTAATTTCTAAGAACCTCTCTAGTGGTTCCTTTTTTCAAAGTATCTTTTTCTTCCTTTATAGACATAATATTTTCTTTAATACCTCTAAAGGAAATATACACTTATTTTTTTAGGAGTTGTTGTTGTACGCTGTCAAGTCGAAACGGACTCATGCTGACCCCTGCAAAGGGTTTTCAAAGTCTCTAAACTGCACACAAAAAATACTGTCCATCTTTTTCCCACAGAGCAGCTGATGGCCTCAAACCACCTGTCTTGGGGTTGGCAGCACAATCCCTTACCCACTACACCATCAGAGCTCCCTTGGTTTTGCTTAAGAGCTCTCCTGTTCCCTAAATCCTCTGTTGCACCGAGGACTATTTTTCTTGCTTATGTTCGCTCAGTCTTGCTTTTTCAGTCGTCCTGGTGTCTAGTCATTCCTGGCTGTCCATTCACATTTAATAACAACGCACATGAGTTTAATATTTTTTTAAAAAATTTTACTCTGTGTGTGTGTGTGTGTGTACACCATCAAATTAGATCTGACTGGCACAGGAGGAGATTGTCTCTTCTTCTCCAGCAGAGCATCTGGTGGATTCGAACCACACACCTCTGGGATTGCAGTGCAGCTTCTTACCACTAGGCCACCAGAGCTCCCTTAACAATGCACATGAACATGCCAACATTTGTATAATCATCTTCTAAGTAACCATCCTGCTCTGGATGTGTACAAAGCAGGTGTTCATTGTAAGGTCTCTGGGCAAGGAACCAGTTCAGTGCTGGGGGCTTTGCTCTGGGGCTGTTTACCGCTTCTTCTTTTCCTCAACCCCCTGACTTTGTCAGGCCATCTGTAGATGCCCAGGTCATATGTTAGGATGAGGTGAAGAAGAAGAAGACTTGAAGAGAAACATGTAGAGTTTAGCTCTCTCATTAATTGCTATCGAGTTGAGACTGACTCGTAGCTGACTATCCAATGGGTTTTCTTAAATTAAAAATCACATGGAAAGAGGTTGCCCATTGTTATCCCACAGAGCTGCTGGTGGATTCGAATCGCTGGAGAGGAGACACTTCTGAGTTAGCAGGTAGCAGGAGTGTGACCTCATTATAATTATCATCACACATCCATTAGTTTGTGTACTGTGGTGCCTTGCATACCGCTGTGCTGCTGGAAGCTACGCTGAAACCTGAAGGACCAGGTTCAGCAGAGTTCTCAGTTCAATATTCAACAGAGTGAAAAGAAAACTTACAGACTGGGAACAAACATTTGGTAATACCATCTCAGACAAGAGTCTTATAACCACAGTTTACAGAATACTTCTGGGCCTCCACAAGAAAAAGACTGACAAGCCAATTGCAAAATGGGCAAAAGACATGGAAAGAATTTTCACAGAGGAAGCTATTTGAATGGCAAACAGACACATGAAGAAATGCTCCAAATCACTGGCAATAAGAAAGATGCAAATCAAAACCACAATGAGGTACCATCTCACTCCAGGAACAGTGGCAAAGTTTAACAGGGTAGCAAGTAATGTTGGAGAGGATGTGGCGAGAAAGGAACTCTTATACATTGTTAGAGGGATTGTAAAATGGTGCAACCATTCTGGAAGATAATTTGGTGCTTCCTCAAAAAGCTGAACATAGAAATTCCACATGACCCACCTATTCCGCTACTTGTAATATACCCTGAGAAAATGAGAACTGAGTTACAAACTGAGATTTGTACCCCAATGTTCATAGCAGCACTATTCACCACTGCAAGAACATGGAAACAGCTCAAATGTAGCACTATGCAGCATGCAGGAGCAATGATTTTGTAAATTATTACCTAACTTGGGAGGGACTGGAGAGCATTATGCTGAGTGAACTAACTCAGTCCCATAAGGATAAATACTGTAGGAAACCATTATTGTAGAATGAGTTTAAAGATCCAAGAGGGATGGGAGAGGTTGGAAGCAAAGGAATGAGGATGTGCAGGGAAAGGAGGGGGGATTAATCATGGGGTTGTATAATTTGACGGGGGGATGAGGGAAATGGAAGGAATCTCTTCTTGAAAACAACGTATTTGAATTATGTAAATAAACTTGTTGTTGTTGTTGTTATGTGCTGTTGAGTTGCCTGCGACTCATAGTGACTCTGTGTACAGCCCTGAACCCTGCTTTATCCCTTGCCATTCTTATTGTCTCTGACACACCTACCCCCATTACCACAGTGACTGCATCAATCCATCTCATCAAGTGTCTTCCTCTCCTGCACTGTCCCTCCACCCTCCCAAGCATGGCATTCCTCTCTAAGGACCAGTCCCTCCTTGCAACATGTCCAAAGTAAGTCAGATGAAGCTTCAGAATCCTTGCCTCCAAGGAGCATCCTGGCTTCAACCTCTCTCGGACAAACTTGTTTGTTCTCCTAGCAGTCCATGGTATGTTCAACACTCTTCTCCAGCACCACAGCTCAAAGGTACCAAAAGGTACCAATTCTCCTATCATGCCTAGTCACTGTCCAGCTCTCTGATACGTAGTGAGTAATTGCAAAGACCATGTCCTGTATGAGGTGCACCCTAGTCTCCAGACTGACATCATTGCTCTTCAGCACTTTGGAGAGGTCTCTAACAGCAGACCTTCCCAATTCAATTCATATTTTAATTTCCTGGTTGCTGGTACCAAGAGTGTTGATCATAGAGCCAAGCAAACTGAAGCTGTCAACAATCTCAGTCCCTTCACCATCTATCATGATGCTGCCAACTGGCCGAAAAAGAAAAAAAAAAATGTTTTCAGGCTAAGAGAGACTGGGAAGGATTACTTATTATCTGACAGTGTACCAAAAGATGACCAAAATTCAGTATGGATTACACATCAACCTAAATAAAACGAAAATCCTCACAAGTGGATCAAAAGTATCATGACAAGTGGAGAAAAGACTAAAGTTTTCAGGGATTTAATTTGTTGTGGAGTCAGAACTGCCTTGTAGCTAACTTCCCAGCAGTTTTTCAGAGGCTGTAAATCCCACAGGAGGAGATTATCTGTGTTTCTTCCTTGTACAAACTGGTGGATTTGAACTGTCTTACTCACTAGTGCTTTGTTCTCCATGGAGTTGGTAGAGGCAACAGTGGTTCCCGAGAGGGACAGTGGTGCCAACTCCTCTTCCTCAAGATCCTGTGAAAAGTGATGTAGGAAAGATATCCGCACCATATCAGAACAGCGGAAAACCAAGTGCAACTTGCTCTGCTCTCCTGAGAGAGGGATCCAAGAAGACTTCCAGAGGTGACTGCAGCATGTCTGTATCTTCTATGTAGATAAAGGCGGAGGGAACAGTCCATGCAAAAGCTAGGCATATGAACAGCACAGAGCCATCCACAGATTTCTATGAAGCTCCCCACCTTTGCCTTAAATGCTGCCTCTGGGAATCCCAGGTTCCACCACTCTTAGGATCAAGGAGCTAAATGACACTTGATTCATTTCTGCCCAATAACCTGTCTCCAAAATACAAAAGTAGCTCGTCTCTCTGACTGAATTCTCAGGAAGGACCAGAATGAGACTTTTGACGTGGTTCTTAAATCCTCTGAATCACACGCTAGTAAACTCCCCACTGCCCCTCTCAGGAATCGCTAGGGAGGTGGCCTCCGGCTTACGGTACCTTCTCGAGGTCGAAGTGTTAACCATGTTGGGTTGAGTTTTACCCACACCAAAGCTACAACCTGAGAGCATGCAAATGTCACGCGCTCTGTCAGGCCTTGAAGATTTACGTAGAAAGGTTTCAACACAGGCTCGAGCAGCCTGCTCGGAAACTCTGGTCCTTGGAGCTGAGGGCACTGGAAGGTGTTCCCTGTCCTACTCTGCACACTTTTGAACGACTTAAATGCAAGGCACACCCTACTTTTCAAATCTTCGGTGAGGAAGGAGGCAGGAAGACCTACACCTGGGGATGTTACTATTCCATTTCCTTTCCTGTCGATGTTGCTGTAGGCCATGGAGTTAGTACTGACTCTTAGTTGACCCTCCAGTGGGTTTTCAGAGAATTTAAATTGCCCAAGAGGAGACTGCCTATCTTTCCCTGAAGAGCAGCTGATGGATTTGAACTCGTCCTTGGCACATCCTCTGGGCCACCAAAGCTCCCTTAAACTGTTAATCAGATGCAAACAAATAGTTTTAAAAATAATTTTTTATAAGGCAATTAACTGAACGTCTAAAGGAGTCATTATAAAACCTTCTAAAACATAAAATTCATTTCTACTGAGAGCACTTTCTTAAAAAATGTTATTATTTTATTTGTGTGTACCATCAAATCAGATCTGACTGGTACAGGAGGAGACTGCCCCTCCTTCTCCAGCAGAACATCTGGTGGATTCGAACTGTGTATGTCTGAGATTGCAGTTGCAGCTTTTTGCCACTGGGCCACCAGAGCTCCCATACTGAGAGCATTTTGATTCCCAGAGACCCCACAGGGGTTCCAATCCTCTCAATCTTCAGAGCCCACTGCCACATCTTTCCCCGGCAGAGTGACTGGTGAGTTCGAAGCACTGACCTTTTGGTTAAAAGGCAACCACTTTAACCACAGTGCCACCAGGGCTCCTGAAAGTTTCCAAAGAGCCCCACTAAATCTTTTTAAATTAAACCATTCCTTGGCATCCTCTGGTGGCCTAGTGGCAAGAAGCTGCACTGCAATCCCAGAGGTACACAGTTTGAATCCACCAGATGCTCTGCTGGAGAAGGAGGGGCAATCTCCTCCTGTACCAGTCAGATCTGATTTGACAGTACACACACACACACACACATTTAAAAAATTAATCCATTCCTTTCTTTGAACCTTGAAATATCAAATTCAAAGAGAAGCGAGAAAAGGTGTTGATTACTAAATCAACATGTGTCACAGGCCATCAAATTACATCCATTTCTAGAGACTGTCTCCATCCAATGGCTTACCCAGGCCTTCTGTTGAAAGCTTAGGACTCCCCCGGTGCCTGCCTGGTTTGGCCCACCACCCCTCTTCTTCCTTTCTCTCCAGCTGGGAGCTGAACCTCTCCTGGAACCCCACCTCACCGGTGACCCTTGAATCTGGGCTTGAAGGGCAAGCCTCCCGCCTCGAGTTGTCTGCTCTGAAGAACCTGTACTTCAGAACCTGTACCTGGACGTCCCCCAGACACATCATGAGCTTAACAAGCCCAGAACTGAACTTGGAACCCTACCCAATCTGTGTTAGTAAAGTGGGGAAATCAATTATATCAAAGAGCTCCAAATGGACATCGTGCGTGCTCTTAAGATGATTCCAATTCATAGTGATCCCACAGGACCAGTGAGAGATGCCCTTCACGTTCCCCGGGCCGCGACTGTGAGACGGTGGTGGGCAGGGCTGTGGTTCGTCGTGTCGTTTAAGGGTCACTGTTGGTTGAAGGTCACTCCACAGCACTTAACACCAATCTCTGGAAAGAGCAGCTACGGGATTCAGACCACCCACCTTTTGGTTAGCAGCCAAGCACTTAATCACTGGTCTACCAGGAATCATTATATGAGAATTAAGTAAATGATAAAGTTAGCATATCAATTCAGCGCCAAAATACTGGCTGGATGGATGAAAGGTACTGGAAGAACAGGTGTTACTCAAAAGATGAACAAATAACTTTCAATAAAGTCGAGACTTGATCAGAAAAAAAAAGATTAACAAATAATGCCAGGCCCTCTCTCATTCCTCACAACAACAGAAATTCCACACATATCTGAATTGAAATGTAAAGGATAGTAAAGGATAACAGTAAAAGAATGCTAAGATTTCCAAGGGAGCTTATTAATATTCTTAGGGTCTGGAAGCAGTCAGAAAGGAGAGAAGTAATACATGTAACTACATGAAAATTCAAGATAGCTTTGGGGGGGGTCAGGGAAAAAAACACATACATACAGAGCTGTTAGGATTATCACATATAAAAGAACTCTTATGAATTACAGAAAACAAAATATAAACAATTACTAAATGAAAGTGTGTACAACTCCCGTATTCATCATAGAACAAATAGTTTATGAAACTATCACTTATCAAATGGCAAAGATCTAGAAGTTTGATAATTCACAGCTCTGGTGAAAGTGTGGGGAAGCAGGACACTTAACACATGAACCTCACGAAAGGGCAATTTGTAATACTTAACAAAATGTCAAGTGCAGATAACCTTTAAAGTACCAGTTCTACTTCTAGGAAATTTTCTCTAGTTATACTTGAATTGGCCCATGGCATGTCACGTCAAAGTTGGAAATAATCTACACATCTCTCGGTTAGAACCTCATGAAGTAAATGGTAGCAATGTCAAATCTTCTAAAGCATCAAGTTAAATTTTCTCTAAAAATACCACTAAAAATCCCATTAAACAGATTTTTGGTAAGACAGAAATGCACAAGAATATGAAGAGAAGAGTTAAGAGCAACAGAAGTTCTGGCAACTGGATGAAGGAACAGCAAATGAGTAGCAAGTCCTAACCCAGTCCAAGAGAAAGCTAAGAGCCAAACCCAACGTGACTATAGGATTCTTAACAGGCTCACCACTGGTGAAAACCACATACTTGTGGAGCTGGGAGGTGAAATAAAACAGGGAGAACTGAGAATTGCTTGCTATCCATCAGGGAACTGGACAATGACTAACGATGTTAGAAGAATCTATGCCTTTCCGTTGTGGTGCTGGAGAAGAGAACTGAATATACCATGGACTGCCAGGAGAACAAACAGGTCTGCCCTGGAGAGGGTGAAACCAGGTTGCTCCTTGGAGGCAAGGGTTTTGAAACTCCTTCTCACACACTCTGGGCATGTTGCCAGGAGGGGCCTGTCCTTGGAGAAGCACATCATGCTTCGAAAGGTGAAGGGATAGAGCAAGAGAGGAAGAACCTGGATGAGCTGGATTGACAGTGACAAGCGTAATGCGGGTAGGTGTATCAGAGACAGTGAGATTGGCTCAGGATAGGGCAGGGTTCAGAGCTATGGGATTTCTATGAGTAGCTGGAAACTTGATGGCACATAACAAGAATAAACTAGAGCTTTGGTGCCTCAGTAGTAAGGAATTGCACTGCCAACACAAAGAAAGGTAGGCGGTTTGAATCCACCAGCTGCTCTGTGGGAGATATACAGGCAATCTCCTCCTATGTGTCAGAAAGCTCAACAATGACTAGGGATGATAGAGAGTTGATGCCTTTGAGCTGTGGTGCTGGAGAAGAGAATTGAATATACCATGGACTGCTAGGAGAACAAACAGGTTCATCCTAGAGAGGGAGAAACCAGGTTGCTCCTTGGAGGCAGGGATTCTGAGGCTTCATCTGACGTACTTTGGGTATGTTGCAAGGAAGGACCAGTCCTTAGAGAAGGACATCATGCTTGGAAGGGCAGAGGGACGAAGAAAGAGAGGGAGGCCATCGATGAGATGGATTGATTCAGTGACTGGGGTAATGAGGGTAGGGGTGTCAGAGACAACGAGGTTGTCACAGGATAGAGCAGGGTTCAGGGCTATTGTTCATCAGCGCTGCTATGAGTCGCAAGAGACTTGACACCACATAACAACAACAACAAAAATTCAGTGGAGGGTCAGCTATGGGTCATTCCAACCCAATGGTACACAACAACAACAACAATAAGGAAAAGTTATTTTGCACAGCAGCTCCATGCCTAGATCTCTTCCCCACTCCAAGGCAATGGTTTCTAACTCCAGAGTGCAGAGCAATCACCGACGGCTGCTGGGCGCCAACGAGAAGATTCTGAGTCACAGAACCCTGCGAGACGGAGTAGAACTGCCCCAAAGGACTTTCGTAACTGTAATCGTTAGAGAAACCAAAATCCTGTGATCTTATAGAAACAAATGAAATTAGTATTTTTTTTTAATCCTTAAGGGGAGCTCTGGTGGTCTAGTGGCAAGAAGCTGCACTGCAATCCCAGAGGCGCACGGTTCAAATCCACCAGATGCTCTGCCAGGGAAGGGGGGACAATCTCCTCCCGTACCAGTCAGATCTGATTTGACGGTACACACACACAAAAATAATAAAATAAAAAAATTATAAAAATCACAAAATAAAACAAATTCATTTATCTGCTAATTTGGTGAGTGGTATAATCAGGCTCTACCAGCGGCTGTAATTGATTCTGTTTGCGTCAAACGGATTCTGAGCATAGTGGACTGTGGTGGTTTTCGAGAGAGATCACAGATTCTTGGATATGCTTCCCCACAAGAAACAGAACTTGACTCCCTTCACATTAAGTTTAAGATAGAGAACTCCAGCTGAGTAGGTGAGGAGCTTCACTATTAACCAAAAGACAAGTGGTTCGAATCTACCAGCTGCTCCATGAAAGAAAGACTGGCCCTCTCCCCTCATGTGATTCACGGCCTCTGAAAACCACTGCAGGTTCAGCTATGAGTGGACTTTAACTGACAGCAATGAGCTGAGGTGGTTTTTGTTTTTTTCCTGCTCCACGCGAGAAGGATGGGCATTCTCCTCCGGTGTGATTTACTGCCCCTGAAAACCCCCTGGAGGGTCAGCGATGGGTCAGTCCCAACTCAACGGTAAACAACAACAAACCTATACTTAAATGCATGTAGTGAAGAGAATACATCAGAAGCGATGTCACAGCATTTCTGAGTGTTTCTGGGTGTGTGAAATCAGCTGTGACTCATAGCGACCCTACGAGTAAGAGAACAAAACCCTGTCTGATCTTATGCCTTCCTCAAAACCCTGTCTGGCAATCCCAGAGGTGTGTGGTTCAAATCCACCAGATAGATGCTCTGCTGAAGAAGAGGGAGCAATCGCCTCCTGTACCAGTCAGATCCAATTTGACGGTACACACATAAAAAGAGTAAATAAGTTAAAAAAACCCCAACAAAACAAAAAACCCTGTCTGTCTGATCCTATGCCTTCCTCATAGTTGTGTGCATAATCTGGTAGCTTCAGGTACTGTATCAATCCATCTCACCGAGGGTCTCCCTCTCTCTCACCAATCCTCTGCTTTTCCAAGCACGATGCCTTTCTCTAGGGACCAGTTCCTCCTGATTTCCTGAGCTTAGGTAATACAAAATCTACAGCGTCCGTTCTGGAGTTGCCCTCTTCCTCATGCATCATTCACCATGAGGAGTAGTGTCCGCCATCGGTCTGATGGACAGGCCACACAGCAAGAACGGAAGGGTGTTGCCAACAGCTAGGCGTACGTGTATGTGCCAGCAGCTCCTCCAGTCCCCAGACCCTTCATGCTAGACGAATTTCAAGGGCTTGGTAGCTTGTCACGTATACTCTTTAAGCAAAATGCAAATATGTTAGAAATCAGTGGCAATGTGGGAAAATATTATATTTGACAAGGAAGAAAAACAAAAACACAACAACCCACTTCTCAACATTTCCTGAGTCAAACAGAATTCAAAACGGACATGTTTGGAAATGAATGATAATAAAAACATCACATGCCAAAGTTGATGAGATGTAGCAGTCAATTAAAAAAAAAAGTCTCATTACTACTTTAAACTACTACTAGAAAAGAATGCCTACGTGAAACTATTGAGCTTCAGAGAACAGAAAGATATAAAAAGGAAAAGTGCTCTGAAGCAGCAGAGAAACACACGAGCCAGACCTCGAGAGCTGTCACTGTCATTTCTGCAGAGCTCAAACCCGTAAGAAAAGGATAATGAGAGATATTTTAACAAGACACCTGCTAATTTAAGTGAAATGGAAAAAACACTAAGAGTGCTTGTTTAGATCCTATTTTTTTCTATAGATTTAAAATGTTTCATAACAAGAATCTTAAATCTAACACTTGTGCTTAAAATTGAGAGTATAGTCTACTTTAAAAAAAATTCCTACTATTTATAAGCAAAAAAAAAAAATCTTTGTTTTTCAACTTCAAAACCCAGGTGACTGAGCAGAAAAACTGTGGGTTATGTGTTGTGTTTTTTTTCTTCTTTGAAGCCCACAGCAGAGACAGGAAACCCCACCTGGTGCATAAGGTAGCTCAGAATGTCCCCATGTGAGAGGGGTGTGCAGGTGGGGCGTGGGGCTAGGAAATGGCCCATCTTTCTCCTGCAGAGCTGCTGGGAGAGCTGAGCTGCTCACTTTTGAGGTTACAGACTGTGCAGTTCCTCACCACTAAGCCTCTGGCGGCCTTGTGGTAAGAAGCTGCACTGCAATCTCAAAGCCACACGGTTCAAATCCACCAGACGCTCCTCAGGAAAAAGATGGCCCATCTCCTATGCTATTTACTGCCTCTGAAAATGAGTCAGTTCTGACTCACGGCACACAAGAAGTCATGGGAGTTCCGTGTGTGTGTGTGTGTGTGTGTGTGTGTGTGTGTGTGTGACTGTTTTTATGTTCCTCTCTACTCCTTCCAGAGAGCCCTGGTGGCACAGTGTCACGGCAGTCACTTGCCCCTGAAGAAAAGGCCAGCACTGGCCCACAGCTCACGTTTGCCCTGCCCTGCTCAGCTCTGACTCTCCACCAGCTGCTGGCAATTCTGACTCACATCACCCGTGTGCTTCAGTACCCAGCAGGTGGAGTCCCTGGGAGCAGACCACCAGGTCAGCCTTGGGAAGAAATTCCGGCTGTACTTGCACCTACAACCTCTTGGTTGCGAGCCAAGTACATTAAACATTTGCACCACCTAGGGATTCCTTTCATTTTCATAAGATGTACTATTGATACATATTTTATGCGGACACACATTTCTTGCTTTTATTATTTATTAAATGATATGAGTGACTGATATCTATATAGCCATATCTGTATCTCATAGCTGACCCTCCAGCAGGTTTTCAGAGGCAGTAAATCACCTGGGAGAAAACTGCCCATTTTTCTCCTGCAGAGAGAACAGCTGGCAGATTCGAACCGTGTGCCTTTGGATTAGCAGTGCAGTTGCTTACCACTAAAGCCACCAGCTGTTGTGTGCTGTTGAGTTGGAAATGACCCATAGCTGACTCTCCAGTGAGCCTTCAGAGGGAGTAAAGCCCATCAGAGAAGACTGCCAATCCTTCCCCATCAGAGCAGCTGGTGGATCGGAACTGCATGCCTTAAGGGTGGCAGCACAGATCCTAACCACTAGGCTACCAGGGCTCCCCCAAGCCATCAGAGTTCCCTTTATATGTATGTGTGTGTGTGTGTGATTTTTATGTTTTTTTTCTAATGACTAGGGAGGATAGAAGAATTGATGCCTTTGAGCTGTGTGTTGGAGAAGAGTACTGAATATACCATGGACTGCTAGGAGAACAAACAAGTTCGTCCTGTGGAGGGTGAAGCCAGGCTGCTCCTTGGAGGCAAGGATTCTGAGGCTTCATGTGACATACTTTGGACATGCTTCAAAGTGTTCTTGGAGAAGGACGTCATGCTTGGGAGGGTAGAGCGACAGCGCAGGAGAGGAAGACCCTTGATGAGATGGATTGATTCAGTGTCTGGGGTAACGGGGGTAGGTGTGTCTGAGACAGTAAGATTGGCACAGGATAGAGCAGGGTTTAGGGCTGTTGCATGTACATAGGGTCACTAAGAGTCACAGGAGACTCAACGGCACATAATAATAACAACAAAATACTTCCAAATAGCCAGTGGCACAGTGGTTAACTACTTAACTATTAACCAAAAGAGTCTCTGGAATAATCTCATCAGCCACTGCTCAGGAGACAGCGGAGACAGCCTATTTCAGTAAAGCCCACAGCCCTGGAGACGGTGTGGGACTGTCCACTCTGTCCCGTCAGCTCTCTGAGTGGCAGTGGACTCAAGGGCAGTGGGGTTCTGGTTATCCTCACAACACGAGGACGCCTGGAACCCCAGTTCACAAATCACTACACCAGGAGGGTGCCTGGCTCAGTCTCACTCTCACTCAAGTGGGGGCCAAGCGGTCCACTCAGATCTACCAGATGCCGCTCTGCACCCAACCTTTCAAACTGAGAGGCTCCAGGAAGAAAGTCACCTACAGGGATGTCAAAGGAGGTGCTGTCCAAGACCAGTCCCCGATGAACATGTATGGCTAAGTACAATTGATAACAGTGCATCTAAATTCCAAAATCAATCTCCATAATAGTCTATGTGTTTCCTACTGCCAAAGGGGCCCTTTAGAGTAGTGAGAGAAGATCTTCACCCTGAAACCCACAGCGTCCCTTTTCAGCAGGAAGTAGCTAAGAGAATACGCCGTCCCCTTTTCCTTATGACTCAGGGTGAAGTCTCTCTCAGGGAGGAGTGATAGGGAATGGCAAAGGATACACTGACAAAGGAGATTAATCAGGACTGGCTTTGACAAGCACTATGGCAATTGGACAATTAAAACAGACTTTCAAGGGGGGGGGGAAGAAGAATGAACTGGGGAGGAGGGTAGAGAAAATAGTGCAACAATGAATGAATGAAAACTCATAATCTCTGTATATGTTCATTAAAACTAATAAAATTTAATAATTTAAAAAAAAAGACCAGTCCCCGCTCCCACCCAGGGCCTGTACAAAGCACCCACCTTTCGGATAACGTCCCGTATAGCAAAGTATTTCTCTGTGAGGTCGCCGGCCTCGCTCAGTGGGGCATCGTAGTCGTAGCTGGTGGGCTGCGGTGCATACGGCATGTTTGCCCCTGAAAGAGACAAAAGCCCGTGCCTCTAGTTACCACCAGACGCCCTGCCCCTTTGAGGTCCTTGAGTTCAGCTCTATGGGACAAGGAAACAAAATTGAAAGCACATTAGAACGCACTGTCAAGGGTCACAGACGCAGCGGTCAGGAGAGGCAAGGTTTTGAGCAGATTGTTCCTTCCAGGTGCCACCTGCCAACAGAGGTGACAAAGCACGTTCATGATCCACTCAGTCAGTGGAAGTTCACAGCTCCAATCCCAGCTGACGTCGCCCCCAGGGACAAAGCCGAGAGTCAGGGTTCCCACAGAACACATGCAACAAGGCACAGCTGGAAAGGGCCACAAGGACGTGACCCACATCACTGACCGGGCGCTCTCATGACCTCAGGCTGGATGCAGAGACACCGTGGGAGAGACACCAGGTGGGCCCAGGAGTGACAGAAAACCAGGGAGGGTTTACCAGAAAAGCCAAGGAGCGGACAGATGCACATCAGCCCACAGAAAGACAAACATGAAGGCTTCTGTGGTGCCTCCAAGGAGTTCCTGGATGGTGCACTGGTTAACATGTTCGGCGACTAACCAGAAGGTTAAGGGTTGGAGTCTACCCAGAGGCATCTCAGAAGAAGGGCAGGTGATTTAACTGGAAAAACTCAGGTAGACCTGTGTGGTGTTACTCAGGAGACTACCTGATACAGGCCATGGTCTCTGCAAATACTTGCTATGCATCTGAGAGCCGGACAATGACTAGGGATGATAGAAGAAGAGTTGATGCCTTTGAGCTGTGGTGCTGGAGAAGAGTATTGAGAATACCATGGACTGCTAGGAAAACAACCAGATTTGTCCTGGAAAGGGTTAAACTGGGTGGCTCCTTGGAGGCAAGGATTTGACATACTGTGGACATGTTGCAAGGCGTGGTCAGTCCTTGGAAAAGGATGTCGTGCTTGGGCAGGTGGAAGGTCAGCCAGGAGAGGAAGATCCTCTATGAGGTGGACTGATTCAGTGACTGGGGTAATGGGGGTGGGTGTGTTGGAGACAGTGCGATTGGCACAGGACAGAGACAGAGCAGGGTTTAGGGATGTTGTACAAAGGGTCGTTATGAGTAGCAAGCGACTCAATGGCACATAACAACAACAACAACAAAACCTGTGTGGAGCACAGCTGTATGCTGACACGCATGGTGTCACCCCAAGTCAGACCTGACCAGTTAACGTCTACAAAGAGCACAGATGATACGTGTGCCTTTCAAATCCTCCTTCTACATCAAGGTGCTCACTCAGGCCCCAGCTTCTGCCGTGGGGTTACCGGCTGCTGGAGGCTCCCAGGTACTTCTCTCCCTGGACACTGCTCTCTGCTAAGCTGCCGCACCCTTTCGAGTTGGCTCACATCCAACCACAGCCTAACGTGGGCACAGAAAAACCCAGTCCTCTTGTCTCAGTCATCACAGCTCCAGAGCTCCCCCTAGCACCAAGTGATGTCACCTCAGAGGCTGCATCACAACTCAGCACCTCTCTCTGCCCCATCCTGGCTCCTATAATTTCTTAGTGTTGCTTCTGAGAGCAGCCACCCATCAGTTTCCTGTGTGGGAGTCGTGGTGTATGCTTCCCAGAGCACTCGCCGTGTAACACAGACCAATGAACAGTGGCCATATTGGATACACAAAACCCCAAAAGTCCTCACAGTCATTGTCCAAGCGACAGAGTCTAGACCAGAAACTCCACATTGTCACAGAGGACATTCGCTGACTCTTTTTTTAAAAATTTTTATTATTTTGTGTGTATGTGCACCATCAAATCAGATGTGACTGGTACAGGAGGAGATTGTTCCTCCTTCTCCAGCAAAGCATCTGGTGGATTTGAACCACACACCTCTGGGATTGCAGTGTAGCTTCTTGCCACTAGGCCACCAGAGCTTGCCGACATTCGCTGACTCTACGTCAGTGTTAAAAGCTTACTCACTCAGAAGGGTCGCATGTCAGCGTGTGACTTTACAGGTTCTTGTTTGTCCTCCAGGGGTTCTGTTTTAGCATCTCTGGATGGGACCGGATACTCCACCTCTGACAGGTGGTACTGGTGCGTGGAGTAGTCAGGCCCCGTTCTTTTATTCTTCAAGAGCAATCGTGCACACAAGCGTGCAACAGGGAATTCTTTGAAGGCTAATCTCACAGGCAACCTAACTTTCAAGTATAGAGCATGGCAATGGGGTCACACCAGGTTGATCTCAGCAAGGGAGGAGACGGCAGACAAGCCAGGTCAGGGAGCAGTCAGTTCACGCACAAAAGACTCTCGTTCTATTTTCAATTTGTACAGGCTTGGAATTCTGCTTCCATGAACATTAGAGACAGGAAATGCCTACAGAGCAGTTTAACTCTGTAACAGAGAGTGGTTTGCAATACTCGGGATTGACTTAATGGCAACTAAAAGCAACATACATAGAACAAAGACGTTTGCCACTTCAAGATGTCTTTACGTGCACAATTCAGCGACATTAATGGTGCTCATCCCACTGTACAATCACCACCACTATCCATTTCCAAGTCCCTCCTGCTAACTAGGGGCCAAGCTTCATGGGTGGTTCACATCTACCAGTGGCTCTGCAGGACAAAGATGGGCAATATTCTCCTATATACAGAATACATAGAGTCTCAAAAACCAAAGGCAGGGGAGCTCTGGTGGCCTAGTAGCAAGAAGCTGCACTGCAGTCCCTGAGGTGAGCAGTTCGAATCCACCAGATGCTTTGCTGGAGAAGGAGGGGCAATCTCCTCCTGTACCAGTCAGATCCGATTTGAGGGTACACACACACACACAAAAAAAAAAATAATAAAATAAATTAAAAAAAAACAATACCAAACACAACCAAAGGCAAGGTCAGATACAAGTTGGTTCTAATGCAACAGCATCAAGTTGCTTTTGTTTTGCTTTACCAGAAGCTCAATGTCAAATTCCCCCAGCCCAGTGAAGACCACTTTCTATTACTGCTCTTCACAAAAGCTCCATCCTGAAAGCCTGGCCTGGTGAACTGGTCCAGTCACCTTGCCCTCCCATCTCACTCGTCAGAGACACAGTCTGATAGCAAACAGGGTACCTGCCTCCGGGAACACAGAGATCAAAACAACATAAAAGAAAATGCTATTATTACCCTTTGCTTCAAGGTCACCTTCCTGGCCGTGGTCCCTCCTCTCCATGTGGCACTGACTGTTTCCCACACAGCTCCCTCCACACTAGACGTGTGCACCCCAGGGGAGAGGCGGTGCCTCATTCACCCAAGTCTCCACCAGAGCCAGGCGCAGACAAGTAGCCCCGTGTGTGAACAGAGCTGACCAACCAGCGTGCTTTCTGGAAACAAACTCAACAAGCCAAAGGAACCAAGACTGGGGAGCCTACCAGTGGCTAAACGGATTGGAAAGCTCCATCTCTGCTTCCGGTGAACTGGTAGAACGTGTCTGTGGATGCTTCCCAACCACCACAGGGCAGCATTAAAGAGAAAAGGTGCAAATTTCAGCTTCTGTGGGTTGCGTTAGGGTGCATAAGGTAGAAAGGCAAAGGAAGTGGCCAAGACCTACCTCACCTCACCACCCCGTCACTTTTCCTTTTTGGGAGAACAGCCTTGATGACCAGGAAGCCATCGTGCAAGGGGGACACATACATGCAGAGAATGCACGCACACACACACACACCCCTACAATCTTGTGCACCACAAGAGGCTCATCTACTTGGGCAGGATTGGTAATAAGCTCCCCTCCAGCTGTTCTGTTCTGTCACAGTTACACCTTGGAGCTCCACAGCGTGCAGCCCAGTCCACCATAATAAATTAGTGAACATCACAATAAAACGACTCACAATTTTGTTTGTTTCCAAGCACATTTGAAAGGGAGCTCTGGTGGTCTAGTGGAAAGCCGTTGCAAACCACAAAGGTAAGTGATTCAATAAGTGTTTTGGAATTCCCATTGTTCATGATGTTATTCCTACGATATTATGGTCCACATGGTCAAATGCCTCTGCACGGTTGATGAAACACAGACAGACACATTTCTAGTATTGTTTGCTTTCAGTCAAGATCCATCTGATATTGTCAATAATCCTTACTCCACCTCCTCTTCTAAATCCAGCTTGAATTGCTGGCAGTTCTCTGGCAGTGTAGTGCTGCTGGTTTTTTGGTGGTTGTTGTGTTGTTGTTGTTGTTGTTGTGAGGTGCCGTCAAGTCAAGTATGACTCATAGTAATCTTATGAACAAAAGATCTGAACCCTGTTCTGTCCTGCGCCATCCTCACACTTCCTGACACACTAGAGCCCACTGCAGCAGTCACCGTGTCAGTCTGCCTGGTTGAGGGTCTTCCTCTTTTTTGCTGACCCTCCACCCTTCCCAGCACCATGTCCCTCTCCAAGGAATAGCCCCTCCTAGCAACATGCCCAGAGTATGTGTGGTGAAGCCTCATCATTCTAGCGTCCAAGAGCACTCTGGCTGCACCCTCTCTAAGACACATCCATTTGTTCTCCTGGCCGTCCATGGGATGTTCAGTGCTCTTGTCCAACACCACCGCTCAAAGGCATCAATTCTTCTTCAGTTATCCGTATTTAATGTCTGGCTCTCAAATGCATAGCAAGTAACAGGAAAGACTATGGTCTTAATCTGACACACCTTAGTCTTCAAACTGATACCATTGCTCCTCAGTAATTTGGAGAGGTCCCTAACTGCAGATTTTCCCAGTACAATGTGTATCCTTATTTCCTGACTGCTGGTATTGTATTAAGGGTGTTAATTGTAGATCCAAGCAAGATGAAGCTGTTGACAGTTTTAATCTCCTCTCCATCTGTCATGATGCTGCCTACCAGTCCAGTGGTAAGAATCTTTGTTTTCTTGACATTGAGAGGTAGTGTTGCAAGCATTTAAAAATTATCTGTAGAAAGATTTTGTGTGTGATATTAATGATAATCCTCAATAATTTCCACATTCTCTCAATCATCATTGTTTCGAATGGACACAAATATGAATCTCTTCTGATTGCTTAGCTAGGTCTTCCAAATCTCTGGGCACAGACTAGTGAGTATTTCCAGCCCTGCACTGTTTGTTGAAACATCTCAATTGGTATTCTGTCAATTCCTGGAGCCTTGTTTTCTGCCAGTGCCTCCAAGTGCTTGGACTTTGAAAAGAAGGTGGAAAGATTAAACAGTCGTTGTATCCAAAAGAACTGGTCAGCATCCAGTCATTTCAGATGGTAGCATATGGTCAAGAACTGATGGTATTGAAGGGGAAAGTCTTGCAGAAAAGGGACGGAACTCCCTCCCTGAAAGATTTGGAGGGAAGGCCCATAGGCAATTCTTCTATAATAAAAAAGTTAGGAAAATAGACAAACAAAAGGTGGAAAATAAAAATTGTAGGTACAATTCCAAGATCAACCACCAGAAAGATTCTAGTATATTCTAACTCTCAACAACTTTCCACTGAGTTTCTAACACTATAAATCTTTACAAGAAGGGGAGCTCTGGTAGCCTAGTGGCAAGAAGCTGCACTGCAATCCCAGAGATATGTGGTTCGAATCCATTAGATGCTCTGCAGGAGAAGGAGGGGCCATCTCCTCCTGTACCAGTCAGATCCAATTTGACGGTACATGCACAGAGAAAATAATAAAATAAAAATTTAAAAAAGAAAATCTTTACAAGAGAAGAAATCTAGTGTTCTCCCCTTAGCAGCTGGTGGATTTGAACCATTGACCTTTCAGTTAGCGTAACACATAGAGCACTAAAGCTACCAGAGCTCATCAAATGTCTGCAAGTAGATGTTAAATTGCTCTTACCATTCCAAAAGCCAAAATTGGTCCCCCCTATGAACATGTACCTACAAGAAAAAAAGAGAACACTTAGTAGTACTTCCTGTGAACTCCCCACTCGTCAGGGCACCCTCCACTCAGGCCCTTAGTACTTACATGTTCACATTCATCCCAAGGGCCAGCAAGTTATAGAGTGAGGAGGTCACAGCCTGAGTAGAGACTCTCGAATGCTCTGCACCCCAGTGGTCTAACCAGCCAGTGTAGAATTCAGAATTGACCTACAAAGAGAAAAGGATGTGGACATCAGAATGGACCAAAGACACGGCACTGAGGGTGCGCCTATGACACCAGCTACACAGTGGAAAAGCACTCGAGGCCAGAGCTGGGGACGGTAAGGACTCCCAGAGGTGACTTCCCCGCTCCCGCCCCAGGCACCACCCTGTCAACTGCTCCAAGGTGCTACTATCTTGCTCACACATTACCAGTGTTCCTGAAAAGCTCCCAAAATCCAAATTCTGTTCACCACATTAAGAATTGATTAGCCTTACTGCTTCATGAAAGAATTAATGTTAATAAAGGTTTTTATATAACCTTTGAGAAAGATTCTTCATAAAAGAGTCAACTCCAATTTCACCCTTTTCTGATTTAAGATGTGATAGACTCATACACTCAAGCTACACAAGCTACTCTCCTCACTACCATCAAATTCAATGGACTCATACCTAACCCTCCAGTGGGTTTTTGGAGACTGTAACCTGCAGGGGAGGAGACTTCTCACCTTTCTTCCACAGAGCTGCTGATGGGTTTGAACCACCGGAGTGGTGTTGCCCTGTGGTTAAGCAGCACGACTCCCTGTGGACTACGGGCCAGAGCTCCCTAAACTGCACAGTTGTTATTGATGGCCTTTGAGTCAAGCACGACTCATAGTGACCATGAACAAAAGACCTGAAGCCCCTCTACAATCATCGCCATTTATCAAAGTTCATAGTTTCCGGAGGCAAGTTATTTAGGAAGTGGCTTCCAAAGACTGTGAGTTTCTTTTGGTTCTAACTTTGCCAAATCCTTGACCTTGCTGTTGTTATTATGTGCTCCGTGTCCCTTGTGATTCATAGCGACCCTACGTACAACAGCCCTAAACCGTGCTCTGTCCTGTGCCAATCACACTGTCTCCAACACACCCATCCCGATTACCCCAGTCACTGAATCAACCTACCTCATAGAAGGCCTTCCCCTCCTGCACTGTCCCTCTCCAAGGACCTGTCCCTCCTTACAACATGTCCAAAGTACGTCAGACGAAGCCTCAGAATCCTTGCCTCCAAGGAGCAGCCCGGTTTGACCCTCTCCAGGATGAATCTGTTTGTTTTCTTGGCAGTCCAGGGTACTCTCAATACTCTTCTCCAGAACCACAGCTCAAAGGTGTCAATTCTCCTTCTATCCTTCCTAGTCACTGTCCAACTCTCTGATGCATAACAAGTGATAGCAAAGACCATGGCCTGTATCAGATGCACCTTAGTCTCCAGAGTGATGGAAAAATTAATTAACCTGGGCAGCTCAAGGGGCCTTCTGTCTCAGGCTGTGGGAGGTCAATCTGGAGCCAGGCTTGGACACCGGCTCTGCAGTGGTGCACCCAGCACAGAGGGGCCAGGCCCGGAAGGGGCTGCATGAGGTCTCCGTGGAGGTAGGGCAGTCAGAAGAGTGCCGGTGGTGCAGTGGGGAAAGCCCGCAGCTGCAACAAAAAGGTCTGTGGATTGAACTCACAGGTCTCTCTGTGGGAAGTTGCCGTAACAACTACAGCCTTGAGTCCTGTACAGAGCAATTCTCCTCTGATTTGATTGACATGATTGAAACTGAGACTTGATGGCAGTAGATTTGTTCTGGGTGGTGGTGGTGGTTGTTGTTGTTGCTGTTTGGCTTGGGACAACCAGATCTGTTATGAGAACATATGTGACCAAACCCCTTAAAGGGGCCAAGCTACAACAATACCAACTACTGCAGTTGTAGACAGAGCGCTGGGGGTGCCATTCCTAGTGTGTTGAGCTTCTCATCAAAGGCAGCATCTCTCTGGTGGTTCAAATCCACCAGCGGCTCCTCTGGAGAGAGATGGGACTTTACAGCCTCAGAAACTCAATGGAAAGTAAGTCCTGAGGAGTTAGTTTCAACTTGAAAATCATCAGCTGAACAGAACTGAATTACTGCTGCAGAGGACAAGCAGAGTGATGGACAGACAGACTACCCATGCCTGCCTGGGCCTCCCCACCGCCTAGCAATCCACACGGCAGACCATAAAGCCCTGAAGCCCTGTGTGGCCAGCAAGCTCACAGCGTCAGCATCGCCGGTTTGCCTGTTGCAATGAAGGATCTCAGGCCCCAGCCCAGACCCAGCGGTCCAGAGTTAGCCTGTTAATGAGATTCACCAGCTGATTTATAAACACACACGAGATGGGGCAGCTCAGTCACAAAAGGTGTCTGGGGACACAGGCCTGAACTCAGGGCCTGACACTGGCTAAACGGCCCTGGAAAAGTGATACAGGCTCCGTGAGCCTTGGTGAGCTGGTGACAACCATGTCGTTCCTCAAAGCTGCCACAGAGCTAAACTTGATGAGGTATGCAAGACACAGAGCCTAGCATGCGACAGAACTTTCACACTGGTCCCCATTCTGTCCCTCTCTGTCTGGGGCCTCATTGTTAAATACATGTTATCACTCACATCTCCAGATGCTCTAAATTCAAACAAGTCTGTTAGATTCTTGATCCAAAGCTGAGAGACCAAGGCTCTATTCCCAGCTTGCTACTGTATGGACCCCCCCCCACCCCAGCAGCTGTTACAAAGCGACTATCAGCTAAGGGTCCCCCTACTCTTCAAGTCCACTCTTACCAAGGGTCCTCTCGGCTCAAACTTCCTCTGGACTTGGATAGCAGCTGTGATATTGGCACCTACAAATTCCAAGAGAGAGAAGAACTATCAGTCGTGGGAATGACAAGACGTTATACAAATGGAGCCCTTTGGGGGACTTGAACCTGCATCCCAGACCAGACTTTGTCCCTTCCATCGATGGGTGTCTGGGGACCACAGGATATTGCTTCCTCCCCACAGGTCCTGACTGCACTGTGTCACGGTTCACTCCACAGGCCCGCCTTCTTCACCTGCATTTCCTTGGGGGTCTGCACCTGCTCACTCTCTTCATCTCTCAGGTGGACATCTGGTAGACCTGACTGGACCAAACACTCACTGCAGGAGGGGCTGGCTCTGAAGACACCCCCTTGTAATCTCCACAGTGTCACGGATAAAAAGGTGTCAAACATTTGCCAATTAATTGGCAAATCAAAAGGATGAGGGTGGTCTGTGTTTTTTTCCTAACTAATGTGGTAGACCGTGAACTCTAACGTGTAAGTCATCAGCCATCCCAGACCACTCTTAATTTTTCCTTCTGAAATATTCCATTTGGGCAACGCCTATGACATGTCTTCCCACCCACGTCTTCTACTCCTTCTTCCTCTAAAAAGAAACAGAATTTCCTCCACAGAGGGGTCAAGAGCTGCCTTAAGTCTGTGTCTTAAGCATAGACAGTGTCCATACTCATTAGAGCACAGGCTTCTGGGTCTAACTGTCACAATGCTATGCCCACAGCAGGTGGACCGGAGTGGAAACCACACAGCCAAGACCCTATAAATAACTCTAAGCTCTCCGGTCGGGCTCTGGAATGTCTGTAAGAACAGCGTTCAGGAGAGAATGTGCCGAAGGTGGAGACCAAGAAAGAGCAGACTTCATCTACTCTGTGACAGTATTTCTCACTAGGAAGCATCAAGTGAGTGTCAAGGGATGATGTCTGTTCTCCCAAAAGATATGTTAAAGTCCTAACCCAAGTACCTACAATTGTGACCTTGTTTGGAGAACTGTCTGTGCAGCTGTGATAGGTTAGGTTAACATAAGATCGATCAGACTGGAGTATGGTCCTAAACAAGCATGAATGGTGCCCTCGTAAAAACAAAAGACTAGATACGGAGAAACACAGGAGAGATGCCACGTGGAGATGGAGGTGTAGTCCGCAGCCAGGCTGCCCTGAGCTGAGGAATGTCTAGGGGTATTTGAAACCGAAGAGACAAGGAAGGAACTTTCCCTGGAGCTTCCAGAGAAAGCACAGCCCTGCTGATGTCCTAATTTGGGGCTTCTAGCCTTCTGACCTCTATATAGTGGTTCAAATCCATCAGTGGCTCTATGGATCTCCTCCCCTGAGATTTACACCCTCAAAAACCTCACGAAGGTCAATTATGAGTCAGTTCCAACTTGACAGCAGTTAACTTTTTTAGCTGAGAGACTTCAGACATGTGAGGCAATAATGAAGCCATCTAATTCCTGGTACCTCTTACAGCAGCCTTAGGGCCCTTCTGGAATCCCTGGGGGTGTAATCAGCATGCAGGACTGCTAAACAGAAGGTTGGGGGTTCAAGTTTGCCCAGAGGTATAATGATCTATGTCTGAGAAAAAGCCACTGAAATCTCTAAGCTCTACTCTGACCCACAGGGAGCTGCCCACCCATCAGGGTCTGCTTGACGGGAACCGAGGGCAGAGAGACACTCAGACACATTTCTCCCACACGGATGAATGAAGCTGGCCAGGGCCCCAGGCTGAGGGCGCAACGACGTCCGTTCCTCAGCCCACCTGTGTGTAACACTGTGTGAGCTCAACTCACACACAAACAAGGCTTAGCAACGCCAACTCACAATAACCTTCGACTTGCTCCCACAGCAGAAAAAGGGTGTGCGTTCTTTCATGACTGGTGGGAAGAGTGCCCGTCCCGGGGAAACCAGCAGCCACTTCCTCTGCAGCTCTCTGCAGATGAGCAATGTCATCACTCATGGTACAGAGGTACCATGGACCACCACCCAGAAGTACACGGCCCACTTACAGTGAGCTTTCTCTCTTTTT
>NW_006399841.1:5625413-5626741 GCF_000299155.1 Elephantulus edwardii | reverse complement strand
CAGTGTGATGTGTATGGACACAGGCTCTCATGTCCAACATCTCGGAGGGCAAACAGCAGGGCTGTAGACTACCTGAGGAACTGGCTAGCGTGCGTGTGCTTGAAATAAGTTCTTCTTCCTAAATCATTTCAGGAGCTTCTGGATGGTACGAGTTTCCATGACTAACAAAAAGCTTGGAGGTGTAATTCCCCTCAGCTGTGCCTCAGGAGAAAGGCCTGGAAATCTGCTTCTGAGAAACAGCCAACAAAAATCTCACAGAGCACACGTCATCCCCAGATACACAGAGGGGTTGCCGTGGGTTGGAGCTGACTTAATTGAACCTGGCTAGCTCATTGGAAGAATGGCAAACCTTCATCTCTCATACTTTGGGCCTGTTGCTATGGGAGGCTGTTCCTTGGAAAAGGGACCTAGATCATGCTTGGAAAGATGGAGGGTCAGTGAAGGAGAAGAAGACCTCCAAGTAGATGGATTGCACAGTGACTGCAGCAATGGGCTCAAACGTGTCCGAGATGACGAGGACAGCACAGGACAGGACAGGGCTCAGGTTCGTGTTCACAGGGTCAATATGGGTCTTACTCAACTCCATGGCACCTAACAAAAACAACAAAAACCCGAGGTCCCTAAAGAAAAGTTGTAAACGGGAGCTCTGGTAGCCTAGTGGCAAGAAGCTACACTGCAATCCCAGAGGTGGTGGTTGTTACATGCCGTCGAGTCGCTTGTGACTCATAGCAACCCTATGTATAACAGCCCTAAACCCTGCTCTATCCTGTTCCAATATCACTGTCTCTGATACACCCACCCCGATTACCCCAGTCACTGAATCAATCCACCTCATAGAGGGCCTTCCTCTCCTGTGCTGTTCCTCCACCCTCCCAAGCATGATGTCCCTCTCCGAGGACTGGTCTCTCCTCACAACATGTCCAAAGTATGTTAGATGGAGCCTCAGAATTCTTGCCTTCAGGAAGCCGCCTGGTTTAACCCTCTCCAGGAGGAATCTGTTTGTTTTCTTGGCGGTCCATGGTACTCTCAATATTCTTCTCCAGCACCACAGCTCAAAGGCATCAATTCCCCTTCTATCCTCCCTACTCATTGTCCAACTCTCTGATGCATAACAAGAGATTGCAAAGACCATAGCCTGTATCAGACGCACCTTAGTCTCCAGAGAGACACCATTGCTCTTTAGTACTTTGAAGAGGTCACTAACAGCAGACTTTCCTATCTCAATACAACTTTTAATTTCCTGGCTGCTGGTGCCAAGAGTGTTGACTGTGGAGCCAAGCAAACTAAAGCTGTGAACAATCTCAATCTCTTCACCATCCATCCTGATG
>NW_006399841.1:5619961-5624893 GCF_000299155.1 Elephantulus edwardii | reverse complement strand
GAAAGAAAGAAAGAAAGAAAGAAAGAAAGAAAGAAAGAAAGAAAGAAAGAAAGAAAGAAAGAAAGAAAGAAAGAAAGAAAGAAAGAAAGAAAGAAAAGATAGAAAAGTTGTAAAGCTACAAATCAAAGGCCCAGGGTCCAAAAGAGGTGACTTGCTTCAGGGTGGGGCCTCTCACAGTTGGAACAGCCCTCACCCCTTCCTTCTCCCAGGGTGGCCCTCCCTAATGGAACAGGCCTCCTGACAGTGTTCTATTTATTCTAAACAAAATTTTGAAAAATTGAAAACAATAGCAGCTGCCCAGAGCAAACCGTGGAAGCCCCGTGGGCTTAGCGGTGTTTTCGGTGACGCACACACTGACCTGTCCCAAAGTCCACGGTGGTGTAAAAACCCTCCAGCGTCCCGCACCCCACTGACTTCGCAGATAGACCATCGGTGGTGAACAGAAGCACCTCATCCCCGAGGTGGCGGCGGAAGCACTTCTGGAGGAAGCGCAGGTAGTTGTAATCACAGGTAAAGTAGCTGCCATACTCGTTTTCAACCTGCAAATGAAAAGCGCAGGGGGAAGTCAGGAGAGTCCAGCACCGTCCTATGAAGGCGAAGGCTTGTGTGGGACCCCAGCGGGGCAGCTGCTGAGACGACAGGTTAGAGACTACCGGACAGGTCTCCGATATTCAAACTTCACTGTTCAAAAGCAATTGAGCATGAAAAATCGCCTTCTATGAAAATGGGCTCTCGTATGTCAGGGATGGTGAGCATGGCACAGGATGGAGCAGGGGTCAGGGTTCAGGGTGGGGGTTCACAGGGTTGCTATGAGTTGTACTCAACTCAACAGCACCTAACAACAACTCTAACAGGCTCTTTAGGGAACTCCGTGGCTCAGTGGTAGGGAGTTGAAACATCAACCCAAAGGCATGTAGTTCTCATCCTTGGAGAAAAATGGTCAGTCTCCTCCTGTGTCATTTCCTGCCTCTGACAATCCCCTGGTACACACCATTGCATTGTAACTGACTCACGGGTGACCCTCCAGCAGGCTTTCAGAGGCTGTACTGTGCAAAGAGGATTTCTCTTTCTCCCATGGAGAAGCTGGTGGATTCAAACCATCTGCCTTTGGGTTGGCTGCACAACTCCTTACCACTAGAGCTCCTGTCAGATTCTAATCGTTTTCTCTCTTAAAAAAATCACCACTTCCTCAAAAAGCTGACCATAGAAATTCCATATGACCCAGCTATTCCACTTCTTGAAATATACCCTGATAATATGAGAACTGAGGCACAAATGAAGATTTGTACACCAATGTTCATAGCAAAATTATTCACCATCGCAAGAACATGGAAGCAGCCCAAATGTCCAACCACAAATGAATGGACTGAGAAGTTATGGTACATTCACACAGTGGAATACTATGCAGCACGCAGGAGCAATAACTTTGTAAATTATTGCCTAACTTGGGAAGGACTGGAGAGCGTTATGCTGAGTGAACTAACTCAGTCCCACAAGGATAAATATTGTATAAAACCGTTATTGTAGAAAGTATAAGGATATAGGAAGGTGGGAGAGGCTGGAAGCAGAGGGATGTGGATGTGCAGGGGGAAGAGGGGATTAATCATTGGGCTGTACAAATTGATGGGGGGGATGAGGGAAATTGAAAGAATTTGTTCAAATTTAAATTAGATTTTTATAAATGAACTAGTGAAAGTAAAATCACCACTGTCCAGTTGATTCCAACTTATAGTGGCCCTGCAGGACAGAGTGAGCCTGCCCAAAGGGTTTCCAAGAACAAAAGTCTTTATGGAAACAAAATGCCACTTCTTTCTTTCAGAGCAGCTGGTGGGTTCAAACTATTGACCTTTACATCAGCAGTCTAGTGCTTAACCACTGAACAACCAGGGCTCCTTCCTTATTAAAAAACCCTGCTGCTGTCACGTTGACTCTGATCCTTGGAGAGAGACCTTGTCTTGGGTTTCCAAGGCTGTAACTCTTCATGAAGACAGAGAGCCCCATCCTTCTCCCACGGAGAGGTCAGTGCATTTGAATCAGCAATTTCTTTCCTAGAGGCTTCTCATGTGACATAGCGTGACACCACACAGAAACTATAAATAGTACATAAATGCCTCCACGTGGTAGAAATTGACTGTAACCTAAAAGGTTCTGGTTCAAGTTCACCTACCAGGACCACAGGAGAAAAGGCTTGGTGATGGGATTCAGTTAAGATGCTCACTCAGAACCATCAAGTTGTTATCGACTCGTAGCTGACCCTCCAGCACATTTTCACAGTCTGTAAAATGCACAGGAAAAGACTGCCTGTCTTTCTCCCACAGAGCAGCTGGTGACTGGTAGATTCGAACCACCTGTCTTTTAGCTGGCAGCACAACTCCTTACTCACTAGGCCACCAGAACTCCCTGCTAAGATGAGTACATTTTGAGTATCTTCCAATCTAAGGGCCTTCAAGTACTCTCTCAAACAATGTTCTGTTGTTATTTATAACGTTTTCAATGGCCCACTAGTTCAGATGTGCACAGTCAGAGCTATTCTCTCTTCTGTCTTAGTCGGGAAGCTCCCTTGAAACCTACCCACCATGAATGACCCTGCTGGCATTTGAAATACCAAGGCTATAGCTTCCATCATTGCAAGAAGAGTACAGTAAGGTGACAGAAGACTGGTACAGCTGTTGGATAATTCCGAGCACATCATACACTGTGGAAGAAAGGCTCATTAAAAGTATAGGAGAGAAAGGAGAGGCTAAAAAGATGCCAGGCCACCCAAGAAGATACATGCACACTCATGTTTATCGCGGCTTTGTTCACAATAGCAAGGAGTTGGGAACAACCTAAGTGTCCATCAACGAATAAATGGATAGAGAAGCTGTGGTATGTTCACACAATGGAGTACTATGCTGCATTGAAAAACAAGGAACTCATGCAATATTATTCAGAATGGGTGACCCTGGAGGACATTAGGCTGAATGAAATATCTCAGTCACAAAAGGACAAATACTGCATGTTGTCACTGTTGTAAAACAAGACTGACATAGTGGTTAGAGGAAGACTGAGAAAGATGGGATAAATAATGTATACTGCATTGAAACAGATGAGGGAGAAAATTGTTTAAAAGGGATACATGACTAGGTATTCTTGTCATGAAAGGAGTCCAGAGCGAAGGCTGCATAGTGGGGTGGACTTGGAGGGAGGGATTGTAAAACAATGAAAGAATTTTTCTTTTACTTTTCAAAGAGAAGAGCAAAGTGGGGGGGGGGCCCACAGGGAGAAAAGTGCAACAATAAATGAATGGAAATCCAAAGTCTCTGTAAATTTTCATTAAAATTAATAATAATAAAGAAATAAAATGGAAAAAAAGATGCCAGAAGAACTCTAAAACCTGCTCTACAATACAGAGAAGTTAAAGCAAAAGGAACCAATGTAGAGTTTTCAAAGGGGCAGCTTGAGAAAACACATTATTGTAATGAAATGTACAAAATCCTGGACTGAATATATAAAAAAGAAAAACAAGGTTGTCCGTCAAATCAGATCTGACTGGTACAGGAGGAGGTTGCCCCCTCCTTCTCCAGCAGAGCATCTGGTGGATTTGAACCACGTACCTCTGGGATTGCAGTGCAGCATCTTGCCACTAGGCCACCAGAACTCCCTAAGGTTGACATTTTTAAGCTGTAAGAACTGAAGGAAAAATTCAAGTCCTGAGTTGCAATGCTAAAAACTTCCTATGGACAATATAGTGAATGATACAGGAAGCATCAAAAGAAGACAGATGGGATACAGAATCACTCTAGCAAAAACACCTGATTAATACTCAGCCATTTCCAGAAATAAATAACACATGGTCCAGGTCCAATGATACTGAAGGTAGATGTGCAGGCTGTACTGAAAGCAGCAGTGAAAAACAAGGTTCCAAGAACTGATAGAACTCCAAGGGAGATGTTTCAACAAAAGGTTGCAGCACCGGACATGCTCCTTCAATGGGCCAAGAAATCTGGAAGACAGTTACCTCGCCAACAGATTGGAAGAGGTTGATATTTGTGCCAATTCCAAAGAAAGGTGATCCAAGAGTAAGCAGAAATGATAGAACAACATCATTAAAATCACATGCAAGTCAAATCTTGCGGAAGACTGTTCAAAATGGTTGGAACTGTCCATCCACAGGGAATTTATAGAAATTCACACTGGATTCAGAAGAGGCCACGGTTTACTCAGCACACACGCTAAACAGGTATGGAGAAGGGATTCGTCCCTGACACACCTTTTTCCTGACTCTGGACCACGCAAGCAGCCAAGGTGCTGCCTGGAGGTGAGGATGGGGAAACTTCTTTTTCTGTATTTTAGACATCTTGTCAGGAAGTGTCAACACTTGAAAAAAGATACCCTGCTTGCCAAGGCGGAGAAAAGGGAGGGAGACACTCAATAAAATGGACTGACACCGTGACACGCTTGAACAAGGGGTTCAAGCATGGGGAGTTGGTGGGGATGGCATGAAATAGGGCAAAAGTTCATAGGGTCACTGTGAGTCATAGTTAGCTTGAAAGCACATAACAACAACAGAGGCAGAGTTAGGTAACAAAAACATCCCCTGGGTTGTTTTCATGATTCACTGAGTCAATACACAAACTGGGCTTTTTATAGTACTGTTGTTATATACTGTCGAGGAAGAACTGGCCCACAGCTGGCCCTGAAGTTTTTCAGAGGCAGAACGCCGCATGGGAGGAGACTGACCACCGTTCTCCTGCAGAGCAGCTGGCGGACTCAAACCACGTGTCTTTCACTTGGCAGTGTAACACCTTACTCACTAGGCCACAAGAGCTCCCTGTATAGAACAGCAAGCAATAAATGCCGGCGAGGTTGTGGAGAAACTGGAACCCTGATTCACTGTTGGTGGGAGTGTAAAATGGTGCAACCCCTGTGGAAAGTGGTATGGCGCTTTCT
>NW_006399841.1:5573177-5618573 GCF_000299155.1 Elephantulus edwardii | reverse complement strand
AATAACGCCTGTGAACAAATAGAAATTGAAAGATCTCAAAAACTCACACCAAAAAATTTAGTGAGTTCTGGTAGCCTAGTGGCAAGAAGCTGCACTGCAATGCCAGAGGTGCACAGTTTGAATCCACCAGATCTTCTGCTGGAGAAGAAGGGACAATTTCCTCTTGTACCAGTCAGATCTGATTTGATGGTGCACACACAAAAAAGTAATAAAGTTTTTTTTTAAAATTCAGAGAAATTAAAAGGAATCCAGATTTTTGAGTAAAGGTCAACAGAGTTTATCAATAAGCACACCAAGGAGTAAATATTTTAGGATTGTAGGCCACCCACTCTCAGCTACAACCACTTGACTTCTGTTGTCATAGTGCAAAAGTTGTCACATACAATATATAAATGAATGAGCATGGCTTTGTTCCAATAAAACTTTATTCACAAGAGCAGACCATGGGCCACATTGGCCCATGAAGACGGTAGTTTACAAGACCTTTTTCTAAAGTCTTATTAGCCCTCTTTTAAGTTTCCGAACCCATCATCACAAACTTCTAAAAATACAGGAATAAACAAAGCTATTACCTCATGACTCACACCCCATTAATTGAAAGAAGCAAAAGGGTGGGTGGAAGGTCACCCACTCCTAATTCATTTTCACGCTGCCTACTATTCACAGGTGTCTCTGGCTTTGCTTGGTTTTGGTGTGGTCTTTGTACAAACTTTGATGAACTTCCAAGCATAACACATCAACAGGTGGGTTAGATAATCTGTGCAGAAGAGAAGCACCCGCGTTGATGGCTGGCTGACAAGGCTGAGGGAAGGCCGGGCACGGCTTCCTGCAGCCCTAAATCAACAGTGGGAAGGGCCCTACATGCATCATGCAGGAATGTGAACCTTCTGACCCGGGTCATTTTAACCCTGGATATGGCGACACAGGCTCCATAAATCTGAGCACCCAGACAGAGCACCATTGTGACTTGGGTAAAACCAGTCTGTTCCGCCCTTGACCTGAGTTACTAGAGACAGTCACTGAACTTTAGAGAAAGCAATAAACAGAAACATGATCTGTCTGTCCCCTGACCCTCCTTCAGTGGCTTCGAGCCCCTTTCAGAACCATCCCTTCCACCAGCGTATGATGCAACCTCAAGGCGGGCAGACACGAGTGTGGGGAGGGAAGGAGAAGAATCATACGTCTGGACAAAGATGAAGTCAAGCTCAAGGGCTTCACTAGCTGAGGCTCCAACTGAGGGCAGTGTGAGTCCCGTGGGAGCCGATTAAGTCACCTGGGAAGACTGCCGGACAGACAAGCACGTGTGTCCACTGCAGTCAGAAGACAAGCTATGCAAGCATGGATGAGGATGCGTTAAAAAAATTCACTCACCAGATGCTCTGCTGAAGGAGGGACAATCTCCTCTTGTACCAGTCAGATCTGATTTGGCGGTACACACACAAAATATAATAAAATAAAATACAATAAGAATAAAAAAATTCATGCCATGTAACACTGCTTGTGACCCAAGATCCAGGTAGGAAAACTGGTCACACAGTTTGAACTTGGCCTATAAAAATGAAAACAAAAACCTGGCAGAGTCAAAGAAATCACCCAAGATGCAGAGCTTTGCTTCTCCCTGCGGAGGTCTGGGTGACAAGTCTTTCTCTGCTTCTTAGGTTTTCCTGTTCTTGCCAATAATTACTTATTTAAAGAATCATTAAGAAGCAGCAAAGATGAGGTGGGACTCAGGCAGAATTGTGGGGAGGAGGCAGTGTGACTTCATGAGGACTGGCGTCACCGAGGTGGTAACCCCGGGCATTGCTCCACCGTCTACCTCCCCTGCACCAGACCACACAGAATCCACACAGAGACCCTGCAGGACAGAGTCCAACTAGAGCTTCCAAGTCTGTAATATTATGGAAGAAGTGCGTCTCATCCTTCTCCTTTGGAGTGCCTGTTGCTGTTGTGTGCTGCTGAATCAGAACTGACCCACTGAACCATAGCTGACCCTCCTGCAGGTTTTCAGCGGCAGTAATTGCATAAGAGGAAACTGCCTATCCTTCTTTCATGGAGAAACTGGTGGATTCGAACCTGCGCCTTTGGGATTGCAGCACAGCTTCGTACCACCAGGCCACCAGAGCTCCCTTTGGAGTGGTTGTTACTGTGGAGTCCCATCGAGTCGGAATCAACCCATAGCTGACCCTCCAGCAGGTTTTCAGAGGCTGTAAATCACATGGGAGGAGACTGCCTGTCCCTCTCTTGCAGAGCAGCTGGTGGTTTCGAACCATGTGCCTTAGACTATGGAATGGATAGTAGGTTTGAATTACTGACTTTTATTTAACAGTTGAATACGTTTTTAAAAAATTCTTTTATTTTATTATTTTTATGTGTATGATCAAACCGGATCTGACTGGTACAGGAGGAGATTGTCCCTCCTTCTGCAGCAGAGCATCTGGTGGATTTGAACTGTGTACCTCTGTGATTGCAGTGCAGCCTCTTGTCGCTAGGCCACCAGAGCCCCCTTGACAGTTGAATACTTTGAATCACCACACCACCAAGGTTCCTTTCCTCGAAGCCATCATGTGTGGCTGCACCCCTCGTAAAAGAAAACAGACTTGCGAAGCTTGTTCTGCCTCCCTCTTGGCATGTGTGTAACACAGGTAGATGGCCCTTCCTCCCACCGCCCCTGGTTACCTGCACGGTGATTATCGGCCCTCCGTTCTGATAGAGGAGAGGCTTCATCTTAGGCAGGAGAACTCCCAACCATTTATCCACGGCGGCAATGTAGTCTGGAGAACAAGACAGATTTCACACCATCACAAACCTTTCGGTGTACAGACACCACTCAAGTGTCGACTTGCTGGGGCTGGCAGAAAACATAGGGACGCTCAGATCCAGGAACCACCTGTGCAGTGGGGCAACCTCCCGCAATCCAAGACTGAAGGGAAGCTGTCCCATGCTGTTAGCGGCCAAGGTCCTGTAGGTCCTTTATCTGCCCTTGACACTAGAGCCCAAAGCCTGGGGCACAAGAAGTAGGCAGTAGGTCTTTGTTGAGTGAAAAGATCAATGGTGTTTCCTTCTCTCTCATAGAGAGTGTTGTCTAGATTTGTTTTTTATTAAAATTAAACTCCAGTTTATATCGTCAAGCAGGAGTAATAAAAGTACATACTGTGTAAAACTCCTGCAAGGGTTAGAGGAGATAATGCATAAAAAATATATGACACGAATCAAAAAACTCTGGAAGCTCTTGTGGCCTGGTGGATAAGGAGTTACACTGCCAATCCAAAGGCAGGTGGTTCGAATCCACTAGGTGCTCCTGGAGAAAGATGGGTAATCTCCCATGCAACTTTTAGCCTCTAAAGACCCGCTGGAAGGTCAGCTTTGAGTTGGTTCTGATTTGACAACACTAAACCATAAGAAGTACAAATCTTGAGGGTCATAACGTAAGAGGAAAACACATCAGGGAAAGTCAGTAAATGTTAACTGTGGTCATGATAACCTTCACCACCAACCACCACCTCCACTGTCACCATTATCAACAAGAGAAATGGAAGTCTTTTGAGAGACAGGAATGCAGTTAGAGCTCTCGGACCTGAGTTTACAGCAAAATAATCTCAATTGTTTTAGAAAGAAAGGGAAAATCCCCCCTTTCATTCTCATATTGCTGTATAAATAAACAAGGAGATAGGAGGCACTGCAGATCCCCAGCCGTCCAGTGATACCAGCTGCCATAATGATGAGCTAGGCGTCAGAGTAGAGACTAAGAACAGAGCAGGAGAAAGTGGTCAAGTCAGTCGGTCAACCTCAAGCAGGGCGCAGGGACTCAATGTCACGTTTGATGACCCCAGTTTATCAGCAAGATCTGGACAGCAGCTCAAGGAAGCCTTGTCTTCTACGTGTTCGACATCTATCTGGGGCTACTCACAGATGATGACTAACACTCAAACTCTACTGAACTCCCACAAATGTTTGCACAGAAGTAGCTCAGCCTTCAGAATAGCTGATGGGTTATATGTTTAAAATTATTTTACTAGTTATCTGCCATCTAATCATATCTTGATAATTACTGATAATATTTATGACAGCTAACAACAATGACAATACTATTTTACTGCTAATGCTACTAATGCACAAGTATTGGGATTATAATTATCTATATATAGGCAGCTCTAGTGGTCTAGTGGTACAAAATTACACTGCAATCCAAAAGGCATGTGGTTCAAATCCAGCTGCTCCATGGGAGGATGGACAATCTCATCCTGTGCAATGTACCTACTTGTCAGAGGTCTGGCTAACTTGCAAAGCAAGATTAGCCCCGTACTGTAAAACCAGCAACACTAATTCCATCTTGGCTAGAGCATCTGCTTGGCAATAAACAACTCAAAGAAGCAGGATGTTAATGAATAAGAATGACCAAAGGCCTCAGACCTTAGGGAATGTTATCTACGGAAACTCTTTGTTTCTTAGAGCACTCAATAAGACATGCTGGAAACCGTCTTTGTATTGTGCTGAGGTCTGTGAGAGTTAATGTTTGACCTGATAGTCAACATCTCGGATAATGCGATTGCTACTGCAGATGGTTTTCTAAAACCTATATATGCTTTTCTAAAATCAGTAAATTTGCTATTTGTCATCAACGGGTAGTCTCTCTGCATCTTCATTTAATCCTCGTTCCCTTCTCTCAGCAGAACTGTTTTGATATATCGGGGCAGGTCCCCGATACCTACTATCTCTGAAAACACCCTGGAGAGGGTCAGTTATGTTTCGGTTCCAATTTGATGGTACACAACAACATTTTACACTATTTGCCATATTGTTGTTGTTGTTATGTGCCATCGAGTTGCCTGTGACTCATAGTGATCCTATGTACAACAGCCCTAAACTCTGCTCTGTCCTGTGCCAATTGCACTGTCTCTGACACACCTACCCACATTACTCCAGTCACTGAATCAATCCATCTCATCAGGGGTCTTCCTCTCCTGCACTGTCCCTCCCCCCTCCCAAGCATGATGTCCCTCTCCAAGGACTGGTCCCTCCTTGCAATATGTCCAAAGTATGTCAGACAAAGCTTAAGAATCCTTGCCTCCAAGAATCAGCCTAGTTTAGCCTTCTCCAGGATGAACCTTTTCATTTTCTTAGCAGTCCATGGTACATTCAATACTCTTCTCCAGCACCACAGCTCAAAGGTGTCAACTCTCCTTCTACCCTCCTTAGACATTGTCCAATGTGTCTCTGACGCATAGCAAGTGATTGTGATTGCAAAGACCATGCTCTGTATCAGGGTCATGGATTTTTTAAAAAAAATATGATTCTTTTAATACAAATTATCTAGATTTTCATAAATCCTTCTAAGACAATAGTACCAACTTACCTGGATCAGAAGAACGGAGACAAATGGATTCTTTCTCTAATAGCCAAGCAGGTAATCCCCCCTGGATGGGAGAAACGAAACAGAAAGCCACGCTGAGAGCTAGTTCATGAAAGGAACTCAAGGGAGAGTGAGTGAGTGAGTGAGAGAGAGAATTACTATTAGCGGGGAGACGCCAATCTCTGGGGAGGATTTTAGAGCTGGATTTTCTAATTTATGCCTTTCTGGGAACTTAGTATAATACAGTGACGATGGCATTAGCCTGCACTGATGCAACGTTTAGCAAACCAAAGCCCCTTTTATATAGATAGATTCACATCTACTCAGCACAGGAGAGGTAGACTCTCAACAAGATGGACCGACACAGTGACTGTGACATGGGCTCAAGTATATCAAAGAGGATGACGATGGCACAGGACAAAGCAGGGTTCAGAGGTGCTGTTCAGAGGGCCGCTGAGGGTCATGGTCAACGTGGTGATGTCTAACAATAGTATGGAGATAGACAAAGGAGGCACCATTCTCTTTTTTTCCTCTTTCTTCAAGATTCGAGGATTTGACTTTTTATTGTGATTTGGGTAAGAGTTTACAGAGTCAGTTGGTTTTTCATTCAACAATTCAAACCCATTTTGGTTGGTGACCCTGGCTGCAATCCCTCCATGGAACAGCACTGTCGCCTCTCCTGTGCTGTCCTCCTCTCCCGTGCTGTCCTCCTCTCCTGTGCTGTCCTCTCCTGCACTGTCCTCTCCTGCACTGTCCTCTCCTGCACTGTCCTCCTCTCCTGCACTGTCCTCCTCTCCTGCACTGTCCTCCTCTCCTGCACTGTCCGCCTTTCCTCCCACGTTTCCATTTGCTCTTCCTCCCTAGCTGCTTTAGAGCTTCCCGCCTGGGCCACTTACAGACCTCTCCATCTCACTGCTTCAAGAGCAGACTGTCCTTAGGGATGAAAACCTCCTGAGGCAACTGCTCACCTTATGGCGGGCTATGATTGGACTGAAAGGTGAGCCCGAGAGGGCATTTGCTCCTTTTTCCCAGATGAGGAAACTGAGTCACTGTGAGTAAGTGAAAACCCATCCTTCCCCTGCCCTCTCTGGCCACCTCTGGGAGGTGAGGCCCCTAGACTGGAAGATGCCACAGAGTGGCTGCAAATATGGACCCCAACATGCCGGCCATCCTGAAGATGGCACAGGACTGGGCCATGCCCCATTGTGTTGTGCAGCACGCCGTGATGCACCCACAGCGCCGTGACACACTGGAGATACCTCAGCAGCCGTTAACAATGACAGCTAAGTGCTTTCCTAAGGTTCAAGACCCATTGATGGGGTATAGTCACAAGTTCCACACTGTCCAGACTCAGGCTTCTATCTAAACAACTTGATTTCACTGCCACCCCCAGCCCCACCCCGTGCACACACAGCAGGCAGCCAGAGTCCCGTCTAGGCCCCGTCCAGCCACGCTCACCATGTCCCACTCCGCACAGATGTACGGGCCAGGCCGCAGGATGACCAGCAGACCCAGTCCATGAGCCAGCTGGATAAAATGCTCCACATCGTGGTCGTCGGAAAACTGGTACTTCCCCGGCTGGGGCTCGTGGAAGTTCCAGGGCACGTACCTGTCAAGAGACACACAACGGCCTCTTCACACACTCAGGGCAAGGGGGAGAGGTGGGAGGGGGCCTGCTGAGCGCCCTGGATGGTGCACTTAGGATAAAGGAGGAAGGAAGAGTCTACGAAAAGTCATCTATCAACCATGCCTTATCTGAAGGGTGGCAGCTGCCTGGGGCAAACCTCAGAAGGTGAGAAGAGACGGGACAGATGGTCAAAGGCAACAAGATTCCCTGGGAGATCATGGGAAGAGGGGCGCTACAATGGGGGCACTGTAATCAGGGACATAAAACAGGTATAAATGGTTGAGTGGAATACTCGTCTGCTCTCTAGACTTTGGCTCAAGTCACAACAAAAAGTTTTAAAAAGTTACCTAAAATAAAACAAGGAACTCATGAAATATTATTCAAAATGGATGACCCTGGAGGACATTATGCTGAGTGAAATATCTCAGTCACAAAAGGAAAAATAATGCATAGTGCCACTGTTGTAAAATGGGACTGACATAGGGGTTGGGGGAGACTGAGAAAGGTGGGGTAAATCATGTATACTGCATTGAAACAGATGAGGGAGAAAACTGTTTAAAAGAGATTTAAGATTAGGTATTATTGTCATGACAGGAGTGCAGAACGAAGGCTGCACAGTGGAGTGGACTTGAGGGGAGGGTTTATATAACAATGAAATAATTTCTTATTTTACTTTTCAAAGAGAAGAGTGAACTGGGTGGGGAGCGGTAGGCAGGGAGAAAAGTGCAACAATGAATGAATGGTAATCCAAAGTCTCTGTAAACTTTCACTAAAATTAATAATAATAAATATAAAAAAGTTACCTAAAATCTCAATTTGGAAATAGGGCAAAACTATTTCTTTCCCCATTATTAGGAGAGAGAGAGGTAGTTCCTCTCACATTAGAACAACGTCTAACAGACTTGCCCAAGGCTTCTTTCCTTCTCTGGGGTCTATGCTTCTGTTGGACTTCATATTGATTATTGATTAGGGGAAGGTTCTGTGAGCTAACTGATTATCCTGCAGCATTTTTGCCTAGTACAGACACAAATGATTACTGGTATACAGAGACGATAATCCCAAAAGTTACAGTTTTACAAAGACTTCTAGGACACACTTTTGCTTCTAAAGATGAATTTATTTACAAAGACCTTTCTTGACTGACTGTATGAATCTCTGCTCCTCAAATTCTCCTTTGCAGTTGGGAACTTAACCTCCCAAGTCCAGACAGGTCCCTGGTCATCCCACGAATGGCCTTAGTAGTAACTGGTTCCCTTACTAATAAGCTCTTACGGATGGAATTGTGTCCTCTAAAAAGGTATGTTGAAGACCTAACACTATGCCTGTAGATGAAACCCTGCTTGGAAATAAGATTTGCTTGGGAGGGTGGAGGAACAGTGCAAGAGAGGAAGACCCTCAAAAGATGGATTGATTCAGTAACTCGGGTAATGGGGGTACATGTGTCAGAGATAATAAGTTTGTCACAGGATAGAGCAGAGTTCCTGGCTATTGTACACAGGGTCACTATGAGTCGCATGAGAGACTTGATGACACATAGCAACAACAACAACAACAACAACAACATATTAATAAAGCTCTATTGACCTTGTGGGTAAGGAATTGCACTGTCAATGCAAAGGCAGGCAGTTCGAATCCACCAATTGCTCTGTGGGAGAAAGATGGGTAATCTCCACCCATACACTTTACAGCCTCTGAAAACCAGCTGGAGAGTTGGCTCTGGGTCTGTTGTGACTCAATGGCAATGAGAGTTAGATGGTAATGGAGACATATGTGAACAGGGAGGGTCCTTAACCTAATCATTCCTGAGTAGGGTCTTATACATAGAGAAAAGAGATCAGAAACATACAGGAAAATATATCATCTGAGAATCCTCTAATGGCAAAGGTATGCCAGAAATCTCTTGGGTTACCAGAAGCCGAAAGTGACACAGAAGAGGCTTCTCCCAGAAGCACATCACACACAGGCCTGCCAACACCCTGAGTCAGACTCCAAGTCTCCAAATCCCTTTCCCTTTAGAAGTACCACTTGTGAGAAATTGAAAGAATTTGCTCAAATTTGTGTTTGAATTTTGTAAATAAACTAGTAGAAAAAAATTATATACAATAAAGAATTTGCTCAAATTTGTGTTTGAATTTTGTAAATAAACTAGTAGAAAAAAATTATATACAATAAATATACATTTATTATTATATATATTTATGTATCTATAAAGAAGTACTACTTGCAGTGCTTTCGGTATCACAAGCCTACATCACTGAAGTTTAAATTCAGTAGGTTTGGACACATGTTCATTGTCTGTGAGCCAGGTTCAGCCTTTCATAATTATACTTTGCATTATAAACTGGACAAGTTCTTCTGTGGAAGATAGAAACAGATCAAAAATCAAGATCTCCCCATGAGTTTCTGCAGAATTACAAACGCACAGGAGGCAGGAATGGCCATGCCGGGCCATCTCTCAGACAGAGGCCTCGCTACAAGCCTCCACAGCAATCACTCAGGCAATCACTGCTGCTGGAAATACTCCCCCGTGCATCACCCATGGAGAATGCCTCCTGCCGTTTCATTTGTATTCTTTAAAAAGAAAGAAAAAAGCGGTGACATGCTACCTTGAAATTTCAAGAAATGATAATATTTTTTAAAAAAGAACAATCTTAATACAGTGTAAACTTTCAAAATGCAAAAAAATCCTTATAAAATTGCATGAGACTAACTACCACTCTGTAAAAATTCAGTCTGCTTGGGGCATGAAGCTGCACTATAATCCCAGAGGTACGTGGTTCGAACCCACTAGATGCTTTGCTGGAGAAGGAGGGACAATCTCCTCCTGTACCAGTAAGAAACAATTTGATGGTATACACATACACAAAATAATAAAATTTAAAATATTTTTTAAAAAAAAATTAAAATTCAGTATGCTTGTGTTGCTGTTGTTAGATGCCAGAGTCATATAACTCACGGTGACCCTCTGCACAGCGGAACAGCCCTGCCGAACCTTTGCCATCTTCACAATCTCGGCTGCACGTCACCCCACAGCAGCAACCACTCCACCAATCTACCCCCTCCAGGGTCGCCATCTTTTTCACTGAAAGCCTCTTGGTGAAAGAGCTGCCCTGCCAACCCTAAGGTAGGTAGTTCAAATCCACAAGGTGTTCCAAGGGACAAAGACAAGGAGTCTCCTGTGTGATTTACAGTTTCAGAAAACCTGCAGGAGGGTCAGCTATGAGCCTGTTCTGACTCCATGGCAATGAGTAGAGTTTTACCAGCAAGAAGGTGCGGGTTTAAGAAAAATGAAACATCTATGCTAACACAGTGAGATAAGAGCTAAATTTGTTCATTTGCTTTTCGGGGGGGAATGTTTTGATATAAATAGAAAACCTTCCAACCCTTATGCCCTCCTGCTTGAAAATGTCATCAGGAAAATAGCACAGCAGGATGTAAAATGACAATATTCCCCTGCTGACTCTGCTGGCACGCACAGCATGGGATCGGAGTTCAAATATGGAGACAAGGGTCTCCCCGGTCAGTGTTCTTTCCACAATTTCAAGGTTCTCTGAAACAAAGAACATCGGTCCCTAGTACCCAGTGTCCCAAGTCCAGACAGGTTCCAAGTCCATTCTCCCTATGGTTTTAATGTCAGAAGAATGAGGTGGGTGTCTCCCTAATTATTGGTCCCAGGAATCTGCCTCTGCATTTTCTCAACATTTATCTTTAAAACGTCATCTGCAGTCCACACAGCCCTGCAAAAATCGAGAGGCAGGACTGGACACCTCAACTTCCTTCCCACAGGCTGCTGGGTGGCAACAGAAGAGGTGAGCTAACGGGAGAGTGACTCTATAGCCTGGTTGGGTGACCTGAACAGAAGCAGGTGGACACACAAGGCTTTGAGAATCTAACAGGGTGGGTCCCACTAAGAGCTAAGAGAACCCAGAGCTGCCTACGAGCACCCTCAAGTTCAAGTCCTAACTGGGCCTGGAACCAAAGCTACAGCCTTGGGCAAATTTCACTTTGTCCAGCTATAAATGGGCACAGTACATAGTAAACCTCATAAAAAATCTTCAGAAAAGAAGATCCTTGTGTGAACTGCTCTGCATATGCTAGGTAATGAGCCACTGTTCCTTCTTTTTGTCTCTTAAAGCAAATATTCTTTATGACTTCTGGTGACAAAGTCCAATTTTGAAAGAAGAGGTTCATTGCCTGAAGAAGCGTGAGTCACACACATAAGAGTCCCCTCCCAGAAGCCACAGGAGGCTTTTCCCATTGTTTTGCAGGGAACGAGCTGCCCAGAGAAACGCAGCTGCACCTCCCTCCAAGCGCGGGAGTCCAGACGCAGGGTCCAGCCAGGCCCCGTCCTACTCACATCTGGATGGCATTCAGCCCCGCCATCTTCATCTTCAACAGTCGGTCTTTCCAGTAGAAGCGGGGTATGCGGTGATAGTGAATGCTCCCTGAAATGTAGCGAAACCGCTGGCCATCCTTGAGGAAGCAGTCCTGGTGGTAGTCAATGGCGAAGGTCCTCAGGGAGGCATTATTCTGCAGGACAGAGAAGGGACTGTGTGAGAACGTGCACCCTCTGCATTTGGGCGGGTGGAGCAGCCCATGGCTGGCTACTTATCCGGCCTAGTGGACTGAAAGGGCCAGTGCCTGGCTTCTGCGCACAGAACAAACCACTGCTGGGCCAGGCCACCTGAGACTGGACACCGCTTCCCACACAGCCAGGCCCACAGTTAGCACTCAGGGGACAGAACTTCTCATAGCCCCACATGCATGATTCCCGAGAGGATTCCAGAAGCCAGCATGTATCTGAGATTCAGTGGCTGAGCTGAAGCAGCTGCTCTAGAGGGGATGCCCCACTGGAGGCCACCAGTGGTAGGAAAGCCCAGTGCACAGGTCATGGGGGATGGCTTGAAACACACACAGATGCACACACCTCTGTGGCTATAACCTGCCTGAGAAATGGAGAAGCCTTAATAATTTTGTCACTAGGACCACAATCGGAGAGTTGGACAGTGAGTAGGGATGATAGAAAGAGAATTGATGCCTTTGAGCTGTGGTGCTGGAGAAGAGTGTTGAATATACCATGGACTGTTAGGAGAACAAACAGGTTTGTCCTGGAGAGGGTGAAGCCGGAATGCTCCTTGGAGTCAAGGATTCTGAAGCTTCGTCTGACATACTTCGGGCATGTTGCAAGGAGGGAATGGTCCTTGGAGGGGGACATCATGTTTGGGAGAGTGGACAGATGGCGCAGGAGAAGCCCCTCGATGAGATGGATCGATTCTGTGAGTGGAGTGGTGGGAATGTGTGTTTGAGACGGCGAGGTTGGCACAGGATAGAATGGCATTTAGGACTCTTGTCCATAGGGTCGCTATAAGTCGCAAACGACTTGATGGCACATAACACCAACAACAGGACCACAATTCCACATATACAATGTTCAACCCAGAGACCAGAAGAGCTAGAAGGTGCCCTGCTGCCCCTGCAGGCTGGTCAGTAAACAGCACGGTTCATGTCCTAGACAGAGTGGGAGACGGGGAATGAAGTTCAAACTCACAACAACGGTCAGGCTTGCTGGTCTGACAGAGATCGGGGGAACCCATAAGACAATGACCCTTCGTTACCTGAGCCTGGAACTAAGCTCGCCCCCTGTGACTCAGCTTTAAACAAACAGCAGACAGGCCTGTGGGGAACAGTAACCCCAGGAAGGCACTGCTCCTTACAGCAACCACTGCGCAAGATCGAAGGTAGACCATGTCGATCTAACGGCTCTCAGTGAGTGTTCATCTGATACGAAGAAGAAAAAAAGATCAAAAGGGCGGCCTTTGCACACAAGTAGAGCTCAGAAGGAAGGAAAAGCTAACCTAGGAGGATCAGTGGGAGTGAGAATTATAAGGAGAGATTAGGAAGAGTGGGGTTACAACGTGGGGATTGTGACAAATGACACGAAATCAAATATGGCCGAATGGAAAAGCAATTAACTTTGTAAGCTTTTACTCAAATCACAAGAAAAAGTTAAAAAGAAAAACAAAGAGGCAATATTGAAAGCACCAACATGACTGAGAGTCAGTCATATGCTGCAAGCTTCACCTTAGGTGTTCTAAGCCCTGGAGAAGACTGAGCTAGTCCTTTCTTTAATTCTACAGTTGTTCATCCATAATGTCTAGGATATTGGACTAAATCATGTTCAAAGTAATTAAAAAAAATAGTGAGTTATAACTATTTTAAAAAAAAAAAATACACAAAACTATAGTTTACAAGCAGCTCAAGGCCAGTGAACTGCTTCCAAAGAGAGTACAACTAAGAAAACCTCAAAATGCCCAGTTCTGCTTAGTAACACGGACTGATGACACGGAGTTTGCCATTTCCCCCTGTGTTTGACCCCATCTGTGAGTGATATAACCATCGGAACGGCACCTTTTTGTTTTATTGAAAGAGAGCATAAGGAGGGAGTTCTGGTGGCCTAGTGGCAAGCAGTTCAAATCCACCAGATGCTCTGCTGGAAAAGGAGGGGCAGTCTCCTGTATATATCTGATCCGATTTGACAGGACACACACACACACACACACACACACCATTAGATAGATAGATAGATAGATAGATAGATAGATAGATAGATAGATAGATAGATAGATAGATAAAGAATTTTTTTTTTAAAAGAGCAGAAAACATGCCTCAGACTCCTACTTATTGTCATCAATTTGGAACTGACCCATAAACTGACCCTCCAGCAGGTGTCCAGAAGCAATAAATCCCATGGGAGGAAATTGTCCCTGTTTCTCCCCCAGAGTAATTGATGGACTCAAACTGCCCACTTTTGGGTTGGCAGTCCTACTTCTTATCCATTAGGCCACAGAGCGCCACACAGTACATATTTTAAAATAAAACAAAACACCCAAAACCAAAACCAAAACCTGAAGCACTGCTGTTTAATTGATTCATGGCAATCCTCTGCTGGGTTTCCTGGCTAATATCTTTACGCAAAGAGGCTGCCCGTCTCCCATGGAGCAGCCGGCAGATTGCAACTACTGACCTTTACATTAGCAGCACAACAGGCATCAATTTGATGACATTTTTGTTATATATACATATGTAGATTTGTAGAAGCATGCATGTCTGTACTAGGTTGCACCATAAGAGGTATTTCGTACAACAAAACAAACCAAAGCCACACCAAAAAAGAAAAAGTTGACTGCCAGGGCAGGGTCGGCTAGCGCCCCCTGGTGGATAGATAAACAGTGGCAAAAGGGTCAGGGCTACAAGGTATCATTTTAAAATCTGTATCCTCCATTCAACATTGGTGAGAGTCCAGGGGATTTCGGAGGCTGCCAAGCGTTGCTAGCTTTGACTGCAGTCAGTCTGTGAGAGGCTTTGGAGTATCCCTGGAAGCCACATCAGGAATCAACTGTTAGACACACCCCTGACCACAAGAAGTGTGAAGTTCTGTGACTGACATCAAGCACTCTGGAGCAACACTGCAGGTAAATTACACTTATTACAATAACACCAAAACAAATCTACTGCTATTGAGTCAATTCTGACTCACAGCAGCCCTACAGGGCAGAATAGAACAGCCCTATAGCCTTTCAGAGGCTGTAAATCTTTTGCAAGCCTGGACTACCTCATCTTTCACTCAGAGAGGTCAGGGAATTAGAATCTTTAACCTTCAGGTTACCAGCCCAACACCTAATCCACTGTGCATTAGATAAAGATAGATGGAGAAAAGACTGAAGTTGTCAACAACTCCATTTTCTCGGATCCACAATCACCACCGATGGCATCCGTAGTTAAGAATCAAACATGTGCTGCCTTGGGAAAAAATCTGCTGGGAAGGATCTCTCTAAAATGCTAAAAAGTAAGGATGTCAGTTTAAAGACTAAGGTGTGCCTGACCCAGGCCAGAATGTTTTCAATTGTTTCCTATACATATGAAAGTTGGACAATGTATAAGGAAGACTGAAGAAAAACCCCTAAAGCAGATAGGAAAAATAAAACACTCAGGGCATGAGATGTTATTAAAGAATTATCACTAATTGTTAGGTTAGTAATGGCAGAATGATCACAGAAAAAGTTCTCACCAGTAAGAGCTGTATACCTATGAAAAGACTATGGGTGGAATTATAAGACAGTTGAGATTTATTTTAAAATACTACAGACTAAAATTCTGCGTTATGCAGATGACACAACCCTGCTTGCTGAAACTGAGGAGGACCTGAAGCGCTTGCAGCAGAGTGTCAAGGACTGCAGCCTTCAATCTGGATTGAGGTTCAATGTCAAGAAGACAAAGATTCTCACCATTGGACCAATTGGCAGCATCAGGATGGATGGTGAAGAGATTGAGATTGTTCACAGCTTTAGTTTGCTTGGCTCCATGGTCAACACTCTTGGCACCAGTAGCCAGGAAATTAAAAGATGTATTGTTATGGGAAAGTCTGCTGTTAGGGCCCTTTCTAAAGTTCTGAAGAGTAATGGTGTCTCTCTGGAGACTAAGGTGCGTCTGGTACAGTCCATGGTCTTCGCAATCACTTGTTATGCATCAGAGAGTTGGACAATGACCAGGGAGGATAGAAGAAGAATTGATGCCTTTGAGCTGTGGTGCTGGAGAAGAGTATTGAGGGTACCATGGACCGCCAAGAAAACAAACAGACTCATCCTGGAAAGGGTTAAACCAGGTGGCGCCTTGGAGGCAAGGATTCTGAGGCTCCGTCTAACATACTTTGTACATGTTGTGAGGAGAGACCGGTCCTTGGAGAGGGACATCATACTTGGTAGGGTGGAGGGACAGTGCAGGAGGGGAAGGCCCTCTACGAGGTGGATTGATTCAGTGACTGGGGTAATTGGGATGGGTGTATTGGAGACAGTGCGATTGGCACAGGACAGAGCAGAGTTCAGGGCGATGAGTCGCAAGCTTCTAGACAGCAAATAACAACAACAAACAACAGACTAAAATGAAGACAAGGAACCAGCAAACAAAAAATACAGATAACCTATAGCAACCTGCACAACTTTGACGTTTCCCTCTGTAGGGTTTTAATTCTACATAGTAAAGGTTTTTTATATGGATCTGCTTTTCCCTCAGATTTTTCTCAATAGATGTTCTCACAAAAGGACTTTTTTAAACTGCCAAAAGAATACACAAGTCTGTCAGAGTGCTCCTTAGAGGTAAGGAGGGTAAAACTTTGCCTCATCAACTGGGCATGCTGTCAGGAGGGGCTTGGCTGGGAAAGGTGCAGGGTCAAAGAAATGGAGGAAAATCCTCAACCAGATGGGATGACGCAGTGACCGTGACAATGGGCCCAAGCATATCCGGGACCACGAGGACAGGGCAGGACCATGCAAGGTTCAGACCTGCTGTTCGGAGGGTGGCTGTGAGTTGTGGTCAACTTGCCGGCACCTAACAACAGCAACAAGAAGTGCTTTGTGTGAAGTAAATTGCCCTTTTAAAAGCAGACTGGTTACTAAGACCAAAACTCGACGGTGCCTAGCTACCTTCATCAGCCATTCCGACCAGGAAGATAATGAAAGGTACCAGATAAAATCAAAGAAAAATATAGAACAAAATTCAAATTCTGAAAACAGGTCAGACTTACTTGGCCCAATAGGCTAGAAGAACCCCTGAAATTCAGTCCTACGATACCTTTTGACCTTGGAAGTAACCCCACTCTTCATTCAAGGTCACCTTCCATGTCAATAAGATTGACGTACAAAATAAACAGTATCACTTGTGAATAGTGTGCTCTCTTAAATAACCAACTGCATAAAACCAAATGATCAAGTTGTAGCAAAAAAGGCAAAGATGAAAAGGCAGGAGAAGCAGGGAAGCTAGAGCAACAGGAACAGAACAAACAGAAGGAAACAAGGAGAATGCTGACACATTGTAAAACTTGTAACAAATTACATGAGTTATTTGTACAAAAATTGTTAACTAGTAACTGATTTTTCTGTGTGAACATTCCCCTAAAACACAATAATTTTTTTAAAGGAGACTAATTACAAAAGACATTTTTTAAGTATATCTATGAAAAGACTTATAAAAGAATGCTCGGGGAGCTCTGGTGGCCTAGTGGTAAGGAGCTGCAACTACAATCCCAGAGGCACATGGTTCGAATCCACCAGATGCTCTGCCAGGAAAAGGAGGGACAATCTCCTCCTGTACCAATCAGATCTGATTTGATGGTACACTCACACAAAAATAAAAAATAAAAATAAAAAAAAAGAATGCTCATAGCAACTCTGTTCATAATAGTCCCAAATCAGAAAGAGCCCCAGATGTCTACAAACAGGAGATTGGATAAATAAGTTTTGCTATATCCATATGATTAAATACTACTTAGCAATGAAAAAGAATGAATTACTGACATTTGTGACAACATGGAAGAATCTCTGAAATGTTATGCTGAGGGAACTTGCACAGTTTTTATTCTCTAGGGACCCCTCTCTGAAATTCTAGAACAGGCAAATCTAATTATAGCAAGGAAAAATCAGAGTTTGGGGATACCCAGGTGTATGCATTTGTCAGTCTCATGAAATGTTATCTTTTCTATATGGGCATTTCACCGCATCCAAATTTTACCTTTAAAAGAGGGGTGGGGAAGGACTTTAAACAGACACTGACCTGTGGTGTTATTGTTAAAGGCCATCGAGCAGTCTATGGCTCACAGAGACCCCGTGACGAACAGGTCAGAAGCTCGCCCTATACTGCACCGACCTTCCATTCCCTATCACGTTCAAGGCCATGGCAGCAGTCACTGTGTCAGAATACCTAGAGACGGATCTGAGCACACCGACGTCTGTAACCTACACTGAGGTACATCCAAAAGGAACAAAACTGTTGCATGGAGAGAGGGATGGGCTGACAGTACCATGTTAACAGTAGGATCTAGATTGTGTGTATGGTATTTTTCTTCACCTCTTCTCTTTTATGGTTGGGATTTTTCCTGATGAGACATTGACACAAATGAAAAGGTGGTCTGGAGCAATAAATGATGGCATACATACAGAGAGAGTGTGTGTGATGGAATACTATGCTGTTCTTGAGAATAATGAGATGTTCTACCACTGTTAACATGGAAAGATGCGGAACACAAAGAGGGTGGAAAGGGCAGGTGGAGAAGACCGTGAAAGCACACACTGTGTAAATGCAATACGCTGGTGTAGACCTTCCTTCTATTGGTCCTCGACACGACATCAAAGCCCTTCAGGGACTGGCTGCAGCTCTGGTGATGGGCCCACGCCAGGCCAGAGTGTGGAGCAGCAGTGTCTACTCTATTCAAGGGCACAACACAGCTCAGACCTTTCGGCCTTCCTGCCCACCACCACGGGCACCTGCTCAGCCCAGGAGTGCTGGAGAGTTCACGCCCCTGAGGGACAGCCAGCAGCAGGGCACCTGCATTCTGTCATCTAAGGGCAGATGACTCCGGGAGTACTCTGTGCATCTCCAGGTCTTAGCAGAACTGCATTCCTGCTGCCTCACGGGTAATCACAGCACGCTTCTGAAGTCGATGCTTCCTTCCCACCACCTGTTCCTCATTCCTGAGCCCTGGAGTCACTTCCCAACTCACAACCCAGTTTCCAAACCCCAGTTTCTTGTTTGGCTTCTAGAAGATTTCAAATGAACACAATGGGCACCTGAACTGACCTCAAAAACAGCCTCTGAGGATATGATGCAAGCTAGCTGGTGCTAAGGGTGCATGATAGCGTAGAGAGACCAAGGTCTTTCATGATGTTGCAGGAAAGTAGGCAGAGGCAGAAGGAGGGGGCTGGCACCTGCCCAGGCTCCACCCACCACGAAGCTCCAGCTATCAATCCTCAGCATCATCATCATCATCATTATTTTTGGTTTTTGTCAAACATTCTTCTAAGTGGTGCAGCACTGGTCTGTCCACTTGCTGTACTGAGGTAACTCATGGTTGCTGTGATGCTGAACACTGTGACACTGATGTTTCAAATGTGAGAATGGTTACTCATGGTGGACAGTGTTTGGGGAGCTCCCTGATTAAAACAAGCTTGGAAGCAGGAGTGGCATCCACTTCTGAAATGGCTTGCTCCAGAAACTCTACGAACGTGGAGAAACAATGAAAGTTATACTTCAGGTCTTTCGTTCATAGGGTCGCTGTGAGTCATCTATGACTCAACGGCACCTAACAATAGCAACAATATTATTATTATTATTATTATTATTATTATTATTATTATTATTATTACAGGGTTCAGTAATTTTAAGGACCATGAAGCTGCCTGGTGTTTATCAGACGTGGAAGCCTTGAAGAAACTTGCTGACAGCCCCAGGTCAGCCACACACTGAAGACCTCTTGTGAAAGTCAGAGGCCTCTGTAGCAGTGTTTAAAGAACGCCTTTTCTGCCATTGGGAGAGGGCTATGTTTAAAGTAAAATCTGGGATTTCATCGCAGGGAGACACTAATGAGGACACTGGGAGGCAGAATAAAAGGCTGTGTGGTGGTGTTTTTGTTATGTGCCATCAAACTGGAACCAATTCAAAGCTGACTCTCTGATGGGTTTCCAGGGTCTTGGGAGGAGATTATCCATCTCTCTCCCACAGAAAAGCTAATGGTTTTGAACCTCCTGCCTTTGGGTGATCAGCAGAACTCCTTTCCACTAAGCCACCGAAGCTCCCAACATGTCTGAATGTTGTTGTCGTTGTTAAGTGCCATCAAGTCGCAGGCAACTCATAGTGACCCTATGAATGAAAGTCCTGGACACCTCCTGTATAACTTTTGTCCTTTCTCCAGGTACATAGGGTTTCAGGAGGCAAGCTATTGTGGAAGGAGATGCCACTCCTGCTTTCAAGCTTGTTTTAATCAGGGAGCTTGACCAAACACTGTCCACCCTGGGTAACCATTCTTGCACTTGACTCATCAATGTCACAGTGTTTAGCATCACAGCAACCACGAGTTACCTTTGACAGCAAGTGGACATACCAGGGTTACACGACCTAGAAGAATGTTTCGCCAAAAGCAATTAAAGGCAGGCGTGAGGGCCACGGAGTAGAGTCACTCACTTTTGGCTTGGGAGCAAGACTTTCTGTCCGCTAGGCCAACTGCTCTCTCTCGCTGCTGTTGTCTGACTAGGGGATCTGAATAGGGCGTACTCTCCCATGACTGGTGATTTATCACCTTAGTAAAGGCACCAGAAGCCAGTCCCTTAGCCTGGTGACATGACTCCCTGGAACCTGACACAATATTGATCTGTTGCATGGAAACGTGGTAGAGAGCCCAGGACTGCTCTGATTCAGTTTGAGATGGGATAAAATATGGGAATCTGCAAACGGTGGCCAGCAAAACTACATTTGACTCATTGCTCAGGACAGCCCAGAGAATAGGCCCATCACTGTGGAATGCACTGGTGAGGGGCTCTGGGGCCCTTGAGAACTCCCAGAGGGACCGTCCTCTGTAGGTGAGGGGGGCTGCATGAACCTGGGCTCCTTGATCTCATGAGGGATGAAATTCTGCAATAATCAAGGTAGGATGACTGCTATGGATTAAATTCTGTCCCCTTCCAAATATGTTTTATAAATCATAATCTTTCTACCTATGATTATAATCCCATCTGGGAACTGGCTGTCTTCGTTATAGTCACGAGGAGAGATTATTAATGCAGAGCGTGTCTTACCAAACATAAAAGGTGCAGATCAAAGAAGCAGAGACAGAGGAGGACAGATGCCAAGTCACGCAGAGATCTCAAGGAAGCAAGAAACAGAAGATGAGTGGACAATGACTTGCTCCAGAGCCGACACAGAGAAAGCCTTCCATCAGAGCCAGTGTCCTGAATTCACAGGGTGAGCCCCCTACGGTGTGAGAAGACGTGTTGGCTGTTCGTTAAAGCCATCCACACGTGCTATCCCTGTTGGCACAACACTAGATTAAAAACACAACCAAGTCCTGACAGAATTAAGTGGACATAACCCCCCACAGTGACCAGCCAGGTCAGGGTGGTGACCAGGGTGTGCTGACCACAGGGGCCTGGGACAGTGTACAGTAAACCACAGTATTCCTAGAGGTAGCCAAGACTATGTCGAGCAACGCCTTCTACTGGGTTCCCAAGGCTGTAAACGACACAGGAGGAGAATGTCCATCTTTCTCCCTCAGCTGGGGGTGAATTCAAACCACCAAACAGGTGCAGGCTTCAGGCCGGCAGTGCAGCTATCTATGGACTTTGTCACCAGAGCACTGCACCTTTGACAGCACAAGGAGTGGCATGAAAAATTCTACTGAAACTCTACAATTACCACTCTTGGAACCAGCAGCCAGGAAACCAAAAGAGGAATTGGAATAGGAAAGTCTGCTGTCAAGGATCTCTCTGGAGGGCTGACGTGCAAAGATATCAGGCTAGAGACTAAGGTGCACCTGATGCAGGCCATGGTCTTCGCAGTTACTTCCTATGCATCAGAGAGCTGGACAATGACTAGAATGATAGAAGAAGAATTGATGCATTTGAGTTGTGGTGCTGGATAAGAGTATTGAATGGACATATCATTGAACAAACAGGTCTGCCCTGGAGAGAGTGAAATCAGGCTGCTCTCTGGAGGCAAGGATTTTGAATCTCTGTCTCATATATTTTGGGCATGTTGCCAGGAGGGACCAGTTCTTGGACATCAAGCTTGGAAAGGTGGAGGGACAACACAGGAGAGGAAGACACTTGATGAGATGGATTCACACAGGGACTGGAGCAACAGGAGCAGGAGTGTCAGAGTCAGTGAGGTTGGCTCAGGACAGGACAAGGTTCAGAGCTATTGGACATAGAGTCACTATGAGTCACATAACAACATGCTAACTTTATAGGAGCCCTGGTAGAGCAGGGGTTAAGCATTTGATTGCTAATTGAAATGCAGGCACTTTGATCCCACTGGAAGGCTCTGCTGGAGATACACTTGCCCACCTGCCCCAGTTCAGGTAACAGCTTAGAAAGGCTCATAGCCGGTTTCCACTTTCTCACTCAGAGGGGCTGGATTCAAAGGCCTATGTGATAGCACTCACATGGCCAGCTCGTTTGACAACTCTTGCTCCTGACCGTGGACCTTAGAGAGATCCTCTCGGCATTGCCACTTTGATGCTGTTGTTGGAGCCAACCCAGACCTCACCCTCCAATGTGCTTTCAGAGACAAAAACTGCATGGGAGGAAACTGCCTCATTTTTTCCCCACAGAGCAGCTGGTGGATTCAAACAGTCTACCTTTCTTTAGGGTGTCAGCACAGCTTTTTAGGACCAGGCCACCAGAGCTCTGGCTTCTTAATTAACTGTCAGTCATACAGCTCCTAACTAGATTTCCTCTGTGAATGCTAGGTCTTACTCTTCATTTTATACTCTCACTAAGCGTGGCCACTTAGTTTCTTTCTCTTTTTTTCATTGGTTTTCATTCAATCCATTTCCTTCTCTCTTGTTCTTTCTTCTATCTGCCTGTATTTGAGACTTTCAAGTGTTCAAAAAGCAACATGGGGTTTATTTTTAATTTGGTTTTGGTTTGCATACAATAACTTGTTCATCCTGCATTTTATTTATGTTCACTGTTAGGGATTTTTGCCCCCTTCCTCCACTCTGTGATCCTGTGATTTCCGCCCTCCCCTTCTCAGCGCCGCCTGTCCCTTCCCTCTTTGAATCTCCATGCACATCTTACTAGTTATCCTTCTATTTTTACAATAATGGTCTTAGGCAGTATTTGTCATTTCATAAGGACATTGGTTGGTTCACTCAGCATAATGCTCTCTAGATTCTATGATGTTATATAGTATTTTTCAAAATCATTGCTCCTGGGTGTTGTATAATATCCTATTGTGTGAATGTACCACAATTTCTCAGTTCAGACATTTATTGATGGACACTGTTTTTGCTATTGGGAATACTGCTGCTTTGAACATCAGTGTACAGAGCTCCATTTGTGTCTCTGTTCTCTTTTCCTTCAGCACATTGTGTTTTTCAGTGTTTTCTTTTCCTGTGTTCCACACTGACTTCTTCTGCTCTTTCATAGAAGTAATGTAGCTGACTCTCAGATGAGGGATATTAGGCCAATTTTCCTATTATTTCTGTCCCCATCTGGAAATGGAACTTCCTTTAAGCCAGAGAGAAGCTCAGATGAAATTAAAATGGTCTATAAGACTACAAAGTAAGAAAAACTCTCACAACTACAACCTATTGTATTAAGACTTGGGGGGGGGGGAGGTAGAGGAGGAAATTAGGTGTCAAACAAAATGAAAACCTAGAATTATTGAATGGAATGCTGACATCAGCCAATGTAATGGAAAACTGTGAGCTAGTGTGTCTAATCCAAGCTGGTCTTTTCAATTTCTTGCTATGCATGTGAAAGTTAGATGGTAACTAAGAATGACAGAAGAATCTATGCCTTTGAGCTGTGGTGCTGGAGAAGAGCACTGAATATCCCACAGACTGTCAAGAGAATAAACAGATCTTCTGTCATCCTTATTCATCCTGTCCAGCTCTCAGCAGCATAGCAAATGATTGAAAATACCATGGTAGAATCAGACGTACCTTAGTCCTCAAACTAACATCATTGCTCCTTAATAATTTGGAGACGTCCCTAACTGCAGACCTCCCCAGTGCAATACATCTCCTGATCTCCTGAGTGCTGGTACCAGGTGTACTGATTGTGGATCCAAGTAAGAGAAAGCCATTGACAGTTTCAGGCTTTTCTCCACTTATCAAGATGTTGCACATAGGCCCAGTGGGGAGAATTTTGTTTTCTTAACATTGAGATGCAATCCGTATTGAAAGTTGCGGTCTTTGATCTTCTGCAGCAGTGTTTCAGGTCCTCCCCACTTTCAGCAAGCACAGTTTTGACATCAGCATAACGCAGGTTATCGATGAGTCTTCCTCCATTGCTGATGCCACATTCAAAAGACCAAACAGGAGCTGTGGGATTATGTCCTCACTAAAAAACAATCTGAAGTATGCCCACACTCCTAAAACTTCAGTTAACAGTGCTCTTTCAAAAGCTTAACTATGCCCCCTCCATCTCTATTTAAATCACCTGTGAAGAACCTGGAGGCAAAAGACCACGGTGAACTATTTCATCAACCAGTGTGTGACCCAGGCAGCTGCCTTGTGGGGGTGGCACATCAGAGCAGATCAAGGCAGCCTCAGACATGTGTTTTGCAGGGAATGTTCCAATCTTTTCAAACATCATTTAAAAGGATCAAAGGCATTGCTGTGGGAAGAAAAAGTACACCTGTCCCAGACACTGAGTGGACACACAAGACCTTGACCGCCAAGGCAGTCCTGAGAATGCTGTGCTCTCCAGTGTGTGAATGATGCCAAGTTGTCCCAGTCTGGTGAGCAGTGGAAAGTGAAGCAGCAGACAGTGTCCACCTGGACAGCAGTCAAAGCCACATCCCCTGTGATAGCTTTGGGCTGTTGGCTGTCAAACCCCAATGGCAGTGAGCCCTTGCTGGCCCGCGGGGACCCTAAAGGACCGAAGGGAGTGACCCTCTATCGTCTCCAGGGCTGTAAACTCGATGGTGATTTGAATCCACCAGTGACTCCAAGAGAGAAACATGGGAAATCCCCTCCGGTGTGATTTACAGCCTCCAGAAATCTGCTATGAGTGGGTCCCAACTTGAAGGCAATGCCACGGTTTAGACTTTTTTCAATCTGTTTTTGGAAACAGACTCCCTCATCATTCTTCCAAAGAGTGGATTCAAAGAAGTAACCTTTCCATTATCAGCTGGGCACTTAACCACTGTGCCACTAGGGTTCCTTGTTGAGAGGTGGGGGGGCAGGGGGAGAAAGCAAGTACAGGCTTGACAATAGACTTCACGGATCCTAATGGACCATGTGATCAAGGACCCGTGAGGATCCAGCGTTAACAGGCAGCTCCCTCAGTGTTTGTGGGCAAAACCACCACCAGCGAGGGAGGTGAGCATACGAGAAGTGAGTCGTCTTCAGAGTCTAGGGCCCCCAAAATGCAAAATCTGCCCCATAGCTCTGCGTGGAAATCATGCCCCTTCTAAATGAACTGGTGCCAGAATGGATTGCTGTAGAGTCATACTTTTATTTACTCATGCAAAGATGTGGTAAACAACATCAAGTTCCAGAAAACTTAAAAAATACAAAGTCAATTCCATGTTAAGCAACATTCATACTTCCCAAGGTCCCCCACGTACATCATGTATTTGTTACCACTGGGGGAGAAAGAACAATTATACAAACAAAACACCCTCAGACCAAATGCAGTGAGGGACCCAATCCCATCCCATGAATTTTTGTTGGTTTTGTTTATTCAGTTTAGAGTATTTCTGCAGTAAATAAGCTTCTCTTCCTAAGAAAAGATTAAACATAACACTAATATTCACATCAGCAGGTAATTCCCAGGGTTTCCTAATCCTTGGGAATGAAAAGAATTCTATTTGCATTACTTGTACGTATTCCTCAAACTAGAATAAAAATAAGTCCAGGGCCATCACAAATTATAGGGTCATGCTGATTAGGATAATGTGTTTGGCTAACCTCTGTTAATCACCTACACATCCTCCTAGGCCTTTTCATCTTATTTTTAATTTTTTACTGTGATTTGAGTGGAAGTTTACGGAGAAAACGTGTTTCCCATTTCACAGTTCATACACAGTGGATTTTGTGACGTTGATCGCATTCCTGACAATGCACTAACACTTTCCACTTCTTCCCTGTACTTCCTGTTTCCATTCCTCCTTCTTTCCTATATCATCATGACTTTGGGATTTTATATCTGGGCTTTTGACCTTCTAGAGTTGGTTCTAAACGGCGAGTTCCTCCTTGGTGTCCTCCCTACCCTTTCAATTCACCTGCAGATCACAAAATCTCAGAAATGCCTGTTAGGTGCTAGTCAGCTCCAGGGCAGCAAAGATCCCATCTGCTCAGCCTGCCAGCACCTTAGATAGAGGTGAAAGGAACTGAGGAAAAGGAGGAGGGGAGAGGGAGAGGGTGCTTTTATACCCCGGGCCTCTCAGATTGTACGGGTCACAGAACAAAGAGAAACTACACTTCAGGTGATCATCAAACAAACTTTATTATGTCAGAACTTCTAAAACAGGGAAGAAATGCTTCACTATATGAGGCATGCTGAAGAAGCAGTAAAGTAGACCTGGGGAATGATTAAAATCAATATGGATCCACAGAAACTTCCAGCTGACCTGCTCTAGCTTAAGCATCCTCTTTCCCTGTCGTTTATTTGTGCCTGTCTGGTTCCAAAAGGATTTCTTCTCCCAGAATTCCTAGACCGGATAAAGAGTGCTTTTGACAAGGAAACGGTAGGCTAGACGAGGAAAAAGCACACGGGCGGGCCCCCAATCCTCAGCCTCAAGGTGAAAGAGCGAGGGAACCGTAGGAACCATAGCCACAAGGACACAGGGTCAGGCTCCCAATTCTCAGACTCAAGGACACCGACAGATTTAAGTCTCTCCCCTCATCTCATAGCAGGGATAGATGCATGGTTCCAAAGTCAAAACTAAATTTCAAAATACAAAATAAATCTTTAAAATGGAAAGCAAATAAATCTACCTTGGCAGATGGGAAAGAATTATTTCAAGTGACTGAAAAAACAGTCGGACTGTATTGAGCCTAAGGATACAGAGAAATCTTCAGCCTATCCTCTGTAGGAAAAAGCCTGCTCCGTGTGGTAGAGCTAATCTTAATAATATGGATACTATTATTGCTGTTATTTTGAATCATTAATACAGGTAGTAGGTTAAAGCAAATAGGTAATTGTTAGGCTGTTACGTGTTCCGTGTGAAAGAGAAACAAAATTTAAAAATGTCAAAACTTGTACTCTCCATTAGATTGGAAATATAGATTAAATATGCCCTTTTTCTAAAAATACAAAAATATTTATATCTCAGCACTAACCACAAAAACGGCTTAGAAAGCATACTCAAAACTCCAATTTCAACTCACTGCTATCAATTCTGACTCTTAACACCCTCCCTGTGGTTTCTGAGGGAGCTACTGGAGGATTTGAACCACCAGAAACCGCCAGCGTTTTGGTCAGCCGCACAGCCTGTTATTGCCTACAGTCACTAAGGAGGCTTTAGAAAGGGTACCAGTCAGTAGCAATTTGCTCCCCCAGCTCCTAAACTGTGGTCTCTAAATGTTCCCATTAAAAGTTATAACCAGGACTCCTCCTCCAGTAAATTATTCCGTGGAGTCTGAGGCAGAATCTGGACAAGGGGAGGTGGACGAAACTATTGCAGTCTCATCAAGATGACTATTTGAAGGCGCTGTAAATGCCTCACACAGGATATTTTGAGCATCAACATACTTATGATTTTGATGACTTGAAACATGCCAGATACACAGAATATGCAACATCACAAAAATACCCACTACCGCCACTAAAAAGAAAGAAAAATTTATTGCTCACCTTGGAAGTTTAAGACCTGAATTCATTATTTTGAAAGTCAACAAAGTAATCCTGCTTGCCCTAACTATAGACTCATGTCGTTGATTTGTGTGTACTGCCAGCCAGAAGCCACTCACAGCTGACCCTCTAGATTTTCAGAGCCTGAAAATCACAGGAGATGAGACTGCCATTGCCCATCTTTCTCCTACGGAGCAGCTGTTGGATCTGAACCACCCACCTTTAGGTTGGCAATGCACCGCCTTGCCGCCAAGCCACCACAGCTCCCTGTGTAGGTTTAAAGAGTAATGAAAAAGTTGATGAGAAAAAGAAAAGTTGATGAGAAAAGTTTGTCGTAGGTGGATCACAGCTAGTAAATGCAGAAGAAATTATAGCATCTTTCAAAAAAACCATCATTTTACAATCCTTCTGGACAACAATCACCAACGTCTGTTAAGACAATTACATGATCTTGGGGGAAAAAAACCCTCTTGCTCTTGAAAAAAAAAAGACCATTAGATAAAAAGATGATGAAGAGTTGACAGCTGAGGAATCAGGCCCGCCCTTGAGCCCACTGGTCAACCTCAATCACACTGAAGGCAGAGTGATACAGCCACAGTGGAAAACAACAGCATGTACTCGACAGCAAGTCTTCTCACAAAAAGGTGTCTGCGACTCTCAGGCAGCCTCGAGCACTAACAACCAGCTTACAGGAAGACAAAGTGCAGAAAACACAACTCTCAACTACAGATGTCTTAGTAACTTGTGCAAGTAAGAAGCAGGGAGGAGCAGTGGAAGACCGAGTATTAAACATTTAAAGGGACTTAAGAACTGTCCACAACTATCTGGCTGTTGCAAAGAACCTAGAAAGCACAGTCTGTGGGGAGCTGCCTTACTAATCCAAAGGTATACCCTTTTGATGGTTTGAATCTACCCTCAGGAGAAATATAGGCAACCTCCTTCAGTGACACAGCCTCTGAAAACCCACTGGAGTGTCAGCAATGAGTCAGTTTCTACTCAATGATGATAAAAGAGACAGCAAGAGCATCAAAGCAGAAAACTAATACCTGTCTCAAAAGACACACAACCAGAGTCCTACTGGGCACAAGGATGGCTGTTCAGAAAGCATGCTTTAGAAAAGGCGGGTCTTTGGAAAAGGACATCATGCATGAGAAAGCAGAAGGCCAGCAAAAAAGTGTCACATGGAGTGACACTGTTCCTGGAACAGGTGGCTTAAACGCAGGGGAGGTTGCGAGGACCACGGGGGACCCAGGGTGCTTTGTTCTGTTGAACTTGGAGTCCCTACAACACATCTTGAAGGCATCTAAACCACAACTTTGAGCTCAGGGATTGATGAGAATGACTCAAAGTCAAGAACCATGAACTATGCAGTACATGAGGTGAGTCATGTCCAACGTGGCCAGAACAAGAAAGAGCTGAAAAACCAGAAAGAATAATGCAGAAAATGAAGCTGGATCACAACAAAATAAGAACATTTGGGGGAGCAGCTTTCCTGAGAAGTAGAGGAGGGCGATGGGCATCATGTGGCGTGGGAAGAAGAGGGAACTGGAGAGAGAGAAGGGGAACTGGGGTGCTGGGCTGTCAACCTGAACCAGGCATAACACCCCTCCCACAATCCCATCTGCAAAATATATTGAAAGAAGGGCTTGGAAGGGTCCTTTCTTCTTTTTCTCCCAACACATTCCTGGCTATAAGGAAGATTATGTGGTGGTTGGTGATTGCCGTCGCGTCGAACACGACTCATAATGACCCTATGAATAAGGGACCTGATGCCTTTCTGCAACTCTCGTCAAGGATGATCATACACAGTGGGAAAAGAAAGGGCATCATCAGACACACATTTTAAACATGAATGGATCAAATCAAATACCTTGGCTTCTAGGGAACAAGTATCTCCGTGATCCCTGGGGAATCCCCATTACACGCCGGAAGGTTAAACAGAAAATGAAGACGCTCCCTCTGGCCAGTCAGAGTGTGAACAGGGAGACACTCGGGCATGAAGGAGAGAAACCCAGCAGCTGCTGCTCCCTGGGGCCTGGCACACATGGCAGCTACCCACCCACATCCCCCACATTGGCTGTCCCCCGTTCCCTAGACTGACAGGGAGCTAGTCGTCAGCAAGGCCCAGCATGACATGTGCAAACGAACAACTGACAGCTTGCTTTGTTCACTGAGACACACACAACTCATGCACCATCTCTCAACACCCTCCCATGAAACATTCTTGAGGTAGATGCAATTATACCCATTTCACAGCTGAGGAAAACCAAGGCCCAGAGGTGTCAAGTCACTTCCCTGAGCAGCAGGGGAAGGCCTGCTGGTCAGAAATAGGATCCTTGTTCCCTGTCGGAGACTCACAATCTCAAGACAGCACTTGAGCCCTGGGTGGGCCAGAGTCCCGCCTCCTCTGTGAAGACTTCCCTAACAGGAGGAGTATCCCTAATCCTGGGGTCAAAGGGCATCTTGCCTCTGTCATGAGGGGCAGGTGGACACTTCTGATGGTCTTTCCTCAGATCAACAGGCCAGCAGAGATGGACGGCCCTACTTCTCCAGGTCAGTTCTTAAGCTGCCCAGCAGGGAGGACAGCCCCAGGATTTCAGGGGTGAGGCCGGCCAACAGGAAGCCCTGCTGAGACACCCAGCCAGGCCACTCCCACCCAAGCTTCAACTTCCCCCTTGGTGTTCACAGAAACTCAGACTTAGTTTAAACCTGGGTTGTGGTTCCTTCTTCAAAGACCTGAATGGAACCAGGCCCACCCAGCTCCCTGAGCTAAATAAATGACATTAAAATCAGCCTCCACTAAACCTATTTTGAAACTAGCTCTAATGGTCCTTATTCATTCACCTCACATGTGAACCTTTGTGAATCTATGATTTTTTTTCTCCCTGTCGCTGAGTTGATGCTGACCCTGCAGGACAGACCAGGACTGTCCCATAGGACTCCAGAGGCTGTAAATGTTTACAGGAGCAGCCTGTCATGTCGTTACCCTGAGGAGTGGCCGGCCGGTGGCTTCGAACTGCTGACCTTTGGGTTAGCATCCCAACTCAATCACTGCACCATCAGGACTCCCTCTGTCACAGACACAGCTCCATAACCTTCAGAGGAAAGGACACTTGTGTTGGGAGGCAGAAGACCTGGCTTGTGGCCCAGACTCTCTCTCCCCCTCACCTTCTATGCTGCCAACAGGCCCTCTGGGCCTCAGTGCCTTTACTTCTAAGTGGGGAACAGCAGCTTGTCCCCTAATTACCTCACTCAGTGTTCTATAAAGCAAGGCGTGGGAGGAAAACTCTCTTGGAGTCCCTAATCAGCATGTTCCCGTCATCACCACCATGCTGCTCGTACTTCCTGCCATCTCCCCCAGTTCCCTAAGCTCTTGGGGTACAGACCCCCAAAGCCTGGCACAGGGTGGGACCTGTGGGTCCCAGTGGGTGTTGCAGACACTCTCAATAATGGGGACTCTGATGTGACCCACTCTCTCCAGTAGCCAGAGGGACTCTCACCTGCCTGCTCTTTCCCCAAAAAGGCTCTGGAACAGCGATGACGCAGGAAGCCTCCCTATGTCCCAAAGCTGATTTAAGAAACACACCTGTTCCTCTTTCCCTATACTTGGCTTCCGAGAAGGGAGCCTCCGTTCTCCCGTACCTCACCTTTCCCCTGTGACTCACTTCACATCCTAAGCAACACACACACGGAATGGGACAGCAGCCACCCTGCAGGGCAGAGTACAACTGTCCAGGAGGGATTCCGAGGCTGTGTGTTTGCATGGGAGCAAACTGCCCCATCTTTCATCCACGGGAGCAGCTGGTGAACGTTTGCCTTTGGTTAGAAGCTAGAGGCTTTAACCACCCCGACACCAGAGCTGCTGGGATATGCCCCAGGGGCTGCACACATGGATACCAAAGGGCAGCTGGCCATCTACACACCTAACCAGTCTGGACTTGGCAGCTTCACGATGCATCGGGTGCTCAAACCAGGCTGTGATCAAGGGCGTGGTGACAGGCTGGGCAGGGGAAGCAAGCAAACCACTTGGAAGAAGTGAGGAGAGGGCAAAGGGCAGGGCTGGAGTCGGGGGTCAGGGGGCCCTGTGCAGGATGAGCTCCGTGATCTCCGCCCTGCTCCCCAGCCTCATGGGGATACCGTAGTAAGCCGTGCCTGGGCTGACATACACGAATGTGGTCTGGGCCACACGGTAGAGCCCAGCAAAGAAGGGGTTCAGGAGGTAGGCTGCCACGTTCAAGGGGAAAATCTGTCCTGCGTGCGTGTGCCCGGACAGGACCAGGTTAATATCTGGCCGCATCTGAAGGGCCCTCTTGGCAGCCAGGGGCTGGTGGGCCAGCAGGATGGTGGCGTGGTCTGGGCTGCAGCCCCCCAGAGCCTTGACGAGGTCCATGCCGTGGCCGGAGTAGTGCATGACGTCTGCTTCGATGTCGTCCACCCCGGCCAAGCAGATCCAGTCCCCCTGCTCACCTCCTTCATGCTGGGCCCCGGTGGCTGAAATCTTCACATTCTCATTGTGGAGGGGACGGACGTTAAGTGATTCCAGCAGGGTGAACCAGTTACTGACATCCGATGTGTAATATTCGTGGTTCCCAGTGACGAAGTAGGTGCCCAGGCGTGACTGCAGCCGGCCCAGGGGGGCGACAGCTGTCCTCAGGATGGCCGCTTCCGAGTCCGATAGGTCGCCCACGATCACCGTGACGTCAGGCTCCAGCGCATTCACCATGCTCACGAACATCTCCATCTTGGTCCTGCCCACCGTGGGACCCAGGTGGATGTCCGAGAGCAGCGCGATCTTGAGGTTGTCCATGGCCGCGGGCAGCTGGTGGATGGGCACCTCCACCGTCTTCACAGCTGGTGGCTGGGCGGCATTGAGAAGCCCCGCCACGCTGAGCACCAAGGTCACAGCCACAGCCAGGGCGGGCCTGAGCGCCGGCCTCCTGGCCTTGTTGAGGCCGCCCACCGCCCTGCCACTGCGCCAGGCCAAGAGCTGCGAGGCCTGCTCCATGGCGCTGAGGATGGCGAGGAAGAAGACCATGATGATGTAGGCGCCGAGGCAGGAGTAGGCGGCCAAGGAGAAGAGATAGGGCTCCTCGGCCACCAAGAAGAGCATGGTGAAGAAGCTGGAGTGCGCCAGCGCCAGGAACGTCACCACGGCCAGCTTCCAGAGCCGAAAGCAGGCCGACTCGGCCAGCGGGGAGTGCCGGAGGTCGCTCACCGCGCTGCGCCAGATGTACAGGGAACCCATGAGCATGAGGGAGTTGGCGAACAGGGCGAGCTGCAGGCGCAGCAGCCACCGCCAGGCCCTGAGCTCCAAGTTCTCGGCCAGATACGAGCGGGAGACCATCATGGACATGAAGACAGTGCCAGCAGCCAGGGCAGCCTTCACGCCCAGGGGGAGCTGCCTGAGGGTCGCCATCGCCTCTGCTCCTAGGAGACTCCTGAGACTGGACAGTGGCCAAGAAGAGGTTTCCAGGTCAACTCCGCCTGCAACCAGGAACCGGCGTCAGCTTTGTGGGATATTAGATCGTCCTTGTCCCCCTTCCAAACCTGGAGGTCTCCCCAACCAGCCGTGGAGCCAAGCCACCAAGACACCAGCCAGTCACTAAACTTTATTATTAAACGCAAACATGCAGGATGGTGAGACATGATGAGTGGACTGCATCTTCTCACCTACAGTTTTTGGTATATTTAGGTTCTTACAAGGCTACCCAACTCCATCCCAAATCGTTACTCAAATCAGGCTGTGAAGCAGGTATCTTATCAGGACTGAATTTTTACGATCAGAAACTTCCACATTAGCAGCTGTCAGAGTATGGTCCAGGGGGGCCTCCTCCCCTCCAGAATATTTTCAGGGAGATCATGAAATTAAGACAATTTTCAAAGAATGCTAAGCCATGATGTCCTATTCTGTTCTCATTCTCACGTGGGTGGCCTTTTTCAGAGAGGCTGCAGGATCATGTGATATAGCTGCAGACATCAGAATAAGCAAATTCTGTCGTCTATTGATACACGCATGAAGGAGGAGATTTGCAAAAACGTAAAAGCAGTGCTGCTCGTCAACAAAACGTAGAGGGAAATGTTACTCTTTGTCATAAAAGTGCTAATTCTTTCAACGTGTTTAATGTTTAACTAAATCACCATTTTTTCCCAATGCTGATAATTTTATTGGTACATTAAAGAGAGGTTTTTACTTGTTTCGTTCCAATGTCTTGGCTTTCTGACGGAGCATCATCTTGTGATGCAATGCCAACCAGTAAGTTCCAGAGGACTGGGGTGCTTGTCTTTGGGGTTTGGGGGCCCAGTTCCTCATGGTGGTGGTCTCTGATGCCTTTTTTAAAAATTCTTTTTAAAATTTTATTATTTTTGTGTGTGTGTACCGTCAAATCAGACCTGACTGGCACAGGAGGAGATTGTCCCTCCTCCAGCAGAGCATCTGGTGGATTCAACCCGTGCACCTCTGGGATTGCAGTGCAGCTTTTTGCCACTAGGCCACCAGAGCTCCCTGAAATAAATTAACTTTGAAAGAAAACTTTTCGGCTTTCATGTCTAAGGCATCTAACATTGGAGAATTGCTGTTCTAAAGAAATGGAAACTAGGAAACAATAGCAAGCTAGAACAGACCCACAGCTCTCCTCCTTCAGCTCCCCACCCTGTGGAACATCTAGACACCTAATAGGGAGCTCGGGTGACGTGGCTGCAGGGAGCTGGGCTACTAACACAAACGCTGCACCTCCCCGGTCAGAATCTACCAGCAGCAGATGGCTAATCCTCTCCCTTGTGAGTTCCAGCCTCAGAAACACAATGGCTGGTCAGCTATGAGTTCCTTCAGACTCCATGGCAATGAGTGGAGGTTCTGTGGACAGCTGATGGAATTCTTCCTGGAGGAGCAGCCAGCCTCCCTGCGGGGCTTCTGTGGGCGTAGCCACAGGGCACTCACCCCTCACTGAAGCTGCACAAGATTAATGCACCCACTATCTCAAGGGGCTGCCTGTTCACTGGCTCTTCCTCCCTAAATCCCCTCTCCCACATATTGTTAAATTCTCTCTTTCTCTCCCTACCCCTTGAAAGTGACCAGTTCCACTTCCATTAGGTTACTCATTTGAATCCAGTGCTTCTCCAAGAGTCCCAGACAAGACATCAAATAAAGCCCAAGTCGCTGATACCAAGTCAACTGCAATCTCAAGACAAAGCAGAACCACCTTTCAGGGCTTGCTGGGCAGTAGAGCTTCACCAAGACGCCACAGCGTTCTCCGGCAAAGCCATCTTTGTTGAGTTATAATCACACACGTGAACTATGCACCACCAGAGTGACTTCAGCAAGTTTAAAAAGTGAGGCTAGAATACTGCATTGGGGCAGAGGGTGAGGAGGAGAGAGAGCAAAGAATTTGAGGTGACCTTATTTTTTTTAAGAAAGTCTCTAGAGAACTATTTTTCCAAATACTTGGGATTTTTTAACCTTGGGTTTGGATAAATGGAGACTAGGCACTTAACTGAAACACTTTTATCAAAAGCTTTCATTAATAAATCAGTGGACTCAATTAAATGCCACCTGGCGGGGAGCTCTGGAGGCCTAATGGTAAAGAGCTGCGTTGCCAGGCCAAAGGCAAACGGTTCGAAGCCACCAGCTGAATGGGAGAACGAGGGGCAAGATCCTCCTGTGCGATTTACTGCCTCTCAAAACCCGCTGGAGGGGCAGCTATGGGTCAGTTCCGACTGGACATCAACGAAAGACTAAAAGAAACCTCGGGCTCACCCCACTCAACTCCGGAGGGGTCCCAGTTACATTTCAGGACTTGTGCAGCTGCGGGGTGCCAGCATGTCCTCTCCTACTGACCAGCCTTTCCAGACAGCACTTGGAGGCCAGCACCCATCACTGTCTCGGCTCTGATCTAGCAAGGACTGGGGGCCTGAAGGGGCCTCCTCTCTCCAGCAAGGGTGTGTACCCCTACACCCCACCTGCTGGACACGCTGCCGGTCACCTGCACTCCTGTTCCTTCCCGCCCCCAAACTGGACCACCAAACCCGGAAAGGGGGCGAACGGGCGAGATGAGAAATCAAGTGACAGTGCAGGCGGCGGGGAAGGGCGAGTAGGGCGCGCACCCCGGAGAACGAACCCCGAGTGCCATCACCGGCCTCTCTGACCCTCCTTCTCCTTCCGGATCGCCCTGCGCAGCTCGGGCTGAGAAGGCGCGGGCGCCCCAAGCCGCAGCCCCAGGCGATCTGCAGGAAGGCGCGCGGCTCCGCGTGCCCCCTGGAACCGCCAAAGCTGGAAAGGCTTGGGGCGCACCTCTGTACTGCCCCCGTCTCACCGATGGATGGGAAAGCGGGTCGGAGCGTTAAGCGGCCGGGCAAATCAGCAGCGCCCGAGCCACCGGCGAGGGCGCACGGCCCGCTCCTGCCGGAGCTCGGCCTCCGCCTGCGCCCAGCCTGCCTCTAGGGGTTCCTGGGGGCTCATCCTGCCTGCCCGCGGGGCCCCGGCCAGTCACAGCCCCAGCTGGGCTGCTCCGGGCACAACCGTCCCCCGCGCGTCGCCGCGCGCAGGCCCAAGGACTTACACGGGAGCTGAGCGCCGACCCCACCAGCTGCAGCGGAAGCAGCGGCAGCAGCAGCAACAACGAGCAGACGCAGCCCGGGAGCGCCCGCATGTTCCCTTCGGCCTCTGGCTCCGCAGTGCGCGCCCAGCCCGGGGTTTGGCGTCAGCTGACCCGGGACCCGCGCGCTCCGCCCCGCGCCCGCCCCGCGCCACGCCCCCAGCTCCAGGGTGGTGGAGTCCTGCCTCTGATGCAGCCTCCCCTCCGCCTCCTGACTTCAAGGCCCTGCAGTCTGGACTTGGCCTAGAAACACTTGCCAGAAGTGAAAGATGTCTTTTTTTGAGCCCGGTCCCTGCACCAAGAACCTACTGACAGTCAAAAAGCCAAGAGACTCGAGATCTCCAAGGAACATCTAGCCTGCAGGTGCTGAAGGAAATGGATTCTCATCCACAGCTGTCAAAGAGCTCTGATCTCCCCACTAGAGCTGAAGCCCTGCACCTGGACTGCTGGTTGGCTAGACTTCCTGCGGCCTTCAGGCCTAGTGTGGAGCACTCCAGCACTGAAGATCCAGCTAGGACGTGGCAGTGACCTTAATATCCACATCAGGGACTTTATTACCCTGTTGCGGGTCTTGTCTGGAATGTTTCAACACTTACCTGGGGCCCCATCCTGCCTGCCCACTGCAGGCTTCCACTGCATCTGGCATCATGATATTCATATCCTGATTTGCTATTAGAAGGCAGTACTTGTCTGTCAGTTTGCTGTACTAAGGTTGTGAGTTGCTGTGATGCTGAGAGCTATGCCACTGGTGTGTCAAATGCAACAAGGGTAATAATCCATGGTGGACAGGTTTTACTTAGCAGAGCTCCCAGATTAAGACAGACTGGGAAGCAGGATTGGCCATCCACTTCTTTTTTTTTTCTCCTTAATGCCATGTTACCCCACTCACAATACAAACTAAGCACAAGGCCTGGGTTGAGGTGAATATGAGGTATTTCACTCTGCCTCCTCTTTCTATCCAGTCAGTGCAAGAACACAGCCTGTGGTAGGCCATCCACTTCTTAAATAGAAGGCCTCTGAAGATTCCATGAACAATGAGGGAACACAGATACAGTATTAGAGACAGAGCCCAGACTGGAAGTCAATCAAAATGAGGAGAACCAGCTTCAAACTAGTTGGAGCATAGAATGTACAAAGTATGAATGCTGGAAAACTAGCAACGGTGATATTCCTTGGAAAAGGACATCATGATTAGAAAAGTGGAGGGTCAGCGAAGGAGAGAAAGACCCTCACTCAACCAGATGGGTTGACAGTGACTACCGCAAAGGGCTTAAGTGCGTCAGAAGTTGTGAGGACGGCACAGGATAGGACAGGATGCAGATCTGTTGTTCATGGGGTTACTAGGAGTCTTGGCCAACTCGACAACAGCAATCTTTGTGGAGAGAGCTCTGATGGTGTAGGGAGTGGGTGCTGCTAACCAAAACACCACACCTCTGGCTGCTTAAATCCACCAGTAGGAGAAAGACAGACAATCTCCTCCCTAACCATTTACAGTCTCAGAAACTGGCTGGAGGGACCCTAGGAGTCAGTTCTGGCTTGGCGGCAATGAGTTTCATTGACCTCCTTTTTGTTTAGGTTGTCTTAAGTTACCCAGTTCGGTGAATCAATAACTAAATATTTCAGAACTGATGACTGAGTGTAAGAGGCTTGGAAGAGACTTTCTGTTGCAAAGAGGAGAAGTTAGCATTATTTTCAAGATTTGTTGAGGTTTTTTAATAGTCTTTAAAAGACGATTGCAGGAAGAATGGCAGGCAATCATTGCACAATACGGGAAGAAGCAAATGTCCTTAGATTTGTTTGGTCTAGGGCAGAAAGTCAAGTGAGGAGGAACCCAACTAATAGTAGAAAAGAGCAAAGTATCAGTCTCTCAGGCACCTGTCACAATATCAGCTAAAATAAGGGCGGTTGGTTTTCACTTCAGGCTCTCTGTGGCCTGACTTCTTGGCACGGGTCCTGATAGTGGGTCTGCGATCTGACTATTGTGCACTTGCCCATTCAGTCTCTTACAGGCCTAGAATGCTGGTTCTGTCTTGTTGCACTGGAAAGTCCTTTCCGAGCTCTGTAAGCCTTGGCCCTTCAATAGAACCAGGGACTCAAGAGGCAGGCGTGCGCGTGAGCTGGAATTTTAACTCTGCTGCTTATTGTGGGTATGGCTGTGGGCAAGTTAGTTGACCTTTTCAAGCACTGGGTCCCTGACTGAATGGAGTTAATAATAGCATCTAGCATTGATGATGTCAAGTGAACCTTGGCTGAAGGCAAATACTATCAGGAAAACATTTACCTGTGTTTTATTGACTAGGCAAAGGATGTGTGTGGATCCTAACAAACTATAGATAGCATCTGCAAAGAATGGGAAATCCAGAACACTTGATTATGCTCACGTGGAACCCATCCATGGACCACGAGGTAGTCATTTGAGCAGAATAATGGATTATTTATTGGGTTAAAATTGGGAAATATGTTCATTAGAGCTGTAGCTTTTATCATATTTATTCAATCTGTATGCTGAGAAAATAATTCAAGAAACTGGAATACATGAACAAAAATATGGCATCATGGTTGAAGGAAGATTCACTAACAACCTGTAATATGCAGAGGACATAAAGAGGACTTGATGTTTGGGGAGGCTGTGGCCTCCAGGAGCCGCCCTGGACTCCCAGGGGGACCTGGGTCTTAGCTCTGAGTGGGGCTGGCTGAAGTTTCCCATCTTTTCTTACCCCCTCAATACTAGAGCCAAATGAGATGTTGATTTTGTCCCAATCTGTGCTGCTAAATAAAGACCAACAACTGACAAAAAAAAAAAAATAGAGGACTTGAAGCACTAACTGATGTAGAAATGACTACAGCCTTCAGTATTGATTACACCTCAGCATAAAGAAAACAAAAATCATCACAACTGGACAAATCTAACACACAGGGTCCTAGGAAACAAAAGGTTGAAGCTGTCAAGAATTTCATTTTATTGGGATCCACAATCAACGTTCATGGAAGGTGTGGTCAAGATAAAGGGAATGGGAAAGATCCTGCAAGGATCTGGAAAGGCAGGGCATAGTTCAAAGTTGATTGATTTTATAAAATATAATAAATCAGAATGATTGTATGAAGCCTAATGTGAATGCAGGATTGTGTGAAACACAATGTATACAAACTTGGTAAGTAAATCAATATAAAATAATTATTTTTTTAAAAAAAGAAAGAAATCGGGGAGCTCTGGTGGCCTATTGGCAAGAAGCTGCACTGCAATCCCAGAGGCACATCGTTTGAATCCACCAGATGCTCTGCCGGGGAAGGAGGGACAATTTCCTCCTGTACCAGTCAGATCCGATTTGACGGTATACACACACACACAAACAAATAATAATAATAAAAAAGAAATCAAACAATGTATTCAGCAAAATTAACTAGAAAAGAACTCTTCAAAGTGTTACAGAGCAAAGACGTCACTCTGAGGACTAAGGTGCACCTGGATCTTTTCAATCACCTCATACACATGTGAAAGCTGGGTGATGAATAAGGAAGACCAAAGAAGACGGGTGCCTCTGAATTGCGGTGTTGGCGAAGAACACTGAATATACAGTGGGATGACAGAAGAATGAACAAATGTGTCTTGGATGAAGGACAGGCAGAAGCCAGGATGGTGAGACTTGACTCATTTGCATATCATAAGGAAGGACCGATCTCTGGATAAGAACATCATGCTTGCTGAGGTAGACTGTCAGCAGGAAAGAGGTAGGCCATCTGCAGGAGAGAGTAACCCAGTGGCTCTAACACTGAGTCTCAACATCGTGAGGCCGGCCTTGGAGGGAACAGGCTTTCATGCAGTTAGTTGACCTTCAGTCGGAAATGACTTGACAATAATACAAGCTCCAGGCTTAGGTTAGGCAGCTGCTAGTGGAGGAGGTTAATGAGGCAATTAATCTGAATTAGAGCTGTAGGTTAGATACGTCTATATGTAAATGCCAGTTTCCTCATTTTAATAATGGTACAAGGTCTGAAGCTTTAATAATACTCCAAACTCAAACTCATTGCTGTGGATTTGGAACTGACTCAGAGCTGGTCCTCCAGAGGCTTTTCGAAGGCTGTAAATCACATGGGAGGAGATTGCTCATCTTTTCCCTGAGGGACAGTTGGTGGATTCGAACTGGCTGCCTTTGGGTTGGCAGCACAACTTCCTATCGGCTAGCTAGTATGCTGCTCTTCCTCAGAATCCAAGCTGTGTAACATAATCTGCATTTTCACCGATGTGAAAACTGAAGCACAGAGGAATTAAATGCCTTTCCAACAACCACAGCTCTAAGTGGTAGCACTGGCGTCCAGGTGCCCTCTTGGTGCATTGGTTGAACATTTAGCTGCGAACGTGAAGGTCAACCGTTTAAACCCACCAGTTGCTCCATTCAAAAAGGATGTGGCTGCTTGTGTGCGTAAAGATCACATCCTGAGAAACTACAGAGACAGTTCTATTCCCCAGGAGGGGGAAGCAGCCTGAGGGCAATGGATTTGGCATGAACTGCCCAACTTAAGAATCTGAGTTATTTTTCTTAACCATATTACTGCCTGTACTTTATTTTTTAGTCCCTGTGTAGAAGCAAATGCAGAGCAATGTTTTCATCTAAAATCCCCTTGCTCTCTCTAGCATTGAAACTAGAGGCAAGTGGTTTGAATCCACCAGCTGCTCCACAGAAGAAAGATGGGTCATTTCCTCCCATGTGATTTACAGCCTCTGAAAACCCACTGGAGGGTCAACTCAGTTCTCAGACGCAGTGGCAACGAATCAGGCTAGTTAGTTAATAGTTAACGAGACATGACAAACAAATTTAATGGGAGATCTTAGATTGGATCTTGGAATAAAGCAAAGAAGTTGTAAAAAAATTTATCAGCACAGTGAACAAAAATGGCATAGAGACTGTGGATTAGAAACAATGCTGCATCAATTTTCTGTTTCTTTGTTTTCATCATTAGACTGCAGTTAAGTTCTTAGGAAGTCTGCACTGAAATATTCAGTAGATGAGGGACTCTGGTGGCCTGGTGGTCAGGAGCGGAACTTCCAATCCAAAGCCAGGCACTTTAAATTCACCAGTTGCTCCTTGGGAGAAAGAATGGCAATCTCTTCCCAAGTGATTTACAGCCTCTGAAAACCCACTAGAAGGTCAGTTATGAGTCAGTTCCAACTTCATGGTAATGAGATGAGCTGCGTTGAGGGGGGATAATGTCTACAACATATTCTCAAATGATTCTGGAAGAAAATGATGTGTGCACATGCACAAATGTATACTCCATGTTGTTGTTGTTGTTAAGTGCCTGTCAAGTCAAGTTGAGCAGAGCAAGACTCATAGCCTCATAGCAACTCTATGAACAGAAGACTTAAACATATAGCTATGTATTATTCATAACTTAATCGTTACATATTGTACACCACATACACATATGTTACAATTTATAAGGAGAGAACACATGATAAAGTTACAAGAAGCTGCGCTACAATCCCATGGCACACGGTTCAAATCCACCAGCTCCTCTGGGGAAGAAGGATGGGCAATCTTCTCCCATGCAATTAACTGCCTCTGAACACCCATCAGAGGGTCAGCTCTGAGTTGGTTGCAACTCAACAGTACAGACCAACAACAACAGGTGAAAAGTATACATAAATTGTTTCTACTATTCTTGTGATTTTTTAAAATTTTTTTTTTAGGGGTAAGTTTGAAATAATTTAAAAAAAATAGAGAATTATGGTGGAAAAACAAACTACAAAATCTCTAGAGTACACACACACACACACACACACACACACACACACACACACTTCTGACTCAGGATGGCCCTGGAGGGCAGAGTGGAGTGGCCCCAGCATTTCAGGGGCTGTAATCTCAGCAGCAGCTGACGACCACCTGTTCTCTGCTCTGAAGTACAGACATGGACAGTGCTGTGCTGACATCTTTATCATCCTCGCTTATCTTTGCGTTTTCTAACTCAGGGCTGGGAATCTGAGGTACTAGGGTTAGGTTGGGCAACCAGAAACAATAAAAAGATAACATCGGGAAATAACCTGCCCAGTTTGTCCACAGTTACCAGTAAAAGCAGTTGGGTGGGTATCATGCCAGGGACCACGTGTTCTGGCAGTCATGAGTTCTAGGATGATGTTATCACCATGTTGTCCTTACAGGAGTCTACCATCTCTCAACAGGTCAAATGTTCAAGTGGAGTCGGCCTCAGAACAAAAAGAAAATGAATGATTGTTTCAAGCACTTATTTCTACTGCCTTCCTACCTGTCAATGTCCCTGCTTCCTCTCTTTTGCAGAACGTTTTGCTCCTTGTGTTGGATTCATCACCAAGGCCTGTTTCTTTCTCACCTGGGCCCCCAAGTTTTAGTCCTTGCAGTGTTTTCCAGGTGGCCCAGCTCAGTGGGAGCTGCACTGCTAACTGAAAGGCCGCACTTCTCTGGTGGTTCAAATCCACCAGTCACCACTACAAGAAAGAAAGACAGCCAACTTGCTCTTGATCAAGTTATAGCTTCAGAAACCTCCGAGTGATTCAACCAGACATTGATTCCAATCTGGCAGCAAGTTTGAGTTTTAACTTTTAGCCACATGGGCGGTTGTGGCTTCTTTCCTCTTACCTGATCATGGGAGCTTTCTAGTTACAACTGTGTGCGGCCTGTTTCACTTGACCTTCACCAACTGGGTCACCTGCGTCCTTGATGATGTGCAACTGTCAAAACCTAATCAGGGGATTTTACATAATAATCTTAATTTCCAGCGTCTCTTGAAAGATCAGAAGGTCTGGTGACAATAGCCCCACAGGTCCCCTGCTAACAATGAATCAGTCACACCTATTGTGACATTCCTTTTTGTTGCTGTTGTTTATAGAGGTAGATGCCACAAAAGATAGAAACAAACCATTGGCCATGTCAGCAATCCTCATGTGTACATTTCAAGGACGTTGGTCATTGTGTTGTTGTTCGTGACTTTTCTATCACCCTTAGCTGAAGCTCAATGCTGGACATTTTTTTTTAATATATTATTTTTTTTTTTAGTGCTGGACATTCTTTAGATGAGGTGTTCTCCATTCACTCCAGTTTCTGATTTGACCAGCAGGTCTGAGAGGGGCTTAAATTGCCATTTTTGGGTCAGGCATTTGGTCACAATTTCTAGGATGGCTGTGTCAGACACATCCTTAGACAACTTCTCAGATTCTTTCAGTCATGGTTTCTTACCTGTGTCCTGAACCTTAGGCTACCTGCTTCCCTTCAGCTGTCCCTGAGACACACCTGCCACCAAAAATGGGTCATCTAGAGTCTCTGACTCCTCCGGCCTCACTGGATTCAAGCATCACTCTTCCAAAGCAGTTGTCAAGTTAATTAATAATGTAGACAAGTTAATTCTCCAGCTGAGAGAACTTGGTGCAGTAGAAGACCACAGATGGGGAAAGATGTAGCAAATAACTGAGCTAACAAGTAACTTCTCTCTCACACACAGATTACTGTTCCCAAGTTCTGGCTCAGCCTCCAGAGACATCTCGTGTGGTCTAGTGGGGGCACCAGCTGAGGAACGGCGCTGGCTCCTACGCTGTCCAGGAAGCAGCAGCCAGGACGCTGGCCTGTCACTTTGCACTGCTTCCCATCCTCTTCTCATTCATTCCCCTTTCCTCTCACTCACACTCCCTCACAATTTGGAACTGTATCTTCCAAAGTACTCAGGTTCCTCACTTACCAACTATCTCATTGTCTGACCATTTACAATAGTAGAAAATCTAAGATATTAATGATACACATCTGGCAGCAACAAACAGTAAGGTGCTAGATGAGAGTAACATTGACTGTGATGGTTGAAGTTGTCAGCTTGGCTGGGGCACGATTCTCTGTGAGCGGTGTGCCAGTTACGTAATGATGTGATTGGACAGTTATGTGGTGATGGTGTTAGCCTCCATTTTAATACAACACAGTTTCCATTTTTGATAATTGGAACCTAGCCATATTGATAAATGAGCAATGGGCACATCAGCACTTCATCTTTGTCTTGTGGTTTTGGTTGTGCTGTCGGGTCAGAACCAAAGCAAAGCACACCCTCCAGGAATCTTCAGAGGCAGTCACTCACACAGGAAGAGACTATCTTTCTCCAGAGGAGCAGCTGGTGGATTAGAACTGCGTGCCTTTGGAATTGCAGTGCAGCTTCTTACACTAGGCTACAAGGGCTCCCTAAGAGCCAACCCTAGGACAAATCCTTGTATTAGGCTTTGTTATCCTGGGAGCCTCACACTCGACCTCATGGCCATCAACTCAGTGAGGACTCATGGTGACCCTCCACCCGGGTTCCACAGCTGAGAACCTTCATGGGAGGAGCATGTTCATCTTTCTCCCATGGGGCTGCTGGCAGATTCGAACCACTTGAGATACATCTTCCAGTTAGTAGCACACTTGCTACAGACCATACCACCACAGCCTAGGATGATGTCATTATTTGCTCAGCATATTGAAATGGCTCTGTGGACTCTCATTTCCTGTACCTTCCTCTTGAGTCTAGGGAGTTCTGGTGGTCTAGAAGGAGTTGCACTGCCAGCCCAAAGACAAGTGGTTCAAATCTATCAGCTGCTCCAAGAAAGAAAGGCAATCTCTCCCATGCAATTTACAGCCTCTGAAAACCCACTGGAGGGTCAGCGCTATGTTAGTTCCAACTCCATGGCAATGAGCTGTTGTTTCTGACATCAAAGACTTTGGGATTATCCTCTTATATTTGCTTTCAGGACCAAACTAATTTCCTGTTCAAACCCCATTCTTAAAACCTCTTTCTTGAAGTAATTAATTACTGCTCTACCTTAAGTTCTCTCCATCTGGAAATGTTCATAGTATTCTGTATCTAACCTAGCTTTTTCAAATTGCTTTCAATTTTGGGCTATCAGTCAGTTAGGACTTAGTCTTTCTTATGGGAATCACTTTGCTGGGGGCGGGGGGGGGGTCCCTTCACTGTTTGTTTTTTCCCTTCACCTTTAGACCTTTCCCCGTTTGTGGACGTTGATTTCTCTGCCAAAGTATCTTTACTTTTCAGTCGTTGTTTCCAGCTAACTTCTCTTCCATTTTTTTTCTTTTTTCATTCTTTTGAGGAGCTCAAGAATGATTTTTTACAAGAAGCCTTCCCAGACTCACTCTCTGACTAGGTTACCCAATCTTTTTCTGGGCCAGCACATTATTTCACATCTTTATTCCAGCTTCTTCTGTGGTGTCACAATCGATTTATCTGTCTTCTCCCCACCTTGAGTTTCCTGAAGTTTTTTTCTAATTTGATTTTTTTTAAATTTTATTATTTTTGTATGAGTGTACCGTCAAATCAGATCTCACTGGTACAGGAGGAGATTGTCCCTCCTTCCCCGGCAGAACATCTGGTGGATTCGAACCGTGCACCTCTGGGATTGTAGTTGCAGCTCCTTGCCACTAGGCCACCAGAGCTCCCCTGAAGTTTTTTTCTAACACAGCTTCAGGCACATCTAAG
>NW_006399841.1:5516214-5572907 GCF_000299155.1 Elephantulus edwardii | reverse complement strand
GCAGCGCAACTCCTTACCCACTAGCCCATCATGTCCTCTAAGCAATTTGTTGTTCCTAGTGAGCCAGCATTTCTGATTCATGCAGGGCTTAAAATAGGTTCATTTCATTTAAACCCTGCTGAGAATTTGCATGTCTACCTGAGATATGCTGGGATACAATCCATTTTTATAAACTTCCTGTTTCAAACAACTAAGGGAATTTGTTAAAAGTGGTTTCTATTTCTGGATAAGCAGCACACAATTTAGTGATTTGACCCTTTCGTCTGATAACAAGGCAGAGCTGCAATCTCATGAGGTTGACTGAACTTTGGTCTGAGGAGGAAGGCTGTTAACTGATAAGATTCGAGATGTATCAGCAGCTGAACTGCATTTTGTATTTATTATATGTGAATAAACGGAAAACCAACAGTTTGAGTTCACCAGCTGCACCAAAGGAGAAACTTGGGCAATCTTGTAGTGAGTTACAGCCTCAGAAACATGATGAAGGGATGCTATAAGCCGGAAGTGACGGTAGTGGGTTCGCTGTGTGAGAGATGCTGGCTAAGAGTTAGGCTGGCAGAGAAACACAGCCAAGTAGTCCTGCAGCTGCTAATCTCCGCTGGCTAAGAGCCAGACTAGATAGAATTCCAATAGAGAATATGTAAATCAAAGTCCAGCAATGTCACCTTTCCCAAACAGCTGTTTAACTGCTGTGTGGTTACACTCTTAGGACATGCATACTGAGATGTTTAAGGGGGCTTGATGTTTGCTACCCATAGAAAGTACTCCTAAATGTTGGGGAAGGAGAATTATAGAATGCCATGTGACACGCTTTAACGTTGTGGTTATGTGGTATCGAGTTGCTTGCGACTCATAGTGACCCTATGTACAACAGCCCTAAACTCTGTTCTGTCCTGTGCCAATCTCATTGTCTCCGACACACTCATCCCGATTACCCCAGTCACCAAATCAATCCACCTCCTAGAGGGCCTTTCCCTCCTGCGGTGTCACCTCCACCCTCCCAAGCATGATGTCCATCTCCAAGGACCAGTCTCTCCTTACAACATGTCCAAAGTATGTCAGACGAAGACTCAGAATCCTTGCCTCCAAGGAGCAGCCTGGTTTAACCCTCTCCAGGATGAATCTGTTTGTTTTCTTGGCAGTCCAGGGTACATTCAATACTCTTTCTCCAGCACCACAACTCAAAGGCATCAATTCTCCTTCTATCTTCCTTAGTCGTTGTCCAACTCTCTGACACACCACAAGTGATTGTTTTAACATTAGCATGACTATATGAGAGCTATATTAACACTTGATCGTGTTAATGTGAAACCTATACTTGGACCAAGAGGCAGTCGTCAGAAGAAAGCAAGGAAACACTGCATGGTTCAAAATTGGGAAGAGTGTACGCCAGGGACGTGTTCTGTCTCCATACCTTTTCAACCTGTATGCAGAACAGATCATCTGGGAGGCTGGGCTCTATGAGGAGAAATGCAGCATCAGGATTGGTGGAAGATCTATCAACAATCTGCGATATGCAGATGACACAACCCTGCTTGCTGAAACTGAGGAGGACCTGAAGCGCTTGCTGCAGAGGTTCAAAGACTGCAGCCTTCAGTATGGATTGCGGCTCAATGTCAAGAAGACAAAGATTCTCACGACTGGACCAACTGGCAGCATCAGGATGGATGGTGAAGAGATTGAGATTGTTCACAGCTTCAGTTTCCTTGGCTCCACAGTCAACACTCTTGGCACCAGCATCCAGGAAATTAAAAGATGTATTGCGAAGTCTACTGAAGAGCAATGGTGTCTCTCTGGAGACTAAAGTGCGTCTGATACAGGCCATGGTCTTTGCAATCACTTGTTATGCATCAGAGTTGGACAATGACTAGGGAGGACAGAAGGAGAATTGATGCCTTTGAGAAGAGTTGGAGAAGAGTATTGAGGGTACCATGGACTGCTAAGAAAACAAATAGATTTACCCTGGAAAGGGTCAAACTGGGCTGCTCCTTGGAGGCAAGGATTCTGGGGCTTCCTCTGACATACTTTGGTCATGTTGTAAGGAGAGACCGGTCCTTGGAGGACATCATGCTTGGGAGGGTGGAGGGCAGGCGCAGGAGGGGAAGGCTCTCTATTAGGTGGATTGATTCTGTGACTGGGGTAATCATGATGCGTGTGTCGGAGACAGTGATATTGGCACAGGATAGAGCTGAGTTTAGGGCGGTTGTACATAGGGTCGCTATGAGTCGCAAGCAACTCCACGGCACATAACAACAACATATGGGAGCTTTGAATATATGGGAGTTCTTTGACCAAGTCTTTTAACTTTTCCAAAAGTCATTTAAAAAGAGTTTTAAAAAAAATAACAGTATTTAACACTCCGTATTATGTACAAACCCAAGACTCTAAAGCATATTCTGAAGACGGAGACATTGGGTGTCCTTAATGTGACAAACTGTTTATAAAGTGCTTCTGACATCCTTAGTAATTATAAGGATGCACTGTGATTCTCACTATAGTGTAAATTCGATGCCAGAGTCATTCAAGTGTAGAATCCGCTTAGAAATGGAGATTTCTAAATGATGCAACAGGCTGTACCAGCTGTTCAAATTCACAGGCCCCAGAATAAAAAAACCTCTGGGGAATGATCCAGGAATCTGCTTTTCTACAAGTCCTACGAGTGATTCTAAAGTCGAAGTAAAAACTCAGAAGCGTCTCATAGCTGGCCCTCCACTGGGCTGGAGCTCTGGTGGCCCAGTGGGAAGAAGCCGTGCTGCAATCCTGAAGTCGAGCGGTTCGAGTTCATCAGTTATTCTGCGGGATGGGCTATGTCCCGTGAGATTAACTTCCTCCGCAAACCCGCAAGAGGGACGTCTATGGGTCGGTTCCGACTCGATGATACACAACAACTCACAAGGGACGAAACTGCCATCTTCGTCTCCGGGAGCAGCTGGGTTGAGTGTTAAATTCATTTGAACACGTCTCTGGGTTGGGCAGCACTTAGGCCACCAGGGCTCCCCCAAGGACCCATCAGGGCCTCAACTAGCGTGCAGATCGTCATCTCGGATTGCATGGACAGGGGACCCTTAAATGCACACGTCAGTGCAGGAAGGCCAGCGCGCCTCCTCCGGGCACTCCCCCGCCGCTGGCGGCCGGGACCCCCGGCTGGGTGGGGAGCTGCGGCCGGACGGGGCGGGCCGAGGCCGGCGTCCCCGCCTCCCGATCGTCCCCCTCCTTCCTCTCCGTCCTCCTTCCTCTCGTCCTCATCCGTCCTTCCTTCCGCCGGCGCTATGGGGACGCAGCGCGGGGCCGTGGCGCTGCTGGCGCTCGTGTGCGCGGTCTGGGCGCCGCGCGCCGGGCACGCGCAGTACGAGCGCTACAGCTTCCGCAGCTTCCCGCGCGACGAGCTGATGCCGCTCGAGTCGGCCTACCGCCACGCGCTGGACCAGTACAGCGCCGAGCACTGGGCCGAGAGCGTGGGCTACCTGGAGGTCAGCCTGCGGCTGCACCGCCTGCTGCGCGACAGCGAGGCCTTCTGCCACCTCAACTGCAGCGCGCCGCCCGCGCCCGCGCCCGCTGCCGGCCTCGCCCGCTACCCCGAGCTGCGGCTCTTCGGAGACCTGCTCCGCCGCGCGCACTGCCTCAAGCGCTGCAAGCAGGGGCTGCCCGCCTTCCGCCAGTCGCAGCCCAGCCGCGAGGTCCTGGCCGACTTCCAGCGCCGCGAACCCTACAAGTTCCTGCAGTTCGCCTACTTCAAGGCAAGTCAGCCCCGCCCCGCGCGGCCCCGCCCCCGGACGACGTCCCCGGGCCAGGACCCGACCCGGAGGAGGTCCCGCGTTAGGCCCCGCCCCGGGCTGAGTCCTGCGCGATAGCCACGCCCACTTCCCAGACCCCTGCATCCACAGGCCCCGCCCCAGAACCCGCGGTCCCGTCCCGGCGTCCACAGACCCCGCCCTCAGGCAGCCGCCTCAGCTCAGGCCCCGCCCTCCGTCTGCGTCCTGCGCACAGGCCCCTCCCCCGGACGACGTCCCTGGGCCAGGCCCCGCCCTGGGCTGCGTCCTCTGCGCAGGCCCGTCCCCGCTCCGCCCCTGGCGTCCACAGGCCCCGCCCCACCACCCGTGGTCCCGTCCCCTGCGTCTACAGACCCCGCCCTCAGGCAGCCACCTCCTCAGACCCCGCCCCCAGGGTGCCGCCTCAGCTCAGGCCCCGCCTCCAGGCAGCCGCCTCTGCAACCCAAGACCCTGTCCCAGGTGCCCACAGACCCCCACCTCCCACCCGCGTCTCCCCCACCTCCGTCCAGGCTGCATTTTCAGGTCAGACCCCAGGCATACCTAGGCTATGTCCTCGGGTCAGGTCCCGCCCCAGGCTACGTCTTCAGGTCATGCCCCGCCCACGACTCAAAGCCACGCCCAGACACGGAAGTCGCCCAGTGCCCGCCCATGTTCTGAAGCCACGCCCCCATGTCCCGCCCACTTTCTAGGCCCCCCTTTTTTTGCCATTAATTTTAATGAAAGTTAGGGTTTCCAGTCATTCGTTGTTTCACTTTTCTCCCAGCTCACCGTCTCCCCCAAATCACTCTTCTCCTTGAAAAGAAAAAGAAAAACTCTCACTGTTTTGCAATCCCATCCTCCAAGTTGACTCCACTATGCCGCCTTCACTTTGGAATTCTGTAATGACAAGAATACTATATCCCTCTGGTGGCCTAGTGGCAAGGAGCTGCAACTACAATCCCAGAGGCGCATGGTTCGAATCCACCAGATGCTCTGCCGGGGAAGGAGGGACAATTTCCTCCTGTACCAGTCAGATCTGATTTGATGGTACACACACACACACACACACACACACAAACAATAAAGAAAAGGAAAAAAATAATAAAAAAAGAATACTATATCCCTTTTAAGCAGATCTCTCCCTCATCTGTTTCATGCAGTGTACATCATTCCTCCCCTTCTTTTCTGTCTTCCCTCAACCCTGATGTCAGTCCCATTTTACAACAGTGGTCCTATGCAATATTTGTCCTTTTGTGACTGAGATATTTCACTCAGCATAATGTCTTAAATAGAGTGTTGTTATTGTTTTGTACTGATCCCACAAAGCTGATCCTCCAGCGAGTTTTCAGAGGCAGTTTAATCTCACAGTAGGAAGGTTCTCATCTTTCTGCCTCAGAGCAGCTAGTGGATTTGAACTGCTTGCCTTCAGGATTGCAGTGCAGCTTTTAACTGCTAGGCCACCAGAACTCTCTGGGAGACGTCATTACATCTCAGTAGTTTGGAGAGGCCCCTGACTATAGGCTTTCCCAGGGCAAAACGTCTCCTGATTTCCCGAGTGTTAGAACCAAGGTGTTGCTGACTGTGGATCCAAGTAAGATGAAGTCGTTGACCGTATCAGTCTTTTCTCCATCCATCATGATGTTTTCTGTTGGTCCAATGGCGAGGAATTTTGTTTTCTTGATATTGCAAGGTACTGGACTAGTAGTACTCAACAACAACTTAAATAGAGATGAAAATAATCTTCTTAAAAGGTTCCTTTAAGACAGGAAATAACGCCCATAGAACTCCTTGCACCTACCTAGCTTTTAGGAAGTGATCAATCACTGTTACCTGTTATATGAGGGCAAGCTCTTTAGTATATAAGGGAGCTCTGGTGACTTTGTTGTGCTGCCAGTTCAAAGGCAGGTGGTTCAAATCCACCAGCTGCTCCAAGAGAGAAAAATGGGCAGCCTTCTCCCATTCTGGAGAGTCAGCTCTAGGTGGATTCTGACTCTGGCAAGTGAGGGGTTGGTTTGGTTTTTTTCTTTCATATGTGTCATAAAATCCACTTGACTCAAGCAAGAGGGACTTGAGCTGACAGAGTAGGAAGAAGCTGAGAAAGCAGCTAGTCCCTGTCACAGAGTAGGACATTTTGGTTAGGGAGGCATGGGGACAAATTGAGTGGACACTCCCAGGCTCAATGGAGCCGAATGTGTGGACCGTGTCAGGGCTGGTCATTCATCTAGGAACTGTTCTCTGATTGCTGGCTAAAAATAGCCATAAGTGGCGTGCAATTCCCTGTCCTGAGAGTCTTTACTGTGGGGACCAGGAAGGTTTGAGAATATGCTGAATTCTCTGTTTTGTTGACTTAAGAGGCTTTCTCTTTGCAAATCTTCACAGGGGGGTTCACCAAGAAAACCCTTTCAAAACCAGTTTCTGCTTTCTGTTATTGGAAAAAAAATGTAATAAATAAATTGCCTTGACTTTTAATGACTATAAAAAAATAGATGTATGGACAATAAAAATAGATCTATGGCATATCCCAGCCTCTCAAGTAGTTTTTGGTTTTTAAAACCTTGCTTTGAGTCATTGGATTATAAAATCTGTTTTTCATATTTTCACCCAGACTGAGCCACGCGTCAGCATTACACCACCACCAAACTGGCAGTAGAAGACTCCTTGTTATTTCCGTGCTTGCTTGGTTATGTATCAGTTGTGTGACTAACCTGGCTGGCACTAAAAGGATCTAAAATAAAACCAGAGGATAGTAATACAATCCCAGGACAAACAAAAATGATTGCTGCTTCATACGAACACTGTTTTATTAAGCTAGAAATTGCCTTGTTTTATTCTCTTGGTGTGCGTGTGTGTGCATTTGCAGCTTTAGACAAATAACAGTCTGAACTAAGTTTGGATCACATAATTAAAGGGAGGAGGAAAGAGGAGGGCACATTTTATTTTTAAACCTGAAGATAGTAGGAAGTTTGAATTCTTTATATACATATGAATTAGAAATTAGCGCTTTAGGGAGAAGAAGGGCGTTTGACTCAATGAGACGAGAAGACATGAGCTTTCTTTTTTACCATCGTAGCCTCAGAAAAGCATGAATACAGCTTCTTTCAAAACTCTTTATAGGTCTCACGAGGATCACATGCTTCCAGTCAGTGAAATATCATCTGCCTCAGTATTTTTGGGTCTCCTTGGGACAAATGTCTTAGTACCTAGTCCACCATAGCTGAGGTAGAAAAAAAATGGGTGACTTTAAAGAACAGGAGTTTATTTTTTCTCTAGACTGACATCATTACTCTTTAGCACTCTGGAGATGTCCCTGACAACATATTTTCCTAATGCAACTTGTCTGGTGTTGAGAGTATTTACATGGAGCTGAAATTATTAACCGTCTCAATCTCTTCTCCATCTATCATGATGCTGCCAGTTGGCTCAGTGGTGAGAATCTTTGTTTTCTTTCTTTTTTTTTTTTTAATTTTTGTGTGCGTGTACCGTCAAATCAGATCTGACTGGTACAGGAGGAGATTATCCCTCCTTCCCCGGCAGAGCATCTGGTGGATTCGAACCATGCGCCTCTGGGATTGTAGTTGCAGCTCCTTGACACTAGGCCACCAGAGCTCCCCATGTGAATCTTTGTTTACTTGATGTTGCGCTTCAATCCATGTTGAAGACTGTAGCCCTTGACCTTTTGCAGCAAACACGTCGGGTCCTCTTTAATTTGGGTGAGCGAGGTTGTACCATCTGTATAATACAGGTTATTGATGAGTCTTCTTTCAATCCTGATGCCACATTGCTCTTCATAAATCCAGCCTCCGGAATGATCTGTTCTGCGTATAGATTGAAAAGGTATGGAGACAGAATGCATCCCTGGCACACTCCTTTCCTAATTTTAAACCATGCGGTTGTCAAAACAAAGCAAGGAAATACTACATTGGTCACTGTGAATTGTACTCAATTTGACGAGACCTTACAACAAAGTAATTTCTTAAATAACAAGCCTTTGAAAACCCTATGAACACTAGAGAATCAACGATAGTTCTAGAATAGGGTTCAGATCTTTTTTTCCTTAGGGTTACTGTGAGTCCTCCTTGACTCCATGGCACTTAACAACAACAACAAAATAAATAGGTTGAAACATCACCAGCATATATAGGTGGGCGAAGTGACACCAGTGTGTACATCCTCGTGGTATCTGGAGGCTGGAGGACAATGCCTGGGGCTGGTGCCACAGCTTGGTGTTAGTAACACATGGACCTGTGTTACCTTGCCATTCTGATTCAGCCGCACTCCCAGGACCCAGGCAGACCATTATTTTAAAGATGTTTTAACAATGCCAGAATTGAGCACAAGACTGGAGAAGACAGGTGTGAAATGTCCTGGTGGAGCAAGGAGACTTAGCTATGTGACCTAGAACACCAATACCCAGCCAGGTACCCACCAGTCACCAACCAGTCACCCCTGATCCCTGGTGTCCCTGAGGGTCAGGCAGAACTGCACTTCATAGTGGTTTTCAGTGACTGGTTATTTTTAAAGGATTAGGACTTTGTGTCAACGTGCCTCTGAGTGGACTTGTCCTTGCTGCTTTGTGCTTAGCATCTGAGTGCATTAAGCATTTGTACCACCCAGGGATTGAAATGCCTTTGATGTGTGGCTCCTGAGTCTACCAAAGGCCCTGGGTCACCCGCCTATGTTAGGTTTCACATCACAGCCTCACTGCTGTCTTCCATGAAAGGCTCGTCTTTGCCACAGCCCAGAGAGGGAGCAGGTGCCAGCTCTATATCAAATTCCTTATGATCTGAGCTGGACAGGGCTCACGCACTTGCTCCTCCTCCACACTCCAGTGGAGGCCGCATTCCAGTCTGGGAAGGCCCTCTTTCTCCTGCTTCATCTTCCACACCAGCCAGCTTCTTCCGGCAGCTCCCTCGTTTAACATCCCCAGCTCTTTAAATCTGCTAAGCTTTCTGAAGAGAACAGGGCTTTTGTGAGAGAAGAAATTTCTGTGTTCTGACCTGATGCCTTCTCTGGGTGGCTGTAAACCATCAAACCAGGGCTGCCGCCCAAATGGGAAATAGAGACCATGGGCAAAGGAAAAGTAAGGAAAATATCAGTTCCTTTTTCAAACTATTATGCGATCAGTGCAGTCTATTGAAATCATCAATACTTAGGGTGTCTTTCTTTGTGCTGAGTCCTGTTCCAGACACCAGGAATGTGGTCATAAATAATGCACAATTATTCAAGGGGAATAGGGAGCTCTGGTGGCCTAGTTGCTAAGAAACTGTGCTGCAGTCCTGAAGGCATGTGGTTCAGATCTACCAGTTGCTCTGGAGGAGAAAGATGGACAATCTCCTCCTGTACAATTTAAGTACCTCTTAAAATCTACTGGAGAGTCAGCTATGGGTCAGTTCTGACTCTGTGGTACACAATAACAACAAAACATTCAAGGGGTAGATACATTAGTTGAGATACAGTACTGTGTGAAAAGTAAGAAGATATTTCATGGCTGGAGTGTAAAAGACAGATATAAATTCAGATTGTCGCGAAGGAGGGAGACCTTCCTGGAACATTTGATCCATGAGGAAGGGCAGAGATGCTGTTTACCTTGGAAGTTTTTTGCTTGCTACTGACTCATTCTCTTTCTTTTTTGATAATTTTTCTATTATTCCCATCTTTCTTTTTGACTTTATTGTGATTCAGGTGAAGGTTTACAGCACAGATCAGTTTTCCATTCAATAATTCTGTTTTCTTTCATGCCATTGATGGCGGTCCCCACAGGGGAACAGCACCCCCTGGGTGCTCCCCTTTCTTACCCCTCCTCCTCTCCAGTCCTTCCTGGCTTGTGAGCCTTCGCCTTGGGCACATGGTGACCATTGAGCTCACATGTTTGATTGTTCTAAGGAGTGTGTCACTCTCTAGTTTTCACCTGACATTGTAATGTGCTGTTGTGTTAGAACCTACTCATAACAGACCCTCTGGCAGGTTTTCAGAGACTGTAAATCACACGGGAGTAAATTTCCCACCTTTCTCCTGTGGAACAGTGGCATTCCTTACCCACTGACATCAGAATTCCATTCACCTTGTAGACCTGCCTATTGTTTGACTGGAAATGGAGCTATAGGGGTGAGGTCAGTTCTAGACCTGCAGTGCAGACCCACTTTGGAGAACAGTGGCTAACATAGGAGAGGCTCCCAGCAAATGTTTGCTCAGTGAAAATGTAAGTGAGAAGCTGGTGAGAATTGTCTCAAGAATTTGAGCAGAAAAAGCGTGAGAAGGTTCTGTGAAGGAGTTGGGTAAACGTTAATGCATTGGTTCAGGTTCCGGGAGAAACATGTGAGCAGTCACATGCAGTAATTTGAAGGAAGCTGAATAGAAGGTGTGGAGGGTATGGGGCATCCGTGCGTGGTGGGGTGGTACCCAGGACAGGTAGCGATGGGTGTGTTGTTGGCCATTGTGTCAGCTCCTGATGCATGATGACCTCATGCACTCTGGAGGGATTACTGTGCTCATCAGCATTTTCATTGGCTGGTTTTTTGGTGGCCTCCTGGGGAGAGGAATTGCACTGTTAACCCAAATGTGGTACCTTTCGAGGTTCAAATCCACCAGCCACTTGTTGGGAGAAAGATGGGTCATTTCTTCCTGTGTGATTTACAATCTCTGGCAATCTGCTGGAGGGTCAGCTCTGACTGTTCTGACTCGACGACATTGAATTTGAGGTTTTTTTTAAATTTTATTACTTTTTGTGTGTGTATCGTGAAATCAGATCTGACTGATACAGGAGGACATTGTTCCTCCTTCTCCAGCAGAATGAATTTGAGTTTTTAAAAGCTTTTCTGAAGTGGATCACCTGGCCTTTCCCCCTAGTCTTGTCTTAGTCTAGAAGTTCCGCTGAAACCTGTTTACCATCATAGCAGTGCTCCAGGCCCCACTGAGTGGTGGCTGCCCTTGCGGTTCATTGACCAGGAAACAAAACCCAGTTCTCCAGGGAGGGTGAGAAATTATATCAATAAAACCCTACAACCCTCAGCAGTGGGGTATGATCACCTCCGAGGCCAGAAGGGGCATGGGAGAGAAATACTGGAAATACAAAAAGTGGTGCACAGGTTAAAGGATTAGACTGTTAACCAAAAAGGTGGTCATTTAAACCCCAAACTTTGTAAAGATTTCCACCCTTGGGAACCCTGTGGGTAGTTCAGCTCTGTGTTATGAGCTGGAATCAGCTGATGGCTCTGGGAAGAAAGAGACAGTATGGAGAAGGCCATGTCAAGAAGAGCTGTGACTGTAGGTAAGGGACCAGCATTCTGAGGGGACTGGACTGTAAGGGACTCAGGAGGCTAAGTCACCTACCTTAACTCTCATGCCTTCCTTCTGTCTTCTTCTGGGGCTCCTCGATGGTGAATCCAATAGGGAGCCGGAGAGCGAGGCTGGCTATTGTTACAGACCCACCTCCATGAGCACAGAGCAGGTGGAGACAGTGGAGGGGTGACTGGGAAATTCACAGAGATGCTATCCTACTATCCTAACAGTCACCTTCCGGGGAAGAGCACACATCCAGGGTTTCTGGATCATTCTTAAGGGACCCTGAATGTCATTCTTTTTTTTTTTTTTTACATCTTTTATTATTTTTTGTGTGTGCAGTGCGGTTGGCGCAGGATAGAGCAGGGTTTAGGGCTGTTGTGCATAGGGTCGCTATGAGTCGCAAATGACTCGACAGCACATAACAACAACAACCATCAATTCTGATCTGACTGGTACAGGAGGAGATTGTCCCTCCTTCTCCAGCAGAGCATCTGGTGGATTTGAACCATTCTCCTCTGGGATTGCAGTGCAGCTTCTTTCCAGTTGAGCGCCAGAGCTCGCCTGGATGTCATTCTTAAAGAACCCTGGAGTGTCATTGAACCCCCAGCTGGAAACATTGTGTATCAGTGCAGAATTCCTAAAGATCTGGATAGATACTTGTTTTCCAAAAGCCACTATTCAGCACTCATTGGATGACTTTCCTCTTTCTTCTTTGTACTCAGGCAAATAATTTCCCGAAGGCCATCGCCGCTGCGCACACCTTTCTCCTGAAGCACCCTGATGACGAGATGATGAAGAGGAACATGGCGTATTACAAGAGCCTGCCCGACGCAGAGGACCACATTAAAGACTTAGAAAGCAAGTCGTACGAGGTATGTTCAGATTCTTACACAACGATGCATCGGCATGCGAGTTGTTAAAGAAGGTCTATCTTAGTTAGCTGTTGACATCTAAGACCCATTAGTGATTTTTGTGATGTGTTATGAGTATCATGGCAATGATTGAAGAAGTGCTTGGCTTTGAATACATGTATTCACTTAAGAACAAGTCTTTACATTCCATGGTAATTTCAAAGCTACCATTCCTTTCACTGCTGTATGTTAGAGATAGGATCATTTGATCATTCAGCTCTAAGATGGAGAAATAAAGAGGCGTTTTGGAAATCGTTCCCAGATGACCAGCATCTTAGTTACCTCGTGCTGCTGTAACAAAGTGATACAAGTAGGTGTCTTACAGAACCAAAGGATGTTTCTTCACTGTTTGTGTGTCTGAAAGTTAAATCAGGGTCCTGGCTGTGTTCATTCCTTCCTTGCAGGGAGTTCCTATTGGTTCTTTGGTTTGTGGAAAGCCTTCGTGTGGCTTCTGTCCTCTCCCACGTGTGCACATCTCTGCGTCTTTGCTCTCTTTGATAACACAGAAGAGACTCGAGTTATATCCCACAGTCCTCAGGTTATGATCTGAGACCCACTGAACAGAATTGTATGAGTCAGTTCTGACTCCTGGTAACCCTCCATTGGAAAGAGTGGAGTTAGCCCGCGCAGTGACTCACCAAGGTAGAGTAGACCTGCCCTGCCTGATTTCCAAGGATGTGAAGCTATACGGAAATAAACTACATCACTGCGTCGCATTTGTCTTCTACCTGGTGGCTGGTGGGCGTGAACTGCCGCTCTTTCAATTAACTACCAATGCTTCAAACCACTGCATTACCAGAGAAAAAATAATTTGTTGTTGTTGTTGTAGTTGTAGTGATTCACATGTGACTCAAAACGACCTTATGAGCAGCAGATCTGAAACCCTGTCCTCTCCTGTGCCATCCTCATCGTCTCTGACATTGCTTCAGTCACGGTGTCAGTCTATCGCTTCTCTCTTTTCACTCACCCTTCCAAGCATAATGTCCCTCTCCAAGGAACAGCCTCTCCGAGGAACACACCCAAAGTGTGTGAGGCGAAGCTTTGTCATCTTTGCCTCCAAGGAGCACTCTGGCTGCACTTTCTCTAAGACGAACCCGTTTGTTCTTTTGCCAGTCCATGGATATTCAGTAGTTTTCTCCAGCACCACAGCTCAAAGGCATCAATTCTCCTTCTGTCCTCCCTAGTCCTTGTTCGGCTCTCTGACGCATAACAAGTGATTGCAAAGACCATGGCCCGTATCGGGCACACCAGTTTCTATAGATTTGCCTTTTCTTTGATTCAAATTTTATTTTGTTATCAAATACCACCTTCATTTTAAAGTACAAAACCCAGATTCATTACTGTTGAGTCAGCTGAGCCTTTATTCCATTTTTCAAGGCTGTAAATCTCACGGGCTGGGGATGAGATTGTCCATTTTTCTCCTTCAGAGCTGCTGCTGGAGTCAAATCACAAGAGAAGGGTGGACTTCGGGTTGGCAGCATGACTCCCTGTGGACTGTGCCACCAGGGCCATCTACATTGGGAATTAAATAACAAATGTGCCCACTGTGGGGGTAGGAGAATCTAGCCAGAGAGTCGGTCAGCATTTAGCTTCATGGTCGAGTAAGAACTGATGTGATTTCTTCAGAACGAATAAGGTGCTGGGGGACGGCCTGGAGCCCTCTGGCCAGCCCGTGTCCACATCCCTCCATGGCCTGAACCATCCTCACCTGCTGCCTGTATTTCAGAGCCTGTTTATCCGAGCCGTGCGGGCCTACAATGGCGAGAACTGGAGAACTTCCGTCACCGACATGGAGTTGGCCCTGCCGGACTTCTTCAAAGCCTACTACGGGTGTCTGGCAGCCTGTGAAGGCTCCCGGGAGATCAAGGACTTTAAGGATTTCTATCTCTCCATAGCAGGTTGGTGGTGGGGCACATGGAATTTCTGGAATCTGCCTTCTTGGAAGTTTGCTGTCTCCCTATATGCCTTTGAGGTGACTGAAGGGGCCTCTGAGGAATTTTGAGCTTAAATATTAACGGGTAACTGGGGGTAGCTGACTAAGCCTTTGACTCAACAGAGGATTCTGGTAAAGTAGCTGAGGGTAACTCTCAAGTACAGGCTGGAAGGTGGAGAGAAATCCGCCCTGTTTGCTTATATTCTGGAAGAAGGAAAATGGGCCCCAGGGCAACTCAGTGGCTCACTTTACTGAGATGAGTTGGATTAGGGAAATCTTGCCATGCAGGTACAAGGTGGAATTGAGAAACCTTACATGTGTGAGTCATCGTTAAAGCAGTTATTTGGAAAAACATTTTTTCTGGATATAAATAATGTGTGCTTATTATAGGAAGTTTTGAAAACATTAGGAAGGATGTTTATCATCACCCACATTGTGCCTAGATCCCTCTAAGGTGCTCTGTAGTGGACATGGTCAGTGCGGAAAACAGGGAACCAGTCGCTGATAGGAGAGTTCTCAAAATGGTTTGGAGAATAGTGACACTGGAGCTGTATTGGCAGGAGAGGGTGCCGTGGGAATGGGCTGTTTTCTTCCGTCCTTTCTCTCTTCCTCCCGTTCTCTCTCTCTCTGGGTCTCTTACTCTTTCTGTCTCTCTCTCTCTCACTTCCCCCAACCCCGTCCCTGTCTCTTTCAAAGTGTCAGCACTTCCTTACTTAAAGCCTCAGAGGTATCCTGCTGTGTAAAGTTCATTTAAACTTATTGAATGCAGGAATTGCTAGTTTTTTAACTTGTTGTTTAAAAAGCTTTTCTATGGAAAATTGCAAACCTATACTAAAATAGAAGATTGTAACCAGTTCTCACATACCTGTGAAGTAGCTTCATAATTGACAATTTATAGCTTCTTGGGTTTCATTTAATCCCTGCCTACTTCCACCTTTCTTGTTATTTTGAAACAAATTCCAATTCTGTACCACTGCCTGATTTGGGATTGACAGTCTAACTCTTTACCTGCTGGGCCACCAGAGCTCCCTCTTTACTCGGCATCAGAGGGGACACACGATGAAGGTGCTGAATATACTGGTCTAACAGTGTGTGTGTGTCTGTGTCTGTGTGTCGGGGTGTGTGTGTGTGTGTGTTTCTGTGTTTGCTTTCAGATCATTACGTGGAGGTCCTGGGATGCAAGATCCAGTGTGAAGAAAATCTCACCCCCGTGGTGGGAGGCTACCCCGTGGAGAAGTTCGTGGCCACCATGTATCATTACTTGCAGTTTGCTTACTATAAATGTAAGTACTTCTGGGAGACCTTGTGTGCGAGGTACGCAGTTCTAAGCCTCAGTCTGTCCATCTCTCCAGTAGGTTAATAGCCCTTTGCTCGGGGGTTCCTGGGAGTCCGTCGTGGTGCTGCTGAGAGCCTGGGTGCCCGTGTCTTGCACAAAGGTCAGGTGACCGAGGTCACAAACCCTGCCACTACCGCCTGGGTTTGACTTCCCGATTTGCCACTCGCTCACTGCTCTGTGCTTTAGGCTCCTCACCTGGATTGTGGTAGACTTCATAAAGTATGTGGTTCGAATCCACCAGCTGCTCTGCAGGAGAAGGATGAATCGTCTCTTCCCATGTGATTTACTGCCTCTGAAAACCCACAGGAGGGTCTGCTCGGGTCGGTTCCGACTTGATGGTACTCAGCAACAGTGGCATTGTCCCATCTGTGTGGGATTGTTGAGAGGATCAAATGAATTCAAGATGTGAAATGCTTAGGAGAGAGCCTGAATAATGGCTTTGAAAAGGATTAGTATTCAACTAGCTCCTCTGAGGCAGATTGAAAATGTCCAGTTTTCACTCACCGCTGGACCGCCCCATCTGCCCTAACATCAGCCTTGTTCCTGCTCTTTGCCCTCTTGCTCCGTCTGCATGTTCTAGGTTCCTTCGTTTGCCATGACGTCTAACAGAAACTCACAGACTGTCAGAGAAATGGTTCACTCAGTCGTGGAGGCTAGCAAGCCCCAAATCCATGAATCAAGCTGATTTACAAAAAGTGGCTGAGGCTGGAGAAGCTATGGTGGCTGGTTCAGGCCAGCCACCTGGTCGCAGAGGTCATTGATGGTGGGCTGGGCAGCTGTAGGCTCCGGTTCATAGAGCAGCGGGACCAGGTTAGATGCAGTTAGATACAGGTTAGATATGTTGGAACCTTCCCAGAGCATTCCTCTCTATATGATCTCAGGCCTATGAACCACACCCACAAGGGAACTACAGGTGACACGCTGGGCCTTCTAATAAGATGATGATATGAAGTACATCCCACTGTAAACCTACCTCTTTAACACACAGCCGTCAGCCAGCTCCAGAATGAGCTTGTTAGCACAAAGAGCCTAGAATTTATAGGGCCCTGCAAAATTGAAGGCTTTGGCTGCAAAGGATGAGTTACTTGATTTACTACATGACAGACAGTCCCACACTGGCACCTTGGCAGTTTAATTCCTTGTGATTTTTATGTAGTTTAGCAGTTTACCACCCCTTCCCCAATCCACCCTTCCCGGCATCATGTCCTTCTCCTCCTAGCAACATGTCCTAACTATGTGAGGTGAAGCCTCATCTTCCTGCCTCCAGAGAGCACTCTGGCTGCACCTTCTCCAAGGTGTATCTGTTCATTCTCTTGGCTGTCCATAGGATGTTCAGTGTTCTTCTCCAACACCACAGCTCAGAGGTGTCAACCAAGGAGAGGAAGACCCTCAACCAAGTGGAATGACACGGTGACTGCTGCAATGGGCTCTTGTGTGTCAGGAGGTGAGGATGCGCAGGACAGAACAGGGTTCAGATCTTTTGTTCATAGGCCAGCTATGAGTCATACTCGACAGCATCTAACAACAACCTCACCCCCCGCCACCTCTGCTGTTTTACGCCTCAAGGAGTTCTGGAGTCTGTAGGCCATAGGGTGGTGAGATGGGACACAGACCCCCAGAGCTGTGGTTACCAGAGTTCCTGTCTCACAGCCCAGACACCAGTTCTGTGGCTGCTGCCGTCTGAGTGTCCTTCTAGTAGATGAAGAAATGTTATCTCAGGTCTCATTTCCAGTCTCTTGATTAACTTTAAAACTTAGATCAAAGTTGAGTAAATTATTTTAAGTCCCTATATTGTTATCCAATATGGATTGAGGCTCAGTGTCAAGAAGACAAAGATTCTCACCACTGGACCAATTGGCAGCATCAGGATGGATGGTGAAGAGATTGAGATTGTTCACAGTTTCAGTTTGCTCGGCTCCACAGTCAACACTCTTGGCACCAGTAGCCAGGAAATTAAAAGACGTATTGCGATGGGAAAGTCTGCTGTTAGGGACCTCTCTAAAGTACTCAAGAGCAATGGTGTCTCTCTGGAGACTAAGGTGCTCCTGATACAGGCCATGGTCTTTGCAATCACTTGTTATGCATTAGAGAGTTGGACAGTGACTAAGGAGGATAGAAGGAGAATTGGTGCCTTTGAGCTTTGGTGCTGGAGAAAAGTATTGAGGGTACCGTGGACTGATAGGAAAACAAACAGATTCATCCTGGAAAGGGTCAAACCGGGCTGCCCCTTGGAGGCAAGGATTCTAAGGCTCCGTCTAACTACTTTGGACATGTTGCAAGGAGGGACAGGTCCTTGGAGAAGGACATCATGCTTGGTAGGGTGGAGGGACAGTGCAGAAGGGGAAGGCCCTCTATGAGGTAGATTGATTCAGTGATGGGGGTAATCGGGATGGGTGTGTCAGAGACGGTGTGATTGGCACAGGACAGAGCAGAGTTTAGAGCTGTTGTACATAGGGTCGCTATGAGTCGCAAGAGACTTGATGGCACATAACAACAACAACAACAACAACATATTGTTATCGGGCCCTCAAGTCAGAAGTGACTCCTAAATGACCCTCTAAAAGGTTTTCAGAAGCTGTAAAGCACATGGGAGGAGGAGATGGCCCATCTTTCCCCTGTGGAGCACCTGGTGGATTTGAACTGCCTGCCTTTGCATTGACAGTGCAACCCTTTACCCACTAGCCTGCCAGACCTCACTTTAATGTCTGTCCAACTTCTAAAAAAAAAAGAAAGAAAATCTACAAACCCTGCTTACTAAGCGTAACTTTAATTCGTTTTGTTGTTTTAAATGACAGAGCTCTAATGGTATAGTCCCTTGGGGACTGTGCTGCTCACCCAGATTGCGCCTGTCTGGGTTCAAATCCAGCAGAGGCTCCGAGGGATAAAGATGGGCAGAGACTTAGAGCCCCAGAAATCCCGGGGGGGCTTGGCTGAAAGTCAGTTCTGACTGGATGGCATTATGTTTAAGTTTTTTAATATTTCAAAAGGTTTGACTCAAAACCCACCCAACACTAATACTGACTCATAACCAAGAAGACCTGTTCCCCAATGACATTATAACCCCAGGCCTAAAGGTTAGGATTTATAACACGCACTCGGGAAGGACGCAATCCAGTCTATAACATTTAATTCCTAACAGCCTGCCCAGGCATCACCATTTATTTATCTCCAACCCTCAGTATCTCTGGCAGGCCTGGTGACTATTAAGTGAAACCTGAATTTAAAAATTGTCATTACAGAAAACGGCCGCTGGGTGGCATGACTTATTCATACACGAGCATTGGTCGCTCCTGCCCATTGGAGCTTTTTGGCAAAAAGCTGTGTTCCTGGGTTGTAAACGGGCACCCTAGTGGCACAGTCATTAAAGCTCTTGATTACTAGCCATAAGGTTGGCTGTTTAAACCCACCACCCACTCCTCGTGATAAAGCTGTGACAGTCCACTTCTGAGAAGGCTCATCGCATTGGAAACCCAATGGGACAGTCTCTGCCTGCCCTCGGGGGTCACTGTGAGTTGGAATGAACTTGGCAGTGGTGGCTTTGCGGTTAAGTTGGAGTGGAATGTGCCACGATATATCCTAGGAATGGGGCAGTCGGAGTGTTTTGGTAAAAAAAAATAAATTCCCAGGGGCTCTGTACCTCATTACTCATTTCCCTTTCACCAGCACCCCCAACCTCCTCAGAACTCAGTGCTGAAGGTGTTTTAGGTTACGTGGGGCAACACTAGGTCAGGGTGCTGAAGGTAGGTACCCCAGACTCCAGGAGATGTCAAGATCAGTGGCTTCTCCGGCCTTCTCCAGCACAGAGTGGGTACCATCTTTGTTGTTGTTGTCATGTACTGTGGAGTTGGAACTGACCCATAACTGACCCTCCAGCAGGTTTTCGGAGGCAGTAAATCACACAGGAGGAGATTGGGTATCTTTCTCCTGCAGGGGGCAACTGGTGGATTCGAATCTCACGTCTTTAGGTGACAACCGAACTCCTCGCCACTAAGCCACCAGACCTCCCATCTGTTGGTATAGTCTGCCAAACAAAAGGTCAGTGGTTGGAATCTAGCAGTCACTTGAGGGGACAAAGATGGGCACTGTCTTGCCCTGAAGCCTCAGGGACCCAGTCACCATGAGTAATTATCACTCACCTTGGTGGTTTAGCTGTAGAGGCCTGTCTGCAGTTGGAGACTGGCTTGATAAAAGGAGACCCAGGTGTACAAGCCAACTGTAGACAGTACATTCGGCGAGGCACATCCTCCCCAGCCGGCCAGATGAACTGAACCCCTGAGTCCTGGCGTTGGGGCCCAGCCTTCGTCGGAGTGCAGGGCTGAGAGACCAGCTCCGATCCCTGGAACCAGAGATCCTGTGTAGACATACATTTCTTGGTGGATTTTTTGTTTTGGTTTTTTTCCCCCTGCACATATACTGTTATATGCAGCCTTTCATTTACGTTGATTCTATTTGTGCAGACATGTCTACAAAGACGTCTGCTTAACAAGGGATACCTGTGTGCTAGAGGCAGTCCCAGCCCCCATGGCACCCACCTGCGCCCTGCGCTCACAGAGCTCCTTCCTTCTGGACGGCCCTGTGGGAGGGGCTGCCCAGCAGAGGCCCATCCAAGAGCTTTCTCTAGAAAGCTGCACCTCTCAGAAGGCGTGGTGGGCTGTGCTGATTTCCTGTCCCCCTTTCTCCCTGACCAGTGAATGACCTGAAGAACGCAGCCCCCTGTGCTGTCAGCTACCTGCTCTTTGACCAGGACGACAAGGTCATGCGGCAGAACCTGGTGTATTACCAGTACCACCGGGACAAGTGGGGCCTCTCTGAGGAGCATTTCCAGCCCCGGCCGGTGAGTGGCACCTCTCCCTCCTCGCCTTTTCAGCCTCGCTTCTGCCAGGCTGCCGTGCATGCGTGCAGAGAGAGTGAGCTTTTCCTCAGATGATGGAAAGCTCCTTTCTTCTGTAGCTTTCCTCACCTCCCCTGTAACATGTTGTTGGTAGGTGCCATCGAGTTGACTAAGACTCAAAGCCACTCTTGGAACAACAGATCTGAATCTTGGCCTGTCCTGTGCCAACTTCACCATCTCTGATCTACTCTAACCCACAGTGATAGGCACTGTCTCGATCTATCTTGTTAAGGGTCTTCCTCTCTTTCTCTGACCCTCCACCTTTCCAGGCATGATGTGTTTTTCCAAGGACTGGCCCCTCTTGACAGCACGTCCACAATGTGTGAGACTAAGCTTCATCTGGCCTCTCGGGAGCACCCTGGTTACCCTTCCTTCAAGACATATCTGTTTATTCCGTTGGCCGTCCGTGGGCTAACCGGTACTCTTCTCCAGCACCGCGACTCAAAAAGGCATCAATTCTTCAGTCTTCTTTATTCACTCTCTGGCTTTCAGATGTGTAGGATCAACTGAAAACACCACGTTATGGATCTGGTGCACCTGTCTTTAAACTGACATCCTTGCTCCCAGCACTTTTTTTTTTTTTACTTTTTAACGTATTATTGTTTTAGTCTCTAAATAACTAGAAGCTCTAAAATATTTGCAAACATTACAGAAATGTTTCACTTCATGGAATTCTCTCCTCAACTCATCCCTTGTTGCATATATACTCGTGCATACAGCCTGCATTTGTTTGCTAATACAAAAAAGAATCATATAATCATGTTCTGTTTTGCCACTTGGCTTGTCTTCCTAACGTGGCTTTATACACATTTTTTCCATGTCACGTGCTGATTGCCTCCCTCGTGTTCTTTGCTGACATTCCTTGGGGGGAGTTTCATCCCTTTTGAGGGATGCACCAGCATTGAATGAAATCCTACTTGATGGACAAACACACAGCTTTGCGTGCAATGTCAGAGAACCCTGTTAATGATGAACTACTTTCAGAAGATCTTAGGTTGATTTTTGCCTTTCGTTGCTGGTGGGGCACTTGGCTGTTCTGCTTTCTCTCTCTCTCACCCCCTTTTTTTCTCACTGAATTGATTGTTTCTTTCTTAATAAAACGCCATGGACATCAGAATGAAGCCCTGGCCGGTCTTGTGCGTCTCCACAGTGGCTGCTTGCTTCAGCCCACTGTTGTAACTACCATCAGTCCATCTCGTTCAGGGTCTTCCCCTTATTTGCAGACCTTCTATTTACCGAGCAGGATGTCTTTCTCCAAGGTCTGGTCCCTCCTAGTAACATGCCCCAAATATGTCAGATATTCATTCACGTGTATAATAAAAGCATTCTTCAACGATCTCCACTATCGCATTAATTTTTCTCAACTCTTTATGAGATAACAGATTGAAGTAACCATATTGTTAGCTAGTCAAGGAAGACCCCTCCCCCCAGGAGTCATGTGGCCCCGTGCGGTCCACTGTCTCATTGTAGAACCTTTCATAGCCACAGAGGGGAGCTCTGGTGGCGTAGCGGTCAGAAGCTGTGCTGCAATCCCAGAGAAACTCGGTTCGAATCCATCAGCTGCTCTGAGAGAGAAAGATGAGCAATTTCCTGCCATATAGTTTCTTGCCTCTGAAAACCCCCTGGAGGGTCAGCTAGGGATCACCACCAACTTGACTGTGTAAGCCAACAACAGCGTGGCTACAGAGAGATGCCCGATTTCCTTGGTCAACACTGATCTACCTTCTATCTGTGGGTTTGTTTCTTCTGGATCTTTCCTAGAAATGGGATCATAAGATTAGCCTTTCACCTGATAATTGACATTTGAGTTGCCTCCCCCTTTTGATGGCTCTGCCATAAACATTCATGTACAAATTTTCATTTGGACATACTCTTTTGGGGTTTTTTTAAAGTATATATATACACACACACACACCTTGGAGTGCAGTTGCTGGGTCATCTGGTGACTTCGTGTTTAACTTTTAATGGGCTGCCAGGCACTCTGGACCATGGGCCTGTGAGAGAACTGTGCTGGTCTCTGGTCTCTGTGCGTCCAGTGGTGCGGCTGAAAGTCACTGAGACTCTTGTTAAACATTTATTAAGCACATACGATGTGCCCTGTACTTACCCAGATAGTGAGCAGTCGGAATTGACTCTAAAGCATGGTCACACCATGTGCTCCGTGTGCCCCAGACTAACAGCTTACACCTCACCAGGTCCTACTCGTAGCCTACAGGACCCTTCTACTTCGCCGCCTGGGCCACACCTCCCGCGTCTCCCCTGGCCACGCCGGCCTGCTGCTGGTCCTCCGATCCGGTTGAGGACCTTCCTGCTTGCTGTCCCTCTTCCTGAGCCACCTTTGCCAGTTTTTTTGTATGTCTGGTTCCCCTCTTCCTCCAGGTCAGTTTCACCTCTGCAGGGAAGACCTCCCCTGACCACCTTTCCTGGAAAACCGCCTGCTATTCTCCCCTCCCCCCTTCCCTTTCTCTGATATGAGTTTGATGACATTGCGACCACCTGACATTATATTGTATATTCATTTATTCATCTGTCACGTTCTCTGTGCTCTCGGGGACTTTGTTTTAATTTGCGGCCACCTCCCCTTCACCTAGAATGGCCCCTGGGGCTCGGTAACTATTTTTTTTTAAATGTTTGTGTGTGTGTGTACCGTCAAATCAGATCTGACTGGTACAGGAGGAGATTGTCCTTCATTTTCCAGCAGAGCATCTGGTGGATTCGAACCGTGTACCCCTGGGATTGCAGTGCAGCTTCTTGCCACTAGGCTACCAGAACTCCCCTATTTATGTTTTTTAAATTATTTTTTGGTATGTACTGTCAAATCGGATCTGACTGGTACAGGAGGAGATTGTCCCTCCTTCTCCAGCACAGCATCTGGTGGATTCAAACCGTGGGCCTCTGGGATTGCAGTGCAGCTTCTTGTCACTAGGCCACCAGAATGCCCTAGGGCTCAGTAACTCTTTTTGGAATTACGGCATCATTTTACTTTCCCACTGGCAAAGGAGTCCTGGTTGCCTAGCGGGTAAGGAGCTGTGCTGTCAGCCCAAAGGCAGGTGATTCAGATCTACTTGCTGCTTCATGGGAGGAAGGTGGACAATCTTCCGGGCAATATACAGCCTCTGAAAACCAGCTGGAGGACCCATCGTGAGTCAGTTCATAGCACGTAACACCACCACCCCCAGCAGTGGATGAAGGTCCCAATTTCTCCACATCCCCTTCGTCACTTGTAACTGTCTTTTTATTAATAATCACCCACGTGTTCTGTCCTTTTTAAAATTCAGTTTTTGGTTGATGTTCTCTCCGACTCTCCGCACATAGGTGCTGAGCTAAGATTTGAATATAGATTATGGAGGAAAGCTGAATTGGGACCGTTGTACTTTAAAATGTTGGGAGGCCTAACTTTAGGACTTAATAACTTCATAGAAAATGTTCTCTGCTTGTGTCGGAACAGGAAGCCGTTCAGTTCTTTAACGTGACCACACTCCAGAAAGAGCTGTACGACTTTGCGAAGGAAAATCTAATGGATGACGATGAGGTAAGTTTTCATGCTCAGCACGCGTCTGGCTGAGAGAAAATATTACTCACATCCTCGCTGAAATCACTGAAAGGTCAAGTTGTCCCTGCAAATAAGAAACAGAAGGGGACCTTGAGAAGCAGGGTTTGTGTGGGTGTTTTAATGAAAGGCAGAACGCTGGCCCAGAAGGAAGGGCTTTCTAGGAAAAGGGCTCAAATAGCACATTTCCTGACGGAGTTCAGCCCCACGCTCCAGGAATTCGTCACAGGCCTTGCAGCCACATCTTTTAAGTCTGTAAAAACACAGTGAATATTCGATAAGTCAGCCCTCTGAAGTCACTGAGCGCCTTCCCTGACTCTCTCTGCCTTACTCCCAATTTTTACGTATTAGTCGATTACTGGTTTTAGGGATTTTTCAGGTCCTTACACCTAAGTCATTTTATCATTTCTTTTGGAATTTCTTAAAACTGGTGATTACATGCCATTCAGTTGACATTTAGAAAAAGGAGCCTTAACTGGTTCTGCAGGTACTATTTGTGGTGGGACAGCCTAGTCACAGAGAGGTCATGTCATCAGGGACAGTACTTGGAGCAAAATGAGGAAAGCTTTCTGAGAAAACTAAGGACGTGCCAGATATTGGAGTTGGAAGAGAGCTGGGAGCTTGCCTGTTCCAACCTGACCTCTTTCTTGTTGAGGAGCTTGGGAGACAGAAAAGTCATGTGAGCCATTAACTCAGAGCCTCCAGGCCTGGGTGAGGAAGGAGTGCTGTTAATCCCAAGGTGAGTGGTTCAAATCCACCAGCTGCACCATAGGAGAAAGGTGGGCAGTGTCCTCCAATGCTCTTTACAGCCTCTGAAAACCCACTGGAGGGTCAGCTCTGAGTTGGTTCTGGCTCCACAGTACTGAGTGAGTTTGAGATGGGAACCGCTAAAGGGATATTTAGCGAAGTTTGTGCAGGATTCTACGTGAGATGGACCTATCATTGGTCATTCATTTGTCGCTGAGCCTCAGTTTTTTATCTGTGAAATGGGAGTCATGATACTTGTTGCATATGGAATTGCTCCATGGATTGGGAAGGGCCACATGTGCCCTGTGTCTTAGGCTGGGTCCCTTTGAAGACGAGCCTGAGATAGGACCTCTGATATATTGGAGGGGTCATTTCTCAGAGGGAAGAATGAACGAGGAACCGCTTTTGTTGTTGTTGTTGATTGCCTTTGAGTCCAGCACGACTCATAGCGACCCAATGAACAAAAGGCCTGAAGCCCCTCTACAACTATCGACATTTATCAAAGTTCATAGAGTTTCCAGAGGCGTGTTGTTTAGGAAGTGGATGCCACTCCTGCTTCCAAACCTGTGGAACTGCTACATACTCTCAAAGCTGACACTATGGTTTGGAGAAAATAGAAAAAAAAAATTTTAAAAAATGAGGGTGGGAAGATAACAGTGATAAATAGTAACATAACGGTACGAAGAAAAAAATTAGGATGAGGGCACTTAATTCTCAATAATCAGAGGCAAGGGACTGTTAACATTTTGATATATGTCCTTTTCATTTTTTTCCTTTATATAGTTCAAATATACGAATTAAAAACTCAAATATAATTATATGGTAGCATGGCTTTCCAACTTAACGTCATGATATGAGTAGTTTCTCTTAATTTCTTTAAACTTTTGTTGAGATATTATTCACATACCAGAATATGGGTACTCTATGTACAATTCTTCATCTAGGATACTTTGCTAGGAGAGGCTATTGCTTGGAGAGGGACATCATGCTTGGAAAGGTGGAAGGTCGGTGAAAGAGAGGGCGACCCTCAGCTAGATGAACTGACACAGTGACTGCCGCAATGGGCTCCAGCGTGTCAGGAAGTTTGTGGATGGCTCAGGATGAGACAGGGTTCAGACCCATTGTTCATAGGGTCGTAAGTTGTAATCTACTCGACAGCACCTAACAACAACATTGCACAATTCAGTGGTTTTTAGTATACTCAAAAAATGTTACCACTTTTATCCCCACTGTCTTGTTTTAGAATATTGTTATTTGCCCAAAAAGAAATCCTATACCCATTAATAGTAATTCAGTTTTTCTACCCACATTTTAACTGGGTGAATTATCTTTCAGCCTGTTGACTCATATGACTATGGAGTCATATGAGCTTTTATATATTTGATTACAATATGTTTTAGAAATATTTATAGTGTGTTTTCTATATATTGTTTTTATGTATTCTATCAGCTATATTGAAACAAATATATTATTTGCCAGTATTTTTTCCCACTGTGAGTTGCCATTTTATATTCATATTCTTAATGGTAGCTTTCAAAGCTTTTAATTTTTTTTATTTTATTATTTTTTGTGTGTGGGCATGTACCATAAAATCAAATCTGACCGGTCAACAGGAGGAGAGTTGTCCCTCCTTCTGCAGCAGAGCATCTGGTGGATCAGAACCATACACCTCTGGGATTGCAGTGCAGCTTCTTGCCTCTAGGCCACCAGAGCTCCCTTACTACAGTTGATTTTTACAGATTAATATAGGTCAGAGTACAACTGTCTACTATGGTTTTCAAGGCAGTAGATGATTATGGAGGCAGACGGCCCCACTTTTTTGCCACAGAACAGCTGATAAATTCAAAACACCTTTTGGTTACAGCAGAGTGTTTCACTCTAGTGTTACCAGCACACCTGTAGATAACCACCTGAGTCCAAGCCTGCTGCCGTCTGGTAGACCCTGACTTATGGTGACTGTCCACCTGGTTTCTGAGGCTGTAAGATTTAGTGAGAGAAGACAGCCTCACCTTCCTCCCAAGATGTGGCTTTTGTGTTGCTGCTGTGTACCGTCCAGTCAGAACTGGCTCATGTCTGACCCTCCGGAAGATTTTCAGAGGCTCCTACATTTCGTGGGAGGAGATTGCCCATCTTTCTCCTATGGAGGAGCTAGTGGATTCGAACCATGTACCTTTAGATTGGCAGCACCGCTTTTTACTACTAACCCACCAGAGTTTCCTAAGAAGCAGCTGTTGGGTTCAAACTGTCGACCTTTGGGTTGGCAGCCCAACAAATAACACACTACAGACCAGGGCACTTATAAATATCATAACAATGATCAGATTCACATCCCCGTCTCTGATCATTTCCTTAGGATAAATTCCCAGAGGTGGGTGGAAGGCTCTGAATCTTTTGAAGGTTTCTGCTGCACACAGATAATGTATTAAAAACTAAGATGATGGTTCCAGTTCAGTAAAGCTCGCTCATGTCATAGACAAGTAAACAGATGCAGCCAGGTTGAGGGAGACTGGCTAAAACCATTTAACTGGTTAAAAATTGTCACTCAAGTGGATCAGACCTCACTCCAGGCTTTAGCATTCCTGGGATTCTTGGACTTGACACTCTCAAGATAAAAAGCCCTTTATTGAAGGCTCTGGAGTGGTTTAGCTCATTATGTGAGTAAAGGAGGATTTTTGAAGAGTGAAAGAAGTAATCCACCTATAAAGAATGAGCTATTTTCTTAGAAATGATGGCACATAATAATTTCCAAGTGAAGGCAGTCACCAGCACACTTAAAAGCCTTAGTTAAAGCCTTGAATTCCTTAGAGGGCATAAATATAACTTTCCAACAAAGCACCAGTACTGTTTGGCTGTTGATATTTGCAAAATGTTCTTTATTTTCTGTTTATGGATTGAATTATATTCCCTTAAAATACTTGCTAAGGGGTCCCAGTGAGGTAGCCTATCAGGAGTTGTCCTGTTAACTAAAGGCCACTCGTTGGGAAAAAGATGGGCAGCCTCCTCCCGCTAAGATTCTCAGCGTCCATAAGCCATTGGAACCTGTGTTGGTAGGAGTTGGAATCAACTTTATGGCAGCGAGGTCTGATAGAAAATATTTGCTGCTAAGTCCTAACATTGATGCCTATGGTTATAATCCCCTTGAGAATGGATTGTTTTCCTTATGGTAATGACTGCAGGATTTAGTGGAGGATGTGCTTTGAGCTAGAAAATAGATTAAACAAGTAAAAAGATGGAAACAAAGATGGAAAAGAGAAATGCCCCCCCACATGAATATCTGAGAGCAGGAGCTCCGGAGAAACAAGGGCCTTCCCTCAGAGCCAAGAGAGAAAGCTTAGGGAGCTCTGGTGGCCTAGTGGCAAGAAGCGGCACTACAATCCCAGAGCTACACGGTTCGAATCCACCAAATGTTTTGCTGGAGAAGGAGGGTCAGTCTCCTCCTGTACCAGTCAGATCCAATTTGACGGTACACACCTAAAAAAGAATTGTTGTTTGTTGTTATGTGCCATCGAGTTGCTTGCGACTCATGGTGACCCTATGTACAACAGCCCTAAACTCTGCTCTGTCCTGTGCCAATCACACTGTCTCTGACACTCCCATCCCGATTATCCCAGTCACTGTATCAGAGAGAGAAAGCTTGCCTTAGAGCTGGTACCCTAAATGTAGACTTCTACAGTCTTAAAATATGAGATGATAATTTTCTGTTCATTAAAACCACTTACCGGGTCAGTCTGTCCTGACCCATTCATAGTCTAATAAACCTCAGTTTCTTTCTCTTGCTTTCAAAAAACCCCTCAAAAACAAAACAAAACAAAAATACTTACCAGTTGTATTTTTAGGATCAAAAGCCTCAAACTCATTCCCATTATGTTGGAACCAACTTACAGTGAGCCCTCCAGAGGCTGTAAATCACAGGGCAGGAGACTCTTCCTGTTTGTCCTGAGGAGGAGTTGGTAGATTCAAACCTCTTGACTTTGGGCTGGCAGCATGACTCTTTACCAACTACTCTCAGATTTTATGAGGCTTTGTGTTAAAACATCAGAAGGAACTCAGCCTATAATATCAAACAAAAACTAAAATGAAACAAAGGAGTCCAGCCTGGGATAGTGACAGCAATGAGGAAGGCCGAGTTTTATAGCAGGAGAGGGGTCACCATTGTTTGGGGCGGGCCCATGCTTCCTGACCCTCAGGGGAGGAGGAAGAGTGGAATTTGGTGATTGATTCCTTTGTTCTCTGAGGTCAAGGGAATGGTGTCATCAGCTGGTGGCCAGGTGGGTGGACTTTGGGAGAAAGATCAACACATAGAAATTGGAACATGGCCTCAACTCCTTCACATCGAAGGTTGAGCCTGTCAAGACTTGTTACAGAGAGGGAAGCAAGTGGGCTTCTGGTCCCAGTGGTGGGCAGATGGGTCTTAGTCCCTCCTTGACATGGAGTGAATGCTTCAGCAAAATCCATGCATGCACTTAGCTACTTATCCTTCTGCATGTCTGTCGAGCACCTTCTGTATGTCAGGCTCTGAGGACAAAAAATAAATGCAGATCCTGGTCTTTGAAGAACTCATAATCTGGTGGTCAAGGCAGAAAAGGGACCAGAGAAATTGTGGTTCTGTGAGATACCACTAAGGGGCAGTAGTGAGGAGGACAGAAAAAAGAAGGGATGCTAAGTGGAGTCTTTCAAGGGGTGGCTGGTCTGCTGCTGGCTTCATGCAGGCCCTCTGGGGTCACAGAGCATGAGGCCATGTCCACGTGGTTGGAAGCTAAGGTCCGCTCCAAGGGAGAAGTCAGGTCCTCTGAGAAGCGACAAAACAGGCTTGCGCTGGTCTGAGAAGGCAGTGAAGACTGCTCCTTGTGTTAGATAAAAAAAAAGAGTGTGAAGGTGCAAGGGAGAGAAATAAAGAAAGACATTGGTCCCAAGAAACAGACAGTCCTTTATTGCGTGGTCTGAGAGGGACAGCAAGTGACCCGGCCGCATGGCAGCAAATGGGATCGAAATGTCCTATGAGAAGTTTGGGGGGTTTCCTTTTTATAGGGGACCTGGGGAGTTCTAAGATGGTACTTCTCGGAACTTGGCATGTTAATTAAGTTAGGTTTTAGCTATTTTTTTTATTATTTTTGTGTGAATGTACCGTCAAATCAGATCTGACTGGTACAGGAGGAGATTGTCCCTCCTTCTCCGGCAGAGCATCTGGTGGATTCGAACCGTGCACCTCTGGGATTACAGTTGCAGCTCCTTGCCACTAGGCCACCAGAGCTCCCCTGGTTTTAGCTATTTTTAACCAAGCACAGATGCTTATCCGGATCCATTGTCTGGTCTGGTCTTTGATATGACCGGCTTAGGGGTTACAAGTTTCTCAGGAAGTGGTCAAGCTTGGGGGTGGTGGGGCAACTGCCGTATTCTTCCTTCATCTTGGAAACAGTATTCAGCATCTCACCTAAAGTGGCGAAGGCTGCTTAACAGAGGTGTGGTTTTGTCTCTTACAGGGAGAGGTTGTGGAATACGTGGATGACCTCTTGGAGATGGAGGAGACCAGCTAGCCCACAGTAACCAAAGTGACCTGCCCTTAATGTTCAGGGAACGGAAGACACTTTGCCTTTGTTCCCACTCCCCCAGGTTGTTGATACCTCAAAGCCTTCCTGTCAGTCTGTGAAGGGAAAGGGAAGTCCCATCTCTGTCATTCCTGTAACCCAAGGTCAGCCTGCCATACCTATGTTCACACCTGTCTGCCTGTCTTCCTGCCTGCCCTTTCCAGTGTTTGCACCTCTCCCGCCAGCTTCACACCTGCCTTCCCCATATTACCAGCGTTTCTCATCTTTCTGGCACCCACGGATTGCTATTTTGTCTTGTTTTCTCTCCTGAAAAATCAGTATTATTTTTTAAGTAAGGAGACACTCCTAAAAGTTGATAGTTGTGAAAACCTACTTTGAGCTTTCTTCTCCTGCAGATTATAGGCTCCCTTTTCCTGTCCCTTCGTCAGGAAAGATGGCGGAGGAGCAGAGCTAAGCATCTCCAAGCCGCATGATGGCCTTCACTTGTCTTCCTCATCCTGGTACCCGTAGAAAAGCATGATGGGTAGACAGTATAAAGTGCCGAAAAATGGCTTGGCTCAACACCTTTGCATCTCCAGTCTTACAGTGCTTGGTTGTTCTCACTTGGAGACTTGGCTTAACTATAATGCTCAGAGTTGCAAATGGAAGAAAACCAGAGGGTGCCTAGTTTAGTCTTTCAATAAATATTTATTGAACAACTACTGTTTGCTAGGCCTTGAACTGTGCCCTGGAAACACTACATGAAATATTAGACAAAAGTACCCATCATCATTGAGCTTATATTCTTCAAGGAGAGACTGACAACAAATAAACAAGAATAAATAATGTCCAGGGTTCCTGATGGTGATAATTGCTGTGGGGAAAAATAAAGAATGGAAGTTGATAAGGAGTTTTGGAAATGATGAGACAGGGGGGTTTTTTTTGGCTTTTTTTTTTTAACTTTTTATTGTGCTTCTGTCAATTTGCTGTGCTGAGGTAATCCGAGTTTGCTGTGATGCTGAACCTTGTACCATTGGGGCCTCAAATGCCATGATGCCTGCCCATGTTGGACAATATTTGGTGGGGCTCCCAGTTTTAAGACAGGTTGGGAAGCAGGAGTGGCATCCACTTCCTAAGCCACATGCCTCTAGAAACTCCATAGAGTTTGGAGAAACTGTAGTTATAGAAAGGCCTCAGGTGTTTTGTTCATGGAGTTGCTATGAGTTGAGCACAACTCAACGACAATCAACAACAACAATTGTGCTTCAGATGAGTCAGCTATGGGTTGGTTCCGACCGACAGCACACAAGAACAATGTTGTGTTTTGAGTAAAAGTTTAGAGCAAAATGGTTTTTCATTATAGTCCCCACATTGTAAGGTGACCACAGCATAAATGGGGTGGCCGAGGGGGTGACACTGAAGCAGAGAACTGAGGGAAAGTGGCCTCAGGAAGGATTTTCCCAGTGGAGGGAATGACATGTGCCGTGCTGTAAAGTGAGAGCATTCTGTGTGGCCGGGGAACAGGAGGCCAGAGATGGACTGAGAAAGGGGGCAGGTGGAAGGAGATGAGGTTAGAGAGGTGCCGGGATATGGAGTGGGAACAGAGACGACGGCGTACAGGTCTGACGTAAGGCCAGAGTAAGACCTTTCTTTTGTGCCTGAGTGTAGTGGGGCCACGTCCCATTCCCCATAACCAAGGTAAGAACAAGCTCACTCATGCTTACACACTATTGTAGAGCGGACAGTTTTCACGACTTTTTTTGACCACATCAGCAGTTCTGCTTTTGGTGATACCTGACATCTTTCTCTCAACACCATAAGGTCTTCTTACCTAATCAAACTCACACCCTCACTCATTGCTGTAGAAGTGGAACCAACTCACAGCTGACCTTGTAGCAGGTTTTCTGAGTCTGTAGACGGCACGGAAAGAGCTTGTTCATCTTTTCCCCGTGGAGCAGCTTGGGGGTTTGAACCACATGCCTTTGCATTGGCAGTGCAGCCTCCTATCCACAGGCCACCAGAGCTCCCTATCAAAAAGGAGCCTCTTCAAATACATAATCCCTGGCAGGGACTGAATCCCCACTGAGCAGAGTACGCCTGGGCGTATGTCTACTTCCTGACCTCCAAGAAGCAGTTTCACAGTGGTTTCACCACTTTTTTTTTTTCAGTTGCTCTGTAGACTGGGAGGTACCTTTGGGTGGGAACCCTAGGAGGTTTGAGGAGAGGAGTCCCCGGGTGGACTTACATTTAACAAGAATCTCTCTCTCTCTCTGCCTGGGCGTCTGTGTTAGGAAAAACAGACTGTGAGTAAGCATGTACACAGGGATTCCAGTCAGGGGCAGGCAGGGAGGGCTTGTTGGCATGGACCTGTGTGCAGTAACAATGTAGGTTGTGAGCAGTGACCAGATTCTAGGTCCATCTTTGACAACACAGCCAGTAGAATCTGCTGACAGAGTGGATATGGTGATTGTGAGAAAGAGAAGCGCTAACACTGAAGTCTAGTTTTCTGGCCTGAATAAGTTCAGGGATGGAGGTGACGTGTACTGGCACTGTGAAGATGGGGAAAGGTGGGTGAGGAAGGAACGGGAAGCAAGGCCGGCACTCAGGTTGGGATGAGAAGCTCTGACTGAAAAAGGAAAGGGTGTTTTTCCCCTTTGAGTTTTCTCAGGTCATGTTCCCTAGCAAACCCTGAGGCTACACATGGCGATAATTGTGGGCTGAGAGAAGCTTTCGAGGAACAGACCCTGGGATGTCAGGGGGGGTAGGTGGGTGGGTAGGTTAAACCTCTGAAGGCAAATCATTTGGTCAGCTGAGGGCTGTTCTCTACAGAGTGGATGCTGTGCGTTGTTGACAGCCGCCACGCACGTTACTGCGGTCCACTGTGGAATGGCGAGGGTGCCCATGTCTGGCGCTGGAGAGGATCGGGCAGTAGCACCATGGTACCCACTCCTGGAACCAGTGTGTAAATGGTACTTAAAACCATAAGGCAGCTCCAGCAAGGTGTGTGTATTGAGAAGCCCAAGAAAAGCCAAGGACCGAGCTCTGGAGCTCTCTGGGAAATGAGAAACCAGCTAGAAAGGTGGAGAAGGACCGGCCATTGAGCTCAGAGAAACCCGGGGGAAATGTGGGTCCTGATGCCAAACGTGAGATTTGCTCACCTTTATTTCATCCTCCAGAAAGACACTGTGTCTATTTGGGGCGGAGGCAGGAGAAGCCTGGCATGGGATCTGGGAGACGGGCGCCGCTGTCATGGGAAGATGAACATTTGACCTTGAGCAGTCCCCAAGGAGAAAAGGGCTTTGGGTGGTTAGTGCGGTGTTTATTGGGGTGGAAGTCTCATGTATTTTTGCTTTTATAGCCCCCCCGCCCCACACTGTTCCTTCCACCTTCTGGGAAGGCAGATGCACCCTCCTCATACTCCTCCCTAACCCCCTTTTGAGAGCACCCTTCCACCTGGACAGATGGTCCCTACCCAGGTTCTGCTTCGGCCCTGACCCAGGATAATAACCCATCCTGTTCTCTCAGCTTGCGTCTGGCCCCGTAAGCAGAATCTCTGCTCCCAGGGGGCTGTGTGGCTGAGAAGTTGCTGCTGTTCTTGGCCTCGTGATGGCACGCTTATGTTCACAGCAGCCCCACTTCCAGCCGCCCAGCCCTGAGTCCGATCTGACATGACTTCCTGCTAGGAATGTGGCCTGGCCCCCCCAAGGTGAGGTTCTGGACTTTCCCTCACCGCACGCTGCACTCCACCCAAAATTTCCTTTGAAGTCTGTAGGGAAGAGGGCCACAGGGAGCATGGTAAATAGAGGGGAGCCCGGAGAGTGGGTGTCCTGCCCTCAGATTCCCGAGTCTGTAGATTGTACACACCACGTAGCTCCCAGCTGCCTGAGGAAATGAAAGGAGACCCCACAGGGACCCGGGATGGGCCACATCCTTATTCCTCTTGTGTCCTCTGCAGGGGTCACACGGGGCCCCCTTGCTTTGAGTCTTTGAATTTTATGGGTGATGGTGTTCCACATGAGCATGTGGGAAGACGGGGGGGGCAGAGAAGAGCCCCCACCCATTCTCAGAAATCTTTTTGTCACTGGAGATTGGAGAGTACCTTCCCACTGGAGAGGAGAGCTTGGTGACGATGAGGTCACTGTTTTTAGTACAATGCAGATTGTGGAACCAAGTAATTCCATCATACTTTTTTTTTTAAAAAAAAATTTAGAATAAAACCAAAATTATTAAAAAAAAAAAAGTGAGCCGCTGTTGCAAACCTGCCATGAAACCTCAGTTGCAGGCTGCACTCAACAACTTCAACCCAACACCCCTCGGAGTGTGTTTCTTGGAAGAGCCTCGAAGATTCTTGGATTAAACTTCCATAGGTTCCACATCAGTCTGGCTTGTCTTTTGAAAAAACAAGCAGGTTTGTGTGCTTTGTGGAAGATTCCAGATGTGCTCTTTGACCTTAGACCACCTGAATGGCACCCAATGTTGGCTGCTCTGTTTCCTCAGGCTGGTTGGTCCCAGGGAGGCTGCCCTACACCCCCAAATCAGGGGAGGGGAGCACACCCTCTGACCACTGTTGATGTACAGATGCATGTGTTTGAACGGGACTGCATTGCACTGGCAACCCCAAGGTGGTGGTGGTGGTGGCTGGGTACCATCAAGTCCAGCGCTACTCCAAGCGACGCTGTGAACAGCTTTCCTGAATCCTGCTGTAGTCTGTGCCGTCCTCATCATGTCTGACACACCGGAGCACATTGCTGAGGTCACTGTGTCAGTCCCCCTCATTGGGGGTCTCTCTCTCTCCGTTACTGACCTCCCACATTCCCCAGCATGATGACCTTTTCCAAGGAGTAGCCTTGCCCAGCCGTACTCCAAAGTATGAGACGAAGCTTCGCCATCCTTTCCTCCAGGGAACACTGGCTGCGCTCTTCCCGAGACATGATCTGCTTGTTCGTTAGGCATCCATGGTGGTTGGTTCGAATCCATGGCAGAAAGATGGACAATCTCCTCCTGTGCGATTTACAGCCTCTGAAAATCTACTGGAAGGCCAGCCACGCGTTGGTTCTTACTCCACGTCAAGTGACTTTTTTTAAACTTTAGAATTGAGTGAAGTGTAGCACATCCCAGTATTTCCAACACTAAGGTCTTTCTGTTGTTTGGTGGATTTTGTTTTGTTGAAAAACAAGACCAACCTTTTAACGACTGCCACCAACCTCTGGTGCCCGGAAGGGGGTGCCACTGGGAGTCCTGGCCACAAGGCCACCTTGGGAAGCATGTGTGTTCAGGAGTCCTCCCTGAAGGAGCTCTGGAGAGCACAGCAATGCTATTGAACCAAACCTGATGGGGAACAGAAAACAACTTGTTAGATTGTCAGTGGAAAAGCGTTTATTATGACTTCCAGTGGGATCAACAGTGGACAGTTTTTGCCAACATTGATGGAAATAACGTTTCTAAGTTTAAAATGTGAGCTGGAAACCTACGCGACTTCACTTCTTTTTTTTTTTTTAAATCAATACTTAAACTGTGGGGAGAAGGTGGCGCGGCGCCAGAGAAAACATTTTCATTTAATAGTGTTTGAACAAGGAACTGCAGCACAGTTTGTAGCGAGGGGCTGAGAAAACCCCATCAGTAACTCTCACCACAGCTGTCTGAACTCTTGATCATGTGCCATCCCCCAAACAGCGACTTCTTTTTTCTGGTGACTCTACGCTTGAATGACCTAGTGTGGTGAGTTTAAACTATGTACCAGGGAGGAGGAAGGAGAAAGGAGCCTTAAATAAACCGCAGTCAAAGGTTTTGTGCAGTGGACTTCCTGTGCCCGAAGCCAGGGGCAAGGCTGTTCCCCATGCCTGTTCCCGGTGGCATCTCTCACAGGACGCTCTGACCCTCATGCTCTCGCCTTGACTGACCCAGGTTGGCCCTGGGAGTGGACTCAGGGGCAGCTGTGGTCATGTGCCGCCCTGGAACGCTTTTCCGTCTACACTGGCCATGGAAGGAGGTCTGAGCACCTGACCCTGGCCTGTTGGAGTGTCTGGGTGGCTAAGTACTCCACTAATAGTACAAAGGTTGGTTGTTCAAATCTCCCCAGGGGCATCTCAGAAGGGAGGCCTGGTGATATGCTCTGAAAGGTCACCACCTTGAAAGCCCTATACGACTCTTTCCTCTAGTAGGAACAGACTCTTGGGTCTCCAAACTATAGGAACCTGCTGGGGGGTTCGAGTCACTGCAGTGGAGGTTAGCAGTGCAGCTCCCTGAGGACCCCACTTCCAGAGCGCCCCTTCAGAAGACTGTGCTCCATTCTGTGCTCCTGGGGCCCCGGAGATTCAAATAGACTTGGTGACACCAGCAACACTGCCTCCCAACAGATACCCCGGTGTGCAAGGAATCGGGTCAGTGTCCTCTTGGAATCACAAGGAATCAACCAATGTGGCCAATAGGTACATAGATTCCAGGGTTTTCACCCCATTAAGGGTGGTGGCCTGTGACTCGACGGCACTTAACAACAACAACAACAACAACAAGGGTGGTAGGTGTTAGGTCCCAGCTACCAAATCAATGCTTTGACCTATAGACCTGAACATTGCCCTGTCCTGGGCCGGCCTCACCACCTCTGACAAGCTGGAGCCCATTGTTACAGTCACCGTCTCCGTCCAGCTGCTTGAGGGACTTCCTCTCTTTCTCTGGCCCTCCGCCTTTCCCAGCATGACGTCTTTTTCCAGGGACTGGTATTAGACCAAACGCTAAACGATGTTTTCCTCCCACGCACCTGTCCCCTCAATCCTGGCATTAAGGCAGCATGTACAACCTCGTTCTGACAAACTGGAATCTGGAAAATGATTGAAAACAAGTTTTCTTTTTTTCAACTGTATTAAAAACTTGATTTTGTTTATTCTCTACTCTTTCTGTGTGCCTGATCCAGGCTGTAGTCTTTGCAATTACATGTTATGATCAGAGAGTTGGACAGTGACTAGGGATGATAGAGAATTGATGCCTTTGAGCTGTGGTGCTGGAGACGAGTGTTGAATATACCGTGGACTGCTAGGAAAACAAACAGGCTTGTCCTGGAGAAGGTGAAGCCCGAATGTTCCCTGGAGTCAAGGACTTTGAGGCTTTGTCTGACCTATGTTGCAAGGAGGGACTGGTCCTTGGAGAGGGACATCATGTTTGGGAGAGTGGAGGGACGGCGCAGGAGAGGAAGACCCTCGAGATGGATCAATTCTGTGATTGGGGTGGTGGGAATGAATGTGTCAGAGATGGCGAGGTTGTCACAGGATAGAGCAGCATTTAGGGCTCTTGTACATAGTGTCGTTATGAGTTGCAAGAATTCGATTGCACATAACAACTCTTGCCATCAGCTGGGTGTATTTAAGTATATGCATGCATCCTGATGTTTTGCAAAACGTGTGAAATTTCTGACACTTAGTGAGACAGAAATCCTTAACAAAGGGACTCTTGGATCTTAGTACTTAGGCCGGGGTGGTCCCTACAAGCCATATGGTCTTCCCAGGCAAAGGAAGCCCATTCCTCTCCCTGGAAGGCTTGCATAGAGGAGCTATGGGATCCCACCTGTATTTCTCATACATCTATGGAAAACATCTAGAGCTCAGGGTTTGTTTAGGGCCTGATGAGCTGGCCCCTTGCTGCCAAGGTCAAGGTCTGACACAATATTTACCAATTTCAAAAAGGACCCAAAGCATCTTCAGGCTTGACTGCCAGTGGCTGCTGTGTTGTCTACATGTCACAGCAAGGAGAGGAAAGAATGAACCATCAGTCAGTACAAAAACTAAGTGGCCCATGTTACAGAGCCCAAACAGAAGTTGTTTGAAGAAGAGGCGGGGGACACATGGAGTTGTATTGATGTCAGCCTAGGCATTCCGCAGGACGCCCTGGAAAAAGTTTGGGTTGAGAAGGAACGGAGCCCACGGAGATCAAGTGAGTGTGAATGGGGTGTCTGGCATCCAGATGTCCTGAAGCGAAGCCTTGTGGCCACGATGGAGTGATCACAGAAGGGCTACGATGCAAGTCACCAAAAATGTGGTCTCAGCTGAGAGACATTTCAGTCAGATTTCATGGCATGAGGTGGGCCAATGACACGTACCTTGAGGCAAGATACTGGCCTGTTGTATGTATGGTCTACCAGTCATGGCTGCATGAGGGGGCTTAGGGTAGGTGTAATCTCTCAGGTAAGAGCACTCCCAATAGGCAAAGGGCCATTTCCTGGTTATGACCATTGAGCAGCTGGTCGACTGGTTTACCTGTGAAGAGGGTTTGGGGAGGGCACAAGGGTAATTTACTCCATTGAGTGGTTTGAGATGTATGAACCTCCAAAGGTCATGAAAGTAAATGGGGACATAAGGCGGATGGGATTGGAACTGATGATGGGATTGGAACTGATGGTTTCCAGGTTGGATTTCTCCTGTTGTCCCTTCAGATCATTCCCCGCCCTGCCCTGTACCCCAGGAGCCTGACTGCCGGCATCTACACTGCCTGCTTAACCCTCGGGGTTCTGGTTGGATTTAGAGACTGAGATACTAGGATGAGCAGGCAAGAGACTGCAGGGTGACAGGAGGTGCGGGCATTCCCATCCCTGTTGCCTCCTGACCACAGCTGGACTCTCCTTGGCCAGCAGTGCCCTTGGTGTTCCTGAAATTCTCACTGGTTTCCTACCAGCTGCACTGTCCATGATGGTCCCCTGTACCCAGTCTACATCACACACTGTAGACGGTGCCTTCCTGTAACCCTCCTCAATGGTTCCTTTGAGGGCCCCACCAGTTAAGAGATGGTAGGCAATCAGTTCTGGTCTAAGGCCTTGCTTTCCTTCCTTCCTTCCTTCCTTCCTTCTTTCCTTTCTCTCTTTCTTTTTCTTTCTTTCTTTCCTTCCTTTCTTTCTTTCTTCTTTCTTTCCTTCCTTTCTTTCTCTTCTTTCTTTCTCTTTCTCTTTCCTTCCTTCCTTCCTTCTTTCTTTCTCTTTCCTTCTTTTTCTTTTTTTTTTTCTCTCTCTCTCTTAAAAAAAATTATTACATGAATCCACCAGATGCTCTGCTGAAGATGGAGGGACACTCTCCTCCTGTACCAGTCAGATCTGATTTGACGGTACACACACACAAAATAATAAATGTTTAAAAAATACTACTTAATGTGCTTACAGCGTCGAGGGCTCTCCTTCATAGCGTCATTATGAGTCACCTGCGACTCGACGGCACTTAACAACAACACCGTGCTTACCGTCAAATCAGATCTGACTGGTACAGGAGATTGCCAGTCCTTCTCCAGCAGAGCATCTGGTGGATTCGAACGGCATATCTCTGGGATTGCAGTGCAGCTTCTTGCCACTAGCCCCCCACCCCCACCCCCGAGCTCCATAAGGCCAATATTTCTTAAGCTTTCTCATGCATATCAACCACTTGGACATCTTGTTAAATGGCAACTGAGATACAGCCTCTCTTGGGTGGGGCCCGAGAGGCTGCCTTTCTAACAAGCCGTCCGGAGATGCCTAAGGACCACATCTTGAGCTGCAGGCTTGAGGCGCTTGCCTGTAGTGGAGTGGCCCCTAGTGGGGTGAGAAGAGAGGCTGCTTCTAGCAGAGTGAGGAAGAGGGAGGAAAGGAGATGGGGCCTCAGGCTCCCAGGAGTTCTCTAGACGTCTCTGAAGATCTGCAGCAGGAGGTCCCTTGGTTGAGAGACTTAGAAGCAGGAAGTATTCAAACATAATTCTCAAGATCTGCAAAGAGTTTTCCTTCCTAAATCAAGGCAATGTAAGGTAAAAATAAAATACATTTAGCAACGGTTTATTTGAAAGAATTCTTTATTTTAAATACCTCGGAAGCTTTGCATTAATGGAACCCTCCCAACTGGCATGAGCATGGACTGCTGACCAGTCTTAAAGCAGAGGGACAGACATCTCGGCCAGCAGGGCCTTTATTCCTCTTCGACGTGCACTTGCAGATGCTGCTGCATTAATTTAGGTGACACCAAATCAGTGAACACTTACACAGTGATGTGTTGGGTTATTTTGCAGTCTAGGTCTACAAAACAACACATTTACACGGGTTAATATGTTTGCTGCAACCGTATTAATAATGCATTTATAGTAATATTACCCATTTACAAGATTTGTATAAATTCAGTGTTGCAGGGTTATTACAAGTGTGTGATGGACACAATCCCATTGTTGAGAGAGAGGTTATTTTATACAATTAAAATAGAAAAGTTAGGTTAGAAAAGGACCTAATTTATAAATAGATAACAGAAGCTGCCTTTTGTTCTGTAGTCCCTTGTGTTTTGCTTTGGCTCCATGCAGAAAGCGGTTTCTTCTCACTGCCCTCGATTTCATCTGACTTGTGGGTTGTCCAGTTGGTGCCTCGGGCCATTGTTTTGCCCAGTTATGTCGACAAAGGACTCTGATTATGTTCTACTAACTCTAGAACTAAGCAGCCCAATACCTGCACCCCAAAAAAGTGCCTCAAGTAAGTTGTGAGAAATCTTTTCGCTTATGGTTAGAAAAAAAGAAAATCAGGATTTCTCTCATGCTACACAAAGACCTAGGACTCCTTGAAATAAATAAATTGCCCTCATCTCTTTTTACCATGGAAAACTATTTCGACAATGACTCATACTGAAAGGCTCTGCCATATTTTATTTCTGTGCCAACATGCAGGAGACCAGTGGAGATGGCATTTGGGCAGTGACTAATGCTGACTTGGGCACACAAACCTATGCTTGATGGCACAGAACAGCAAACTATGGGTTCTTACTCACCTTCTGTGTTTCTACATCTTCAGTTTGCATCAAAGCTCACTCTTAGGGTCTCATAAGCCATTGTTCTCGAACCCGAGTGTGCATCTGAATACCTGGAGGGACTGGTCACAGAGCAGGACTCTGCTTCATGAGTCTGGGGCATAATTTACTCCATAATTTACATCGCCAACAAGGCCTCAGTGATGTTGATACTGCTGGACTGGGGAGCACACTCTGACACTCATGTTACAATCTGCTGGGTCACCATAAGGTAATGTAGACTGTATACAGCAGGTGCCTCATTCATGTGGACAGACCCCTTTCCACAGAGCTCCCACTTTCCAAACTAGAGTAAATAACACAAGAGCACAGAACACATCCTGTTCTTATCAGACCCCCTGCTTTTCCATCAAGTAGGAAGCCGGGCTTGATAGTCAAGTCTTTGGCCCTCTCCAAATTTTTCTCCCATGCCATTCCCTCTTACTGGAGTCCAGAGAAATGGTTAATTTTGAGAGAGAAAACCAAGGACTGACTTTTGTTGCTCCTGGCAAAAATGTCAAGACACTCCTAGGCACAGGCTGGTCAAGGACAAGGAGGCCACCGCTTCCGAGAGGAAATGGGGCCTATTTGTACAAAGCTAACCTGGTTTCTAAAAAGCAGTGGGCTGTCCCACACGACGGAGGGAACAGAGGTGGATGTGGGTCTCTTCATTCCTCACCTGCCCCCAACAAAACATCATTCTTCCAGTCTTTGCAGTCTTGGTGGGGAAACGTAAAAAGAAGCCTGGATGCGTCCGACTGTGTCTCCGCTCACTTGCTCTCAGCTACACCACAAATTTGAAAAGAAAACAACCCATCACTTATCCACACCCAACTCTAAATAAAGAACCATCTGTCTCTTAAATAACATTCCTTTCAGATTTTGCTCAGTTTATCACACTTTTAAAAACTCAGCGCAGGTAATTAATTTTTTTTTTTTAAAAAAAGAAAAAGATAATCATCATTATGAGAAAACAGAAGTCGCTTTGACCTCCTGCTGGAATGAAGGCCCAAGCATGGGTCTGGGAGTCATTCAATAAATCCCAGGGCAGAATGGCCGTGGAGTCACCAGCTGTGTGATGACAGCCTTCCTGCGCTGCCTGGTTCTTCTGGAGAGATTCTCAGTGTAAGACAAAGACGGGAGGGGGCAGAAAAAGAAAAATGTGCTCCGCTCCACGTGTTCCATGATGTGGTTGTCAGTGTGACGTGTCATGGTCTATCTGGTCTTCCACCCAAGCGGCTTTGGGACGGCACTTTCCAACGCTGGCTAGACCTTCTCCATCTCGATCTGCTGGTGGTAGTGCCCAGTCTGCCGCTGGCCAACGTTCAGTTTGTACACAGAGCTCTTATGCTGGCATCTACGGTAGCCCCACACGGCCCCCACAGTGGTCAGGAGCAGTAGCAGGCACAGGACGGTGACAATGGTGGCGATCACAGGTCCTCTGCTGTAGTTGGGACACTCGTCCCCCACGCATGGCTCCAGGCTCGGATGGAGCTTCTCCCCTGCACCCGGTTCTGGGCCTTCCTGTCCCAAGAAGTCCTCAGACAGCAGGTATGGGAAGCTGTCCTGGACGTCAGAAGCAGTGGTTTCTGTGGCTGGCTGGGTGACCACCGTGGTAGACGTGGGGACAAGGTGAGGCTTCTGTTGGACAGTGGTGGTTACTGGGTCCAAGGTAGAGTCGGTAGGTTCAAGGTGTATGGTGGCCTCGGGAGACGTGTCTGTGGCAAATCTCCAAGGTACAGTTGAGGTGGTCACATCACCACCATCCTTGCTGGAGGCCTCAGTCTTGGACACATTCATGGGTCTGAGAGTCAAAGCTTCCCCGTGTAACGTTTGAGTTGGAAGCACTGAACCATAGGCCATGGTTATATCACCACTTGGCGTGAAGATGGTGCTCTTGGGCTTCTTGACCTCCACAAGAACGGGCTGGTCTGGCGGAAGCAGGACACCCTCATCCAGGCCCACTGACCCATCTCCCTTGTCTCCATCCTCTGTCTCTTCTGCCTCCATCTTCGCCAAGGCCCCGTCAGTCACAGGGTAGCCATCCAGCCAGGACTCGTCACTGCTGCTCACCACGGGCTCCCCAGCCTTGCTGTCGTTCTTACCTACAGATGAGGGGTCCTCCGTGCTGCCGTAGACCACCTGGGTTTCCAGGTCACCCAGACCCAGCTCCCCATCACTGTGCTTGTCTCCAGCAGGAGGCTGCTTTTTGGTGTCATCGTCCACCTCCTCTTCCAACTCGGCCTCGTGGATGGTCTCTGTGGGGAACTGGAACAAGAACTTCCTCTTTGGCCACGATCCTGTCAAGTCGGTGGGGACAGTGCTCACAGCACTGGACAAGCCCATGGTTGGGACAAAGGCTTTCTTTCCGCTCTCCATGGAGATGGAGACCAGCCGGTCCTGCATGGGGGCCTCCACAGCGGCTTCTCCCCGGCGGCTGTCCACGTCTGCCTCGGTCCGGGAATCCTCCATGAGCTCTCTGAATGACACCGATCGGTCATCGGGGAAATTCTCTTCATAATCAATATGCGCCTCAGCCTCATCTGGAAGGGAAGAGGGGGAAGGAAGCTCATTAGACCCGTAGTCTGAGAGCTATCAGAGAACATAAAAGTGAACAAAAGGCAACCACACTGTTACGCATCTGAATCAACTCATGGTTGACCCTCCAGAAGCTCTTCAGAGGGTATAAGTCACATGGGAAGACACTGCCTGTCTTTCTCCCTCATAGCAGCTTGCGGATCTGAACTGCCTGCCTTTGGGTTGGCAGTGCAACTCCTTACCCACTGGGTTACCAGAGCCACACAAGTCCCTCACATAAAGCTCTCCAATTAGCCATGTCACTAAATAGAAGTGTCCGGAGGCAGTGTCACTTTCTCTCTCCATCCTACCTTCATCTCTTGAGTGAATGTAACCTGATATTCAGAGGAAGGCACAGGTGGTGTGCTGGAGAGAGACATTTCAATTTAGAGAAGATTGGACTGAAGGAAATGTAGATACCACAACCAGCCAAGCTCCTGACCAATATTTATTAAGCAGTGACAGTAAGACAAGGTCATATCAGGCAGTGGACAGATCCCCAGCGGTAACTGGGGAGAGTTTGACTTTGAAAGAATCATAATGTGACTCTTAAGTCTTACTTTTAGATATAGTTCACAATGAGAATAAGACTTTTTTAAAATAAGATCTCTTTTCTTAGTTTCCCCGAGCCCCCGTGTCCATCCTGTTTTGTAACAGTGGCCCTATGCCACATTTGTCTTTTTGTGACTGAGATATTTCACTCAGTATAATGTCTCCCAAGGTCACCCAGTTTGTATAATATTATATTGTGTGAATATACCACAGTCTCTTTATCCATTCGCTTGTTGATGGGCACTTTGGTTGTTTCCAACTCTTTACTATTGTGAACAAAGGAGCAATAAACATGGGTGTGCATCTATTTGCTTGGGTGGCAGTTATGGTTTATTTAGGGTAAATTCCCAGTAATGGAATTTCTGGGTCAAATGGTATTTCTATTTGCAAGTGCCATACTGCTTTCCATAGTGGTTGCACCATTTTACACTTCGACTAACAGGGAATAAGGGTTCCAGTTGCTCCACAACCTCACCAGCATTTGATGTTTGCTGTTCTGTTGAATTTTGCTATTCTGACTGGGATGAGATGCTACCTCATGGTTGTTTTGGGTTAATGACAAGTTTAATGACAAGCAAGTCTCAGTGTAGGATGTGTCTTAACCCAATCTCTTTTGAGATATAAAAAGGAAGAAATTGAGCGAGCAACCACAGATTGGGGGAAATACAGCTGTTGTACCACATGTGCTCCCCAAGGAAATAAGGAGAAATGTCTAGCCTCCTAAACTATGAGAAAGTTCACTTCTGTCTGTCAAAGCCACCCACCTATAGTATGTCTGCTATAGCAGCTCTCGATAACACAGGAACTGTGTCCTGATTTCCTGTTTGCAAGACTTCTAACTGGTGAGACCACGGTGCAGCGTTCTGAGCCTGCTGCGTTACAGAGAAACGAAGCCAGAAAAAGTCCCAGGGGAGCATCTGCTCAGGGATAACACTCAGGAAGCAGGAAAGGGCAGGAGCGAAAGGATTCACAAAAACGAGAATCCGAAGGAGGACGTGAGAAGAGCGGAGTTACCGTGTGTATTCTCGTTAACGGCATAAACAAAACACGCACGAGTGGTTGAACGCAAACCCAACTACTTTTATAAAGTTTCACTGAAGTCATAATAAAAAGGGGAGGGAGAGTTGACTAGTCCAGCACTGTTTGAACTGCAGCAATTTTTCTACCTTTAATTTTCTTTTCTAGCATAGATACCCAGCAAGAACCCACCTGGCCACAGGTCAGAGCCAGCTTTATGGGGATGCTGTATGTACAGGGTCTCCAGGCTTGGCTTAAGCCTCTGTTTTTACCATCTTGGAGTTTATCTTTGAGTTTGTGTTTTGGATATGTTGTAAGGAGAGACAGGTCCTTGGAGAGGGACATCATGCTTGGTAGAGTAGAGGGACAGCGCAGGAGGGGAAGACCCTCTATGAGGTGGATTGATCCAGTGACTGGGGTAATCGGGATGGATGTGTCAGAGGCAATGCGATTGGCACAGGATAGAGCAGGGTTTAGGGCTGTTGTACATGGGGTCGCTATGAGTTGCAAGCGACTCGATGGCACATAACAGCAACAACAACAACAACGCAAGATCCATTGGAACGGTGGTGTGCACACATGAACAGAAGGGACAAGAGCAATCAGAGTAATCTGTGGCTGTTCCTTGTAGCTTCTTTCATGCAGAGCACCCATGATGCCCAATGACACAGAATTTTGGTGATCCAGTAAGACTTAAAATGAGTACAAGTGTGTTACATTTAAAAAAAATTTTATTATTTTTGGTGAGTGTACCGTCAAATCAGATCTGACTGGTACAGGAGGAGATTGCCCCTCCTTCTCCAGCAGAGCATCTGGTGGATTCGAACCGTGTACCTCTGGAATTGCAGAGCAGCTTCTTGCCACTAGGCCACCAGAGCTCCCTTAAGTGTATTACATTTATACCTGAGTAATACAGGAGGTGAAAAGTCTGAGAAGCCATGCTTTCTCTTTGAAGGAGAACTTGCTTTTAACGTGGAAAAAAGGCAACTGTTGGGGGGAAAAAGGCAATGATATTCTAAGAAACACACACCAAAAATCCCTATCTGTGGTAGGACCTAAAGATACTCACATTCTAATTTCTGAAAACTCTGCACATGTTTCCTTACACTGGACTTTGCAGGTGAGATTAAATTAGGGTTTGGGGACGGAGAGATTATCCTAGCGTATAGAGGTGAGCCCAGTGTATGTATGGCACCAACCCGTCTTTCCTGAGGAGATTCCAACCTCTGGTGATCCTTCACTGCCTGTCTGATGCTGTAAATCTTTACAGAAGGAGCTGACCATCCTCCCACAGAGTGACTGGTAGATTCAAACCACTGACCTATTTATTGGTTAGCCATCTGAAACATAAAACACTATGCTACCAGAGCAGGGAAATGGGAGGGGTAGGGTGAGAGGAGGAGAAGTAGAGCTGAGAGAGAAAGACTGAGAGATTAACTTTGATTTAAAAATGCTATGCCGCTGGCTGTGAAAATAGAGGCGCTGTTGTTAGGTGTTGTTGAATTGAGTACAACTCTTAGTAACCCCGTGAACAACTGCTCTGAACCCTCCCTGTCCTGTGCCATCCTTACCATCTCTGACACACACCCTCACCATCTCTGACACACTTCAGCCCCTTCTTACAGTCACCATGTCAATCTGTTTTGTTTAGGGACTTCCTCTCTTACGCAGACCCTCCACCCTTCCAAGCATGATGTCCTTTTATAAGAACTTGCCCTCCTAACAACTTGCCCAACATATATGGGTCAAAGTTTCACCATCCTTGCCTCCAAAGGAGCATCATGATTTCACTCTCTCTAGGGTAGATATGCTTGTTCTCTTGGCAGTCCATGGGTTATTCAATCCTCTTCTCCAATACCACAATTCATAGGCATTTATTATTCTTCTGTCATCCTTAGTCACTGTCCACATTTCAGATGCGTAACAAGCAACTGAGAGGACCATGGCTTGGCTTAGGTGCACCTTAGTCTTTAAACTGACATCACTGCCCTTAAGTACTTTGGAGAGCTTTCTGACAGTAAATTTTCCCAATGGAATTTTTATTTTTATTTTTTTGACTGCTGGTACCAAGTGTGTTGACTATGGATCCAAGTAAGATGAATTCATCGACAGTTTTAATCTTCTCTCCATATATCCTGATGTTGCCTATCAGTCTAGTGGTGAAAATTTGTTTTCTTGATGTTACGATGAGATGTAATCTATATTGAAGGTGATATGTAGTCTTTGATCTTCTGCAGGAAGTGTTTCAAGCCCTACTCATAGCGAGTGAGATGGTGTCAGCTGCATAGTGCAGGTTGTTGATGAGTCTCCCTCCAATCCTGAGACCACATTCTTCTGTGTCAACTCTGGCTTCTCTCTCAAGCATCTTCCTCTGATCTTTGGGATTCTACCTTCTATCCAAGAAACTACAAAGATATTTTCTAAACAATGTAATCCAATGAGAGAAATAGAAGTATCAACAAAAAATTATGAAACTAAAACATTTACTAGCAGTGCCTGGTAACGTCCCAGATGAATGGCTGTCTCCAGTATCTGCAGCTCTCCACTGCCGAGCACAAGATGAGGTGGGCTCTCCCCAAATATAGCATTCTGAACCTGAACAAGGGCTTCCCTAACACGGGGATTCTTAGAAGCCTGACGAGGGAGAAAGGACACTAGTAACTTCCTCATCATGAAGCAGCTGGGTAGTCTCTTTCTAGTAAAACTTAGTCCAGACACAAAAGAAATGCGGCATTCCACATGTGTGACAGGTCATTTCTGCCCCAAGTCTGTCACATCCAATTGGTTTTTCTCAAATTTTTACCATGGTCAACATACACGTAACACTCTGTTTGTCTCTTCAGTCTTATTTATATAATTAAGTGGCAATTGTTACACCCATCAAAAGTTGCTCAAGTGCTCTATTACCCCTTAATTATTTTTTAAATAAAAATGTATTCTACGATATCATAGAAGAATTCATTTCTTTTCCCCCCAAAACAATGCACAGTGCCAGTTGTTCCCCAGGGGTTGTTCTGCTGAGAATGAACACCTCTGTGTTCCCAGCAAGAACACAGCCTCCTTTCACAAGGAGCAAAGGCAGGAAGCCATAACTCCACATGACCAGTTTTCCTCAAGAAGTTTTCACCTACTTGAAATCACAGTCTATATTACCTCATGCTCGGCCAGCGAAATAGGGTCACCTACAATACACTGTTTCACTGGGAATCGGTTCTTTGCTGTGTAACGGCAGCTCCAACACACCAAACTGTCAAGAACCAGCGAATGGCTGATTTAATCAATGGGATTGTAATAATTTCTCATTTGTGCTTGCAAAGCCCCCGACACTGGAGCCATTATTGGTTGGTTATTAACTATTGCTCATTGACGGTGAAGAGTAAAAAGCTGACTGTTCTAAACTCAGAGTGACGAAAGGAATCAACATTTGCACAGAGCCTCGCCAAAGCCCCACACTCATTGCCAGGGTTGTTGCACTTTCCCACTGAGTTGGAACAGACCCACAGCTGACCCTCCAGTGGGTTTTCAGAGTCAGCACATCACATGAGAGGAGACTGGCCATCCTTGTTCTGTGGAGCAGCTGGTGGATTCAAACCATGTGCCTTTGGATTGCAGTGCAGTTTCTTACCAGTAGGCCACCAGAGCTCCCTCACACAGTGTCTTGGTAAAGTGACTCTTAATTGAGACATTTACCCACATTTCTGGAGAGAAAGCAAAACCTAGATATTTTAAAATGTTATTCTTTAGCCAGTTGTCCAATTCCACCAGCTATCTGGATATATCTAATTTAGAATAATAAGTTAAGAAACAGGGAAAAAAATCTTTAAAACTGTTTCATGCAACAGAATGCAATGAAAAGTAAATGCAAAAACAGAAACAAAAGCTCAAGGAGGCGATAAGGAAATATCGGAAAAATCTAGACAAAGAATAAAGATAACAGAAGAACTGGTGCCTTTGAGCTGTGGCTGGAGAAGAACACTGAATATCTATAAAAATTGTAAAATACAGTCTACTGTGTATTATTCTAATATTTTTTTAGTTTTGTAATGATTTTATACTGATTCTCAGCTGACTGGTATCTGTAGCCACACTTTTCATAGCATTTAGTTGTTTCATCATCTAGTGGACTTGAACTTCCTGTTTTGGGTTGGCGGTGTTAACTCTTTACCGCTACGTAACATCATGATAGATGGAGAAAAGACTGAAATTGTCAATGATTTCATTCTACTTAGATCCACAATCAATACTCTTGGTATCAGTAGTCAGGAGATCAGGAAATGTACCGCACTGGGAGTCTGTAATCGGGGACCTCTCCAAATTACTGAGGACTAATGATGTCAGTTTGAAGTGTGCCCGATTCAGGCCATGGTCTTTTCAAACTACTTGCTATGTGAAATCTAGACAATGAATAAAGATGATGGAAGAACTGATGCCTTTGAGCTGTGGCTGGAGAAGAGCACTGAATATCTCAAGGACTGCCAAAAGAACAAACAGCTAGGTCTCGGAAAAATGCAGCCAGAATGCTCCTTGGGGGCAAACATAACAAAGCCTTGTCTCACATACTTTGGGAATATTGTTAGGAGAGGCTATTCCTTGGGAAGATGGAGAGTGAGTGAAGGAAAGACCCTCAACCAGATGAACTGACATAGTTAATACAACAATGGGCTTAAATATCTCTAGGATGGTCAGGGTGGCACAGGACAGGACAGTTCAGATCTGTTGTTCTCAAGGTCGCTGTGAGTCATAATCGACTCAACAGCACCTAGTAACAAGAACAACATCCAAAACTGCAATCTGAAGAGAAACAGCACACGATTTCAGGAAACTGGTCTTGAAGTTACATCCTGATCAAAACCTCAACAATCCAGACACACATGGAGATTTTTAAAACCCAGAGCATATCAAGTACTTGAAGATGAAGATCAGTGGAAAAGCCTGACAAATATGAGAAAAAAGAATGGCTATTTAAGATGCTGAAACCACAATAATGAATGGAAGAGAATCTGATGCTGCTGTTAATTGCTGAAGAATCATGATTGGTCATTTTCACTCCCCAGGATGTTCACCCCTGCACGATTTAGCTCCCCCACGGAGAGGCTCTGCTGAAGAGGTGGCGGGATTATTTCTAATTGGAGCTGTTAACTGGGGATGACAGAACGCTTTGCCAAATGAAAGGAGTCAACAGTGATCCCAGGCTCTTGGTTTTCAGGTCTCAAGTGGATACCGTGCAACCTCATGGGGACGGATCAAGGGAAGATTTATTGAGAGTTTTTTGCCACGTAGCAGTCTAGAAGCACACAGACAAAGTTATACACAGGAAATTCTGTTACCTCCAAAACAAATTGCTCCTGCGGCTGGTACTGGCTGTCTGATAACTCTCTGTTCCAGAGGCGGATACACACCCCCCTCAGATTCAACTCACGCTTAGTGATATGCCGGAGCATCTAATTAATGTATGTGGACGGGTGGGCTGCACCACGCAGGGTAAACTTTGTAAAAGTTTGGATAGTACAACAAGCACTATGGTCTATTTCCCTCCTGCAGTCACTTGGATTTTTAATTAATGTGATGCTAAAGAAATAGACTTGGAAAGAATGAATAATCTTCAAAATGTTCAACTACTTTTGGCAAACACACTAAACAACTGTTTGGTTCCTCACAGGTGGCTCTTATTTTTATTTTGGACCCAAATCATATTTCAAATTATTTCAGTTGAAGAAGTAGAAACCTCTATTTACAAACGAGCCCATTCAAGCTGGCAAGTTTGCTCACACTGCACCTGACTGAGTAACCCTCTGCTGTAATCCCTACTTAGCTCTGTATTTCAGCCCACGTCTGGGACTAAAGGATAAAGACTCAAAGAATATGAAACACACTATGAAAAGAGGACTCTCTATGACATACTTGCATTTGCAAAAGAAAAGTGTTAATCGTTAATTCTCCTGTTACCACACTTGGACCTCAATATTGTTTTGCCAGTGACGAAGAACGAAGCCTTCTTGATTTTTGTTTTTCTTTCTGGGGTCCACAATGCCAAGTTTCATTACCAGAGTTACTAAAAGCATCAAAGAGCCTTCATGATTGGCTTAACCTTACTATACTAGATTGCACAGTTGAAGAGAGACTCTGTAACATGCATAATACTCAGACTTATCTAACAATTGGTATGCAAGCCATTCAATATTCACCAATATGAATGGCACCCATAAGCTGAACAAATCTTGAGTGCAGAGAGGACCTTAGGAATCCTGTTGCTTTCCTTTAGCTCCAGTGGCCTAATGGGTAAAGGAGTTGAACTTCCAACCCAAACATAAGCAGTTCAAATCCACCAGTTGCTTCTCAAGAGAAAGATGGGTAGTCTCTTCCCAGGTGATTCACAGCTTCTGAAAACCCACTGGAGTGTTAGCTATGAATCAGTTCTGACTTGATAGCCTATAGCAATGACAAAAACAACTAAATAAAGAAAACATTACAAAGATTGGATTGTTGATTACTATTCCCCATGACATTATCCAAGTCAAATCTTAATGACAGTATGGAAAAGAATGACTCAGATACCAGCTGGGCTGATTAACGTCAGAAGTTGTATGCTACCTATGATATCATTCTTTCTGTGCCCAAAACCATGTTAAGAAATAACACAAGATACAGTTTTTCTCCCCTAATAAAACAGAATTGGTCAATATTAGAGCAACAATGGTTAGGATAGGGATACATTCCTTAGGAATTCTAGTCTAGAATTTTAAACTCTAGCATCCACAGATCTAACATACCTCAAATTTTCAATGAAAAAGGTTTTTTTTGGGGGGAAAAAATCACTGGGTGTTTGGCTTCTATGTTCCATGGTACGGATCCTGCCAAAAGTCCTGGCAAGGATGAGGAAAAGAAAAGTGAGTCTGGAAAGCACATGGCTGGGCTGATGCTCAAAGATGCCAGGAGGCTGGTACCAGAGCCCCTTCAACTTTTAAATTAAGCCCCATGAAAGATCAAGGAGAAAGAAATACTTGGAGAGAGCAAATACATGTCAAGTGATAGAAAGAGACTACTGCCCTTAACACAAAAAAAAAAATGAAACACTACAGATACATGTAAAGAGAAATAAGGATGAATCTGATGATGTGTAGGGTGAAGAAGTGGCACTAGAAAGCCCTTTTGACTCCTGGTGCGGGAAAGTGACCATTATCTGAAATTTATCATGGTACTGCCTGATCACATGAGTATCATTTAAACATTAGTACAAATCAGGGATCTGCAAACCCGAGTCACACAGTCTTCTTAGGGATTTTGGTTCTGTTTTAACAACCTATTTTAAAAAAGGTAAAAATAATTTTTAACTTGGGGACAGACAAAAATAGACCATCGGTCAACAAACTCAGTCCATGGGCCACATATTTCTGACTCATGGAAATGATACGTAAGGTGGCTGACCAAAACACCAACCTGCCCTGTTCTGTCCACATACATGTCCAGGATGTACTTCATTTTATGCTAACTCTAAAATGGGATAACGTGGTCTTTAGCCACCTGGTTCTCTACCAAAAATTTTCTTTGGCCACATATTCCAAATGAATGAAAAAATACCCCCGATGATCTATTTTCACTTCTACAAAGAAAGGATGAAAGACTTAAAAGTACATGAATCTGAGGCAGCTGGGAAAGGAAGTTGCTGCGTGCCTTCAAGTTGGAACCATCTCATAGTTGACGCTGTGGCAGGTTTAAGAGGCAGGAAACTGCGTGGGAGGAGACTGACCATCTTTATCCTGTACAGTAACTAGTGGATTTGAACTGTTTGTCTTTGGGTTGGCAGCACGACTCCTTCTCACTAGGCCACCAAGATGAATTTAAACCCAAAGAACGTAGAAGAGAGGAGATCATTAAAAAAAGACAGAGAAGAAATTCACAGATAATCAACACACAATAGTCAACAAAATCATTATCATTTATGTCTAATATCAATGATAAATCCCTAATGAGACTAAGAGATTCAGAGAAAATATAAATGAAAATGTTGTTGTTGGTGAGCTCTGGTGGCCTAGTGGCAAGAAGCTGCAACTAGAGTCTCAGAGGTGCGCGGTTCAAATCCACCAGATGCTCTGCTGGAGAAGGAGGAACAATCTTCTCTTGTACAGTCAGATCTGATTTGACGGTACACACAAAAAATAATGAAATAAAATAAATTTAAAGAAAATATTAAAAAAAATGTTGTTGTTGTTGTGGAGCTCCCCGATTAAAACAAGCTTGGAAGCAGGGGTGGCATCCACTTCCTTAACAGCTTGGCTCCAGAAACCCTATGAACCTGGATAAAGGATGAAAGGCAACCAAGCGTCGAGGACTCTCCTTTATAGGGTCGCTATGAGTCGCCTGCGACTCGACGGCACTTAACAACAACAACATAAATGAAAAATAACAAAAATTATACCTCACCAAAGATGAAAAATAACAGAAATTATACTTCACCAAAGAAAAGATTCAGATGGTGAACAAACACATGAAGAAATGTTCACAATCCCTAGCTCTAAGAGAGATGCAACTCAAAACAACTATGAGATATCAGCTCACCCCATTAAGAATAGCAAAACTCAACACAGCAGCAAACAGCAAATGCTGGCAAGGTTGTGGAGAAACTGGAACTCTTATTCACTGTTGGTGGGAATGTAAAGTGGTGCAACCACTATGGAAGGCTGTATGGCGCTTTCTCAGAAAGTTGCAAATAGTAGTACTATTTGACCCAGAAATTCCAAGCAGATATATGCACACCCATGTTTATTGCTGCTTTGTTCATAATAGCAAAAAGCTGGAAACAACACAAATGCCCATCAACAAATGAGTGGATAGAGAAGCTGTGGTATATTCACACAATGGAATACTATGCTGCATTGAAAAACAAGGAACTAATGAAATATTATACAAAATGGGTGACCCTGGAAGACATTATGTTGAGTGAAATATCTCAGTCATAAAAGGTCAAATACTGCATAATACCACTGTTATAAAACAGGACTGACATGGTGGTTGGGGGTAAATTAAGGAAGAGAGGCTAAATAATGTACATGGCATTTAAACAGACGAGATAGAGAACTATATAAAAGGAATATATGATTAGGTATTATTGGCATGACAAGAGTCCAGAATAAGAGCTGCATAGTAAAGTGGACTGGGAGGGGGGACACACTGTATAACAATGAAATATTTTTTTTTCCAAAGAGAAAAGCAAACTGGGGGGTTGAGGAGGCAGGGAGGAAAATGTGCAACAATGAATTAATGGAAATCAAGTTCTTCATAAACTTTCATTAAAATATCAATAAAAAAGAGAGTTCTGGTGGTCTAGGGGCAAGAAGCTGTGCTGCAATCCTGAAGGCAAACAGTTCAAATCCACCAGATGCTCTCCTGAAGGAGGGGCAATCTCCTCTTGTGCCAGTCAGATCTGATTCAATGGTACACCAAAACCAAACAAACTCAATAAAAAATAAAAAAAACAAATAAAAAGGCATTGTCACTGATCTTACAAATATTAGACAATAACAAAATTATCTGACTAATTATGCAAAAAAAAATTAAATTTTTGATGAATGGACCAAATTCTAGAAATACTTCCAAACTTACCAAACTTCCAAATTTCCCACTATTTATTTCCCAAGTGGCACAATAAGAAATAAAAATTTTGTACACTCAGTTAAGTACTAAAGAAATTGAATCTGAAATATTCTTTCTACACACAGAAAACTCTAGGTATAATGGTTTAGCCAATAACTTTTATCAAATATTTAGAAGAGTTATTTCAATCTTCCACAGACTATTCAAGAGAAAAAAAAAAGAGGACATACCCCCTAGCTAATTTCACTTGGTTCTTTGACAAGTACCAAAATTTTTCAAAAACATTGTACAAAATTAGTGCTTTAGATCAATCTCATTAATACAAAGAAAAAATTATAAAAAATATTGAGAAACAGAATCTAGCTGTATGTAAATGTCAGCAAAATTGAATTAAGCAATATATTAAAAAGGACAATACGTAACACTAAATTAGATTTATATCAGCAATTCACAACTGGCTTCACATCTGAAAAAAGAACACTCAAAAAAGAATCTCCTAAGGTCAACAGTTTGATACAAATTTTAGGAATGAGAATTAAAAGGAAACTTCCTTAACCTGATTTTAAAAATATACACAAAAACTTATTTTAAAAAGAAAATATTAATGAATTAGAGTACATGAAAATTCTTCTCCTAAAAGGTAGCATGAAAAAAGCAAGATCTTTGTAACTTATATAGACTCGAAAGGTAATAAAAAAGAATTCTAAATAGACATTCCAGTAGAAAAATGGGTGAGAGAATTGGAATGGAATTGAATTGACATATATAATATTTAAATTGCCAAAAACCATAATCAATTTCATTAATAAGAAATAACTTCATTAATAAAAGACATATACATTAGGAGGTATTAAAATACACCAATCATAAAACAGTTGTGGAATCAAGTCCATTCTGACAAACAGCAACCTAACAGGACAGCGTTGTTGTTGTTGTTGTTGTTGTTGTCATATGCCATCGAGTTGCCTGCAACTCCTAGCAACACTAAGTACAACAGCCCTAAATCCTGCTCTATCTGGTGCCAATCTTATTGTCTCTGACACACCTACCTCCATTACCCCAGACACTGAATCAATTTATCTCATCAAGGGTTTTCCTTTCCTGCTCTGTCCCTCCACCCTCCCAAGCATGATGTCCCTCTCCAAGGATTGGTCTCTCCTTGCAACATGTCTAAAGTATGTAAGACAAAGCTTCAAAATCCTTGCCTCCAAAGACCAGCCTGGCTTCACCCTCTCCAGGATGAATTTGTTCGTTCTCTTAGCAGGCCCTGGGATAGTCAATACTCTTCTCCAACACCACAGCTCAAAGGCATCAATTCTCCTATCACCCCTAGTCACTGTCCAGCTCTCTGATGCATAGCAAGTGATTATAAAGACCATGGCATGTATCAGGTGCACCTTAGTCTCCAGACTGACATCATTGCTCTTTGGTACTTTAGAGAGACAGGACAGAGTAAGCTTGTCTTATAGGGTTTCCAAGGCTGTGATCTCCATGGAAATAGACTGATCTTTATGGAAACAGACTGCTCCATCTTTCTTCCCAAGGAGCAGCTGATGTGATGGAACCAGTGACCTTTCTATTTACAGCTAAGCCCTTTAACCAACATGCCACCAGGGCTCCCTCATACCCATCACACTTACCCAAAATGAAAGACTAATAATACCAAGTGTTGCTAAGGAACAGAGGAGACTGGAAATTGATAGAACTCTTTGGAAAACAGGTTAGGCACTATCTACTGAGACATGCACCTACTATGATTCAGAAATGTAACCCCTCGGTCTGAGCCAAAGAGGAATGCATCTAACGCGAGGATCAAATAAGAATGTTCTTATTTATAACAGCCCCAGAAAGGAAACAGCAAATATGTCTATCAACTGTCACATAGGAATACTAGGCAGCAAAGAAAATCAGTGTACTGCGGCTTTATGGGAAACAGCATAGATGTCAGAAAGACAAGAGAAATGTGCATACCATATGATTCCACTTAAATCAAATTCAAGATGAGGAAAATAATTTATGGTCTTAGGAGTTCGGAGATGGGTTAATCTTAAGACAGTGCAGGGAAGAGGTCACTAGGAATATTCTTGGATTGCTGATGAACTAATACCTCTTGGTCTGGATTATGATTGCATGCGTATGCTTATAGTGTGGCTAATGCCGGAGATCTACATTTTGAAATTTTTTTTTCTATAATTATATTTTATTAATTTTCATAAACATTTACAGAGATTTTGGGCTTCCACTCATTCATTGTTGCACTATTCTCT
>NW_006399841.1:5437256-5515984 GCF_000299155.1 Elephantulus edwardii | reverse complement strand
CTATTATGGAGATTGATTTTGGAATTCAGATGCATTCTTATTGATTGTGCTTGGCTGTACATTACATTTTGAAATTTTGAAATGTCTTTTGCTGCCTTTTTTTTTTTAAAAAAAAGTCAATCAAGAAGATCATATTATATATTCCAAGAAAAAACTGACATGTGACTTGCAACAGTTGCTAACATCAGGGTTAGGGGAAGGCTGAGAAAGATGGGATAAAGAATGTAAACCACTTTGAAACAGATGAGGGAGAAAACTGTTTAAAAGGGCTATGTGATTAAGTATTACTGTCATGACAGGAGTCCAGAGTGAAGGCTGCACCGTGGAATAGACTTGGGGGGAGGGATTGTATAACAATGAAAGAATTTTTCTTTTACTTTTCAAAGAGAAGAGTGAACTTGGGGGGAGGGGCAGGCAGGGAGCAACATGCAACAATGAATGAACGGAAATCCAAAGTCTCTGTAAATTTTCATTAAAATTATTATTAATAATAATAATAAAGAAGGGGGAAAGAAAATTTTTGTGGTAAAAAGAGTGAATTATCCTAATCAGTAAACATTAATTTTTAAGTAAAAAAAGAAAAGATAGAAGAATTCAACTGGTCTCCAGGAAGAATAGGAAAATGCCAGGCAAGGAGAAAAACTGTATTTGTTGGTGGTGTTTTTAGGCATCATTTAGATGGGCAGCCTGCCCTGTCCAGCACCTTCCTCTGTCACGTGGGAGTTCACTGTTACAGTCACCGTGTCAGGCTACCTCGTTGAGGGTTGTCTTCTCATTGGTTGATCTTTCATTTTTCCCAACATGATGTCTTTCTTCAAGGACTGGCCCTGATAACATCGTCCTGGTAACATGCTCAAAATATATGAGATGAGGCTTCACCATCTGGCCTCTAACCGCCATTCTCACTGCACTTCCTCCTCCAAGACATGTTTGTTTCGTCTCTCGGCTGTCCATCAGAAATCTGGCACTCTTCTCCAACACTACAAGTCAAAGGCATCAAGTTTTCTTCCATCATCCTTATTCATGAACCAACTTTGATAGGAAGGCAGTTGAAAAGATCATAGCTTGCATCAAGCACACCTTAGTCTTTTTTTGTTTTTAAATTATTATGTGTATATCATCAGATCAGATCTGACTGGTACAGGAGGAGATTGTCCCTCCTTCTTCAGCAGAGCATCTGGTGGATTAGAACTACACACCGCTGGAATTGCAGTGCAGCTTCTTGCCACTAGGCCACCAGAGCTCGCCACACCTTAGTCTTTAAACTAGCCACCTTACTTGTTTAAAGATATAAGGGTGAGGGCTGAGGATCTGAGAAAGGCCAGCCCATTCTGGCTGTGGGTGGGCCTGGCTTGCTCCAGGCCCTGTGGTCAGTCTGAGCTCCGTGTGTATGTCTGGACAGAAGGTTCTGCTTCAGAGCCCCCACACCAGAGCACCCCTGGAAGATGCCCCAAAGCTGCAAAGCCAATTCCTCTCTATGTCCCAGGGTCTGCAGCCAAGGTCCTGGCTCACACAGGCTTCCTCTATGTCACAGGGGGGAGCAGAGCTTAAGTGCTCCGTTACTAACGGAAAATGTGGACAGTTAGAACCCACACAGAGGCTCTGAACACAGGTCATAGCCTAGCAATCGTGGGGTCGCTGTGAATCAAAAGTCGCCTCACCAGCTTCTGACAACATGACACGGGCGTCTCAAAGCTTCTGATGAAGACAAGAACAACAAGGGTTTACAAACAGTCTACTCCAGAACAAAGCCTATTTGTCACTCCCTGAACCGCAACCAGAAATCAAAACCCTGCTGAGAACACAGAGAAGCCTGGCTCTGCGAAGGCTCATGCCAACACAACATGTGGGCTTCTGATTTAGACAAACAAGCCCAGGAAATGTAAACTTCATGGGTTCTCCGGGCAAAAATCAAGCCATTCACCGTGTGTTTATATTGAACAGGGACTTTTGGGAAACAGCAGACCACAGGCAGGTACAACCTGGGCGGGGAAGAAGGCTCGCTTGTGCCTCGTCTGTGTTTCTTATCAGGTGAGAGGCGGTGACGGGTTGGAGCCCGTGAGGCCGGAGCCCAGGATCCTTGGGTTTCCCAGCTCCCACCCTTTTGAGCCATTTCTCATGTTGCTGCATTTCTGAAAGCCCACACACGTCTTCTTCTTTGGCCTGGTCTTGGTTCCACAGCCTTTAAAAATAGTCATTTGAAAAAAAGGACAACCGGACAGCCAGAAATAACCAGTCGATTTTGACGAGCTTCTGAACAAATATGGCAACACAGACAAGGAAGTTCTAAATTCAATTTCAGCTTCATGCCTGATTCTATTAAAGACATTATGCTCTGGATGAAGAAAAACAGAAACTGAAGTTAAAGAAACAAAGGGAAGCTTTTAGAAAAAGGGGGGGGGAAGTAAGAAGGAAAAAAGAAAAGAACTCAGTGAAGTTGCTAATCTGAAGAGAGCCTGTGGGCTGGGCTGAGGTCTGGCTTCCTTCAGGGATTACAGGCCCCCTGGAGAGAGATTTTTTTTTTGGGGGGGGGATGCTGAAGAAGCGTTACAGATGTGATGCAGACCGTCGAGTAAGACACAACATGGAAGAGTCTGGAGAACATTATGCTGATCTAACTCAGTCTCGTAAGGACAAATACTGCCCAAGACCATTATTGTAAAAATAGACAAATAACCAGTAAGATGTGTATAAAAGTCCAAAGGGGGAAAGGAAAGGTGAGATGGTGTGGAATGTGAGAAGGGGTGAAATCACGAAGATGGGAGAGTTTGGTGGACAGAAGGAGGGGGAGATGGAGTTAGGAAAGATCCAATGGGGACCTGAAGAGAAGGGTTCATATTGGGCATAGATCAATGATGATTACTTTGATAAAACACAAATACAGGAATGATGACAGTGTGAATGAAGGAATGGGTGAAACATAATGTACCTGAATGAAACACAAGGCATATAAATTTTGCATGCAGACCATATAAAATGTTTTAAAAGACAAAAAGAAAAGAAATACTTGGCTTTAAATGCTGGCTGATGCCTTCCAGGTGTGTGTCAAGCAAGTAATTTAACCTCTCAGTCTTCCCATCCATAAACTGGAGCTAGGGTTTTTTTTATTATTATTTTTATTTTTTTAGTGGTTTTTTTTTTCCTCTCTCTTTTTTTTAAAAATTTCATTATTTTTTGTGTGTACCGTCAAATCAGATCTGACTGGTACAGGGAGCTAGTTTTTTTTTATTCCCAGATTTCTGAAGATGAAAGAGAGAAAGGGTGTGAGATTCTGAGCATAAAAAAGAGCATGGAGAGATTTGAGGGTGATGTATCCTGGTGGTGCTGCTGGTTTCATGAATGCATGAAATCCCTCAAACCAGCTGACTGCTAGCCATCCTGTGAGTATAACTGTGTTCTGCAGGCTTTCTAACGGCCTGGTTTTTGAAAAAGATCAACAGACCTTTCTTCAGAAAGATGAAGTACATCTGGGTGGACTTGAACCTTCAGCCTCTGGATTAACAGCAAAGTATGCTATTTGCACCATTCAGAGATTCCAACATGAATTCCTACAACTGTGACAATCATAGCATTCTATACTTTAAATGACCATAATGTATCACTTACAAGTCAAAACTTGAGCTGCTTAAAAAAAGAAATACACACCACCAGCAGGGAGCAAGTGTCTGGCTCGTGACAGCTTTTTGCCAAGTGGGGAGTGTGGGTGTCTTGTTTCCAGGGTTGTGTCAGTCCAGAGATGGGAAAAGGAAAGGCTGTGTATTTGCTGTGGGACTCAGAAGGCAGGGCTGACAAAGAAAACTCAAGATTGGTGTTAATCACGTCCCTGATACTCAAACTCACTGCTGTCAAGCTGGAATTGACTCACAGCTGGTCTTCCAACAGGTCTTCTGACGCTATATAAATCACACAGGATTTATAAAAAAAAAATCACACAGGATTTATAAAAAAAAAATCACACAGGATTTTTCTTACAAAAAATGGCTGTAGGGGAGCTCTGGTGGCCTAGTGGCAAGGAGCTGCAACTACAATCCCAGAGGCGCACGGTCCGAACCCACCAGATGCTCTGCCGGGAAAAGGAGGGACAATCTCCTCCTGTACCAGTCAGATCTGATTTGACGGTACACACACACAAAAATAAAAAAAATGGCTGTTAATCCCTTAGAATCATCGGAATAATCTAAACCTCAGAGAGGCATATTAGGGGTGCAACGCCCTAAGTGCGAGGCTGCGTCATATTACTGAACAGAAACACACAGAGAACCACGGGAGCTTGTGTTGAAGTCCAAAGGCCTTTGTGAGCCTGTCTTAACCTGGTGCCATATTCTTTACCACGTAAAATGTTAAAGAAGAAAACCAACAAACTCAGCTCATTGCCATCAAGTCAACCAACTCACAGCTGACCCTTTGGCAGGTTTTCAGAGGCTGTAAATCACATGGGAGAAGATCCCTCATCTCTCTCCCTCAGAGCAGCTGTCAGATTCAGACTAAGTGCTTGTGGGATGACATTGCAGCTCCTTCCCTACAAGGCCACAGAACTCCCCGTCAAAGGAGAAGAAAGAGGCAGCTCTGTGTGTGTGTGAAACCAGGATAAATAGAGCCCCCCCATTCAAAGCAGAGGTCGCAGCACTGAGCCCTGAAGTCAGGAGAGAGCAGAGATTTGAGAGGTGACAGGAGATGAGGACAGGAGGAAGGAGGGGTCAGTATCAAGGGGGCTACACTGAGGTGGCCATTGGAGGTGCTGGGGTTTGAATATCCAGGATAAAGATGGTCTGAGAGAAAACACGGTACAGTAAGAAGCGCAAAGGAAACCAAATGTAGCAAGAACATCTGCCGCAAGTTGCTCAGCGAGCAAAGCATCAAGATTCTTCTATGAGGGAGCTCTGGTGGCCTAGTGGCAAGAAGCTGCACTGCAATCCCAGAGGTGTGCGGTTCGAATCCACCAGATGCTCTGCTGGAAAAAGAGGGTCAATCTCCTCTTGTACCAGTCAGATCTGATTTGATGGTACACATACACACAAATAATAAAATAATAATAAAAATTTTCTTCTATGATGAAAGCAATAATGATCTCTTTCACAGTCAAATTATCTCAAGTTTGTCAGGTCTGGGTGGTAGAAGGCTTTACAGTAACAGAATGTATGCTGAATCACTGAGGAGTCTTGGTAAACGTAATGTGGGACACATATGGGTAGGTGAAATGAAGTATGAGAAAAATAGTTTGTGGTTGTTTTTTTTTTCTCCTAGAAAGTTGTTATAATAGTAAATAAATACAAAATAAACCTGACCACTATACTTCATGTGCTGGTTCTGAGCCTATTTAAAATGTACAGCTAAATACATTTTAAATCTCTAAGGAAAAACTCTCTGATTAAAATATTTATTTCTCATACTTCTTCTCATAGATATATTTTCAAATTGGTTGTGGGGAAAGTAGTTTGTTTTAAGGAACTTTTCTTTGACTGTATGACACCTTTGGAAACATGGGGGTACGCAAAAGAACATACCTCAGGGGCCACACATAATTATCCGAGTCCCCACTTATTGTTGGGTCCTCTGCATCGTCACCTAGCTCTCGTGACATCCATGTGCCTCCCAATCCGTCTACACACCAGGTGCACTCTCCTTACTGCTGGCTGGCTCTTTCGTGGAAAGGAGGGCCCCCTTCTCCCTTTGATTTCCTGGCCCACAGGAAGCTAGTGACATTTGCCCCTGTTGTTACATCTCCACACTGTGACACTGTTTACATTGCTGGGATTAATAAGGAAAGAAAGCAGTTGATGAAAGCACCGTCTGACTGCCTACCTTCTGAGCCTCTTGGTCAAAGTGCTCTGCTCCTTTTGGGCACGGGGATCCTGAGAAGGACGCATCTGTGTTCTTTCTTTGGACACTGGTGATGTCCTTTGAGCTGTGGAATATTAGCAAAACTATCACAGGTTTTCTGTCCTTTATTGCTACTTGACTGCCAAGACACATTCTTTTGTATAAAGAAGAAATCCTCGCTGCTGTGACTCAGCTTTCATTTTTAATCATTTCCAGTTATTGTTGTTGGTGGGTGCCATCGTGTATAACCCATCACGATGGCACAAACAACAGATCCAAGCTGCGTACCATCTGCACAATGTCTGACACACTTGAGCCCATTGCAACAGTCACTGTGTCAATCCACCCAGTTGAGGGTCTTCCACTTCTTCGCCAATACTCCACCTTCCGAAGCATGATGTCCCTCTCCGAGGAATAACTTCTCCTAGCAACATGCCCTAAGTACGCGAGACAAAGCTTTATCATCTTTGTAACATGCTTTAAGTATGTGAGGCGAAGCTTTATCATCTTTGCCTCCAAGGAGCATTCTATCTGTACGTTCTCTAACACGTATCTCTTTTGGCCATCCACATTCAGTGCTCTTCTCCAACACCACAGCTCAAAGGCATCGATTCTTCTTCTGTCATCTTTATTCACTGTCCAGCTCTCAGATGCATAGCAAGTGACTGAAAAAACCATGGCCTGAGTCCAGTGTACCCGAGTCCTCAAATTGACATCACTACTCCTCAGTAACTTGGCACAATAATAATCTTTGGTGATTCCTTTCCAATGGTTCATCAGGCCCATAGTGAACAGCCTCCTTTCATGCATGCTTTTCATCAAGTGATAGAAGAACCATAGAACCACTCATTGCCAAAGGACAGGTCTACTCATAGGGACCCTCCACTGGGTTTCTGAAGCTGTAAATTTTAAAGGGAGGAAAATGCTCATGTTTCTCCCTCTGAGATTCTGGGGACTTGAACTGCTGGAATTGTACAGCCAGGGGTTAGCAGTGAAGCTCATTATAGGCTCACCACCAGAGCTCCCCCACCAAGGGATAGGAGGAGAAAACGGTCCAAGGCAATGATGCCAAGGGAAGGGCTCAGGGATGATCCAGGCCAAGTGAGAGACAGGAGTCATGGTCTGTACCTCACTGTAAGTCATCAAGCTGACTTACAAAGCCAATTGGTCCATCAGCCAAGGATCAAGCTTCACACCCACACCTGATACATATCACTGGCATGCACCATTCTACTGAGGAGTGACTCTTGAATGGCACCACGGTTTCGTTAGCTGGCATGGCACTTGAGGGCATATATAGTTTTTATTCTATTCTATTCTATTCTATTCTATTCTATTCTATTCTATTCTATTCTATTCTATTCTATTCTATTCTATTCTATTCTATTGTGTGTGTACTGTCAAATCGGATCTGACAGGTACAGGAGGAGATTGCCCCTCCTTCTCCAGCAGAGCATCTGGTGCATTCAAACCATGCACCTCTGGGATTGCAACTTCTCACCACTATGCCACCAGAGCTCTCTAGAGGGCATATGTACTTTTAGGTGGTTACTGTGAGCGCGGATGACCAGGCATCATCTGCGAAGTTGGGTGGGTCTAGGTTCTCCACGGTGCTCAGTTTCAGAACTGGTACTGCAGTCTATGTTCTCAGTCAGGGTCTGGAATCGTGTTCCAGCTGTTAAGTTCTTCAGTGGAAATACCACCCAAGAAAAGGGTCCTGGATGAGTCTAATGTGTATTATCTGTTATTCACAGCAAGGAAGGCCTCTGTGGTGGTAGGCTGTGTGTGTTCTTTTGGCATTCTATTCTCCTGTCTTCTAAATATGGAATTCTGCTGGCCTAGTGGGTAGGGAGTTGCACTGCCAACTTAAAGGTGGGTGGCTCGAATCCATCAGCTGCTACTTGGCAGAAAGATAGACAATCTCCTCCCATGCAAATCACCTGAAAATCAGCTAGAGGGTCAGTAATGAGTTGATTCCAACTTGATAGTAATGAGTTGGGGGGGCTTGTTTGTTTGTTTTTACACCCTCTAGATAATAATTTTGAAGCTCTGTCTGATATACTTTCGGCATGTTTCTAGGAGGGACCAGTCCTTGGAGAAGGACATCATGCTTGGGTGGAGGGACAGTGCAAGAGAGGAAGACCCTGGATGAAATGGATCGGACTGACTGACTGGGGTAGTGGCTGTAGGTGTGTTGAAGACAATGATATTGGCTCAAGATAGAACAGGGCTCAGAGCTATTTGTACATAGGGTCATTATGAGTTGCAAGTGACTCGATGGCACATAACAACATCATGTTATATAGTCTTGGATCACAGATTTGTCCAGTCTTTTACAATTTTTTTAAAAAAAACTCTTCCACAAACATAGAGAGGAGAAAAGAGAACTTTTGAGTTTTTATGGGTAATCTTTGGCATACTGCTGAAAGGAATTCATTGTATTTTTTTAAGTAGGAGACATCTTTGCACCATTTGCCTTCATTTCTTTTCATTTCATCATGAGTTTGACCTTTTCTTCTGCAGTATTGACAACTTTTCCATCCTGCAGTGCCATGCCGTGTCTTTGTTGTTACCATCAAAAGGAGCTGGAGATGCCACAAGATGGGTAATATTGTCTGATGCATCTGAGTCAATTCATCCCCATTCCCAAGTGAAGAAAGGAAATAACCTAGCGTTTCCTCATCCCTTAAAAAGTCCATTTCTAAAAGCAAGGATTTTTTTTCCAGAAAAGCTAATTCTAGGTTCTACGACACCAGTTTAATATTAATGCCATCCTTCTAACCAATGTGAGAACACACCAAGCAGAGAAATTTGAGGCTTCCAGTCTCCTACGATGAAAGTTCACCTCATGTACTTTGAGCATGTTATCAGGAGGGGCCAGTTGAGGAAGACCCTCGAGGACACGGACTGACACAGAGCCTGTAACGTCCAGACTCCAGAGTAACAGAGACGGAGAGGATGGAGCAGACAGGGCAAGGGTGAGATCTGTTGTTCACAGGGTCATGACGAGTGGTAGTCCACTCGATGGCCCTTAACACCGACAATTCATACACAGAGGAAGCTCTGGTGGCTGAGTCCGTGGGAAGTAGCCCTGCCAACCTACCAGTTGCTCCAAGAGAAAAAAATGGACAATCTCCTGCAAGGTGACCTACAGACTCAGAAATCCCCTGGACTGTCAGGGGAGCTGGCTCCGACTCAGTGACAATCAGTTTGGGGTTTTGATACATACACGATGAAAAGATTTGACGTCTCGAGAAAAGGACTACTACAATAGACTACCTTTAAATAAAAAGAACTATTTACACTCAAAGTATAAGAGTGGTCTCTAATAATTGTGGAACGCTTACATATAGTACAACATGTGTCCTTAATAGAAAGAAGACACACCTGAAAAGAAGTTATTCACTAGAAAATTAAACTAAATATTCATATTCTCTCTCCTCTCCTCCCCTCTCCCTCTCCCTCTCCCTCTCCCTCTTCCTCTTCCTCTCCTCTCCTCTGCCTTTTTCTCTCTCTTTCTCTCCCTGCAATTCCTAAATAACACAGAAAACTGCAAATACATTTACAAAGTTTATCTCATTGTCTAAAACCAAGGACAAAAATGTAATACAATCACACCCCCATGACACACAGTTAACTCAATAACCTAAACACAGAGATCTGGTACTGCTGGATGTTTCTTGGGTTTTCTCCAGGTATACACGTCCCCGTCCAGTGGATGGACACACTGTAAGAGAGACATGAGCATCCAAAAAAACCAGAAAGAAAAGAAGAACGTGAGACGTCTACGTTTCAGATTGCTTTGGATAATTTGTTATGGGGGCTAGAGTCAAACCTGAAATATCAAGACCCAGTGCAATGCACAAATCTTTCTGTATCCCTTAAATGGAAATGTCTGAACACTCCCCTTTGAGGGAAAGAAAGAACATTCTCCAGGTTCATCTCATATGTTAGGTCTGCTCTAAGTGCATGATATGCAGGAAGCTCGGGGTGGGGGCACCTCTGTGATGAACAGCACCCACTTAACCTATGAATGTAAGTTAAGGCTCAAAGAAGATAAGTATCCCCGTTCCTCTGTTCTCTCCATGCTTCCCATCATCACGGAAATAAATTCTAGCATCCCTAATCTTCCAATGCTGTTGTTATTGTGTGCTAGTCAGTCCTTACAGAATCAACAATCCTGCAGCATGAAGCAGAATTGCCCACTGGATTTCCAACACTGTGCTTTTTAAAAATTTTTTATTTTCTTTGATGTTGCATCACAACTCATCTGGTCTTTGACTATGAGTGTTCAAAGCCTAAACATTCTTTTTTATTATTAATTTTAATGAAAGTTTACAGAGACTTTGGATTTCCATTCATTGTTGCACTTTTCTCCCTGCCCACCCCTCCACCCAGTTTGCTCTTCTTTTTGAAAAGTAAAAGAAAAATTATTTCATTGTTATACAATCTTTCCCCACAAGCCCACTCCATTATTCTGGACTCCTGTCATGACAATAATACCTAATCACATATCCCTTTTAAATAGTTTTCTCCCTCATCTGTTTCAATGCAGTATACATTATTTATCCCATCTTTCTCAGTCTCCCCTCAACCCCAATGTCAATTCTGTTTTACAACAGTGGCCCTATGCAATATTTATCCTTTTGTGACTAAGATATTTCACTCAGCATGATGTCCTTCAGGGTCACCCATTTTGCATAATATTTCATGAGTTCCTTGTTTTTCAGTGCAGCATAGTGTGAATATACCAGAGCTTCTCTATCCCTTCATTTGTTGATGGGCACTTGGGTTGTTTCTAGCTCTTTGTTATTGTGAACAAAGTCGTGAGAAACATGAGGGTTCAAACATATTCTTAACTTTTAAATTCTTTGCTCCAGTACTGTGATAACTGTCCTTCTTTAGCTTCTTTAAGTGAGCAGAACACCACCTCCTTCCCCTGCAGTGACTGATGGGTTATGAACACTGGCCTTTGGATTGGCAGCTGAGTGTTTAACCACTGCGCCACTAGAATGCTTTAATACTATAATTACAGGGTGAAGGAAATGGGAGGGATATTTTGTGGAAAAAGAATGTAGTCAAACTTTGTAAAGAAATCAGTATAAAATAAAATAAAAATAGAATTACATAAGCAAACAACAAACAAAACACACTCCCCACAGCCTCTCTGGCCCCAAGCCACGCCTCTTCCAGCTCTACGCCCGTCTCTTCTCTAGTCTTCAGGGATGAGCTATCACTTCTTGGTCCTTCTCACCCAACTCTCTCCTGAACCTATTGCCATGTATCCATGCTGTATCCATCTCCTCTTCCTGTATTTACACACCAAAAGCACGAGGCTACCAGAACCTTCTTATACTGTAAATACGATGTACACTTTTTAGCTTTCATTTCCTTGATCTCCGAAACCTTTAAGTTCTCTGAATACTTCTTCCGCTTGGAAACACTGATCAATTTACGCCCTGGTATCAAGGGGCACTGGTTTTCCAAGCCCCACCCCACTGTCTACGGAGGCCAAAATCTGTGGAAACCCTAGTCTTTTATATGAAATGGTGTAGCATTTGCATATATAGCCTATGCACTTCTTACTGTCGACTTGAAATCATATTTCAATTACTCATGTCCGTTTGAAGATTAAGGAGCACCTGATTCAGGCCATGTTCTTTTCAATCACTTGCCATGTTGCTAAGAGCTAGATGATGACTAAGGATGACAGAAGAAGAAATGATGCCTTTGAGTTGTGGTGTTGGAGAAGAGCACTGACTATCTCACGGACGGCCAAAAGACAGAACAGATGTGTCTCGGGAAAAGTGCAGCCAGAGAGTTCCCCTCAGAGGCAAGGATTGTGAAGCTTCATCTCACATACTTCAGGCATGTTGTTGGGAGGGGCTATTCCTTGGAAAGAGACAACATGCTCGGAAAGGCAGAGGGTCAGCGAAAGAGAGGAAGACCCTCACCCAGATGGACTGACACAGTGACTGCCGCAATGGACTCTAGTATGGAGGGAGTGGCACAGAGACATGAAGAGGTTGGCACCGGATAGGCAGGGTTTCAGATCTACTGTTAACCGAGTTGCTATCAGTCTAATTGGACTCTTAACACCAACATTAAAATTACTTATAATACTTAGCAAAATGCAAACTCTGGGTAAACAGCACTTTCGAATCCCTCTTAGCTTCTGAGAGCTTTATTTTCTGTCTTTTCTTTCCTTGGATAATCTTCCATCCATTGGTTGAATCCATGGATGCAGAACTCTTAGATATTGGAAGGGCAGCTACTTCCTTCAGAATTCTGTCTTCATTTGACGCGTGTCCCTCCAGCTTTCCCTCACCAGACCCTGCTCTGCTCTGTCCTCTGGGGCTTGTAATTTAGCCTGAGTTCTTTCAAGGCGGGGACAATGTTTTGCTCGCTGCTGTGTACCCAGTTGCTAGAACCTTGCCAAAGGAAGAGATGTGGAATAAGCGAATGAATGACCACTCAGTTAGCTTAAGGAGGAGCTGTTATCCATGGCTTCTCAGCCAAGTCGTTAACCAAGATGAGTCTGACTCCAAATCCTTATTTGATCCACTCCCTGAGATGACTCTTCCCCATTCTGTGATGGTTCTATAATTTTTTTAAAAGTTGATTTTCACTGGATAAAGAAATGTGAAATACCTGAAGATACTCTTGTAACACACACTACACATATGTACTTCTTATAATAGCACAGACGCTCAATGTTGAATCTACAGATCACTGAAAACTCTACCAGTTTGGACACCCAGCCAAGTGTAAAAATCAGAATCCTTGCCCAGCAGCTGAAAGGCCTAACAACTCCGTATTACAGTGAGAAAATAAACATGCTTTCAGGCACACAAAACCTGCATTTAGTTGCCGTTCTACTGGGGCCAGTAAACAAACCATTCGGCCAGTGGGTGTGGCTCATGGGATGGGGCAACTTCGGTGCCTCACTAGAAACGAGGCCAGCCATTACCCATCTTGGGGTGCGCCTCGGTGTGCTTCAAGGGGACTCATTCCCCCATCGGAGACTCTGGCCTTACTCATGGCTTTCTGGGCAGGTGAATGATTAAAATTGGCAAGCAGCAGCTGTCTGTCACAAGGCAAGAACATATTAGGGAAGATGAGAAAAGGCCTCAGCGGAATGGGCCTGAACTGTGGGACCCAAGACACGGGAAGGCGGAGGAACTCTCTGCGCTACCACCCCACTGCTCTATTACCCTTTAGAGCAAATGTCCTTGAAAACACTGTCTAAATATACTTCGACTTTCCGCTTCCTTCCTTCCTACTCTCATTCTTTTTTTAAACTGCAAAATATAACATACTGAAAAATGCCCAAAACACAAATAAACATTTAATGGACTGTTGCAAAGCAAATACAACGGTAATGACTACACAGGCCAAGAAAGAGCATTTCTGGCCTCTCACAGCCCTAAATATTCCTCTTCCAAATACCACCACCCTCATACCCTCCAGAGCTAACGTCATCTTGACTCCTATGTCTTTTTACTTCTGTGCTTTTAACAGTTTGTTGTTGTTGTGTACCGTGAAGTTGGGACTGACCCAAAGCTGATCCTCTGGTGGGTTTTCAGAGGCAGTTAATTATATAGGAGGAGAGTGCCCATCCTTCTCTGGTGGAGCAGCTGGTGGCCTCGAACCGTGTGCCTTCATGATTGTAGCACAGCTTCTTGCCACTAGGCCACCAGAGCTCCTTAACAGTTTTACCACTCTCGTAAACATAATTTTTACCTTTACAAGTAGAGTCACATGGCATCTCTTGTTGCACTTGCTTCTTTCATACTCATAATGTTCTACCTAACCCCAAACCCCACCACACTAAGCTGATTCTAAGTGACAGTGACTCAACAGGCAGAGTAGAACCTCCCCCCTAAAGTTTCCACGGCAATAAAGCTTTAAGGAGGCACCCCACCCCAGATTTCTCTCACACAGTACCTGATGGGTTCAAACCACCGAACCCTGGGTTAACAAATGAGCACTTTAATCATGGTGCCACCAGGGCTTCTTAATGTTCTCTTTGGGTAGTTTGTAACATTTTTGTGGTTTCATATCAACAGCAGTCAAGAAATCAAAAGATACGCTATTTTGGGCAACTCCGCTGTCAAGGACCTTCCCGAAGTGTTAAAGAATATCAGTTTAAAGAGAGCTCTGGTGGCCTAGTGGTAAGAAACTACACTGCAATCCCAGAAGTACGTGGTTCGAATCCACCATATGCTGTGCTGGAAAAAGAGGGGCAATCTCCTCCTGTACCAGTCAGATCTGATTTGATGGTACACACACAAAAAATTAGAAAATAAAATTTAAAAAGAAAAACAAAAGAATATCAGTTGAAGGACAAGGTGCACCTCACCCAAGTCATGGTATCTTCCATTGCTTGGTATGTGCCTGAAGTTGGCAATGAATGAGGCTCACAGGAGAAGAGGAAATCCTTTTGGACTGTGGTGTTGGAAAAGAGCACCGAGTAGCCTACAGTCTTCCAAAAGAACAAACAGGTCTGTCTTGTAGGAAGCACGACCAGGATGGCAGGATGGTGAAGATTTGTTCCACAGACTTCGGGCATGTTGGCAGGAAGGGCCAGTCTTTAGAAAAAGACATCATGTTTTTCTCAAGCATGGGAAAGATGGACGGTCAGAGAAAGAGAAGAAGACCCCCAACAAAATAGCTTGACAAGCCACTGTAGCAACGGGCTTGAGCATCTCAGAGAGTATGAGGAGAGCGCAGAACACAGCAAGGGTCAGATCCGTTATTCCTAGGTTTGCTGTGAGAGGCAGTCAACTTGACACCACCTGACGACAACAACAATAAATATATCACGATTTATTGGCTGATACTTCCTGGACTTTTAGATCTTTCTACTTTGAAGCTGCCACAAGCAAGGTCACCGTGAATTTCCTGGGACACCTGTCGTAGTGCACACAAGTATACCATGGCTCGGAAGCAGAGCTGTCCGTTAATCAGTTCTGTGTAACTTCAACTTTACAAAACAATGTCCACTGTTTCACAGATTTACCCTTCCATTTTACAGTGTATGAAACTTTCTGATACTCCCGTTATTAGCATTTTACACACACTTGGGTCAGCTAGAAGAGAACCCATTTCTACCCATTTAAAAAAAAAAGATGACACTGGTCACCGATGGGAATGAGTTTCGTGGGTCCCAGGAGAGCAGACACCTTGTAAAATGGGGAACACAGACCATGTCAGTACCTGAGTCCATTAAAACACAGAGAAAGGACAATGCAAATCCTCCAAGCAAACGACTAATGTAAATAAAAAAGTTAGCAGGTTGACAATGACACCTTTTAAGTAGAAAGTAAAGGAAATTTAAAAAAATCCCACTGAAGGTTTTCTCCTGTGGGGGAAAAAGTGTTGATGTTTTATATTTGCATCACTCAGTTCTCTGTGTGTGTTGGAGGAGAGACCAACCCAATGAGAACCTTGATGAATGTCAGTAAATGTTCCCATGACTTATCATATCACATAACAAAGAGTGAAACCACCAGAAACGGTTTACTACCGTCAGCAAAGATTTTCACAAAGATACATCCAGAATGCAATTTTCTGCTTTTCCTCCACAGAAACAGCATCCTGCCTTTGAACTTGAGGAAACATTTTTTTGATAGGCTCTGGGATACTAAGAAGAATACAGAAGAGGGGGAAAAGCGCTCTTGATCCTTGACTCTTGAGTCTCAGGATCTTGAGGCAACCATGCCCTTCTTCTAAATAAATAAAATTTTAAAAAAATGACACATAAAGTGTGAAACATAATGTACATAAACTTTGTAAGCAAACAAATTAAAAATAATATAAAATAGAAAAAAATAAAAAAATGACACAAGAGAATAAGGACATAATCAAACAGTATCATAGATACCACGTGCCAGTTAAATTGCGTTGAAGGGAATTTAAAAATGGCTTCAGCAATACACGGAGGGAACTATCGAATTTAAACTGGGCTCAGATGACAATGAGGAACAAAGGTTATCATTGTTGACATCAGCTGGATCTTGGCTAAAAGCATATAATAAAAGAAAGGAGTTTACCTGTGTGATACTGACTATGCAAAGACATTAAACTGTGTGGGTTGTAGCAACTTATGGATAACATTGCAAAGAACAGTAATTCTAGAATACTTAATTATTTTACAAAGAACTTGTATATTGACCAAAAAGCTGGCATTAGATCAGAACAAGGGGGTACTGTATGCTTTAAAGTTAGGAAAGGTGTATGTCAGAGTTGTATTCTTTCATCTACCTATTCATATACCTTTCATATACCTACTCAAACTGTATGTTGAGCAAATAATCTGAGAAGCTGTATTATATGAAGAAAAATATGGCATCGGGTTTGAGAGGAAAATCGTAAACAACTTGTAATATGCAGATGGTACAAATGTCTTTGTCGACAGTGAAGAGGACTTAACACACTTATCGCTGAAAATCAAAGAGCACACAGCCATCAGTATAGATTATAAAGAAAATTTTGGATTGGACTAATTAGCAGCATTATGATAAACAGAGAATAGACTGAGGTTGTCAGGAAATTCTTTTTACTTGGATCCACAATCAGTACCCATGGGAGTAGCAGTCAAGAACAAAACAACATACTGCACTGGGGGGAAAAATGCTTCCGAAGACCTCATTTCAATACTAAGTTGTGCCTGACCTAACACATTCTATTTTCAGCTGCTGCATAGCCGTGTGCAAGTTGGATGGTGAATATGAAAAACCAAAGCAGAACTGCTGACTTTAAATTATGATGTGAGAAAGGAACAGTCACTGACCATACATGGACTGCCAGAAGAAGATACAACTCTGTCTCTGAAGCAGCACTGGCAGAAGGTTTCCTAGAAGTGAACTCTGCCTCACATATTTCGGACATGCTATTGACAGGGTCGGGCTCCAGAAGAAAGCCTTGCTTGTTGACACTGACTGAATTGTGTCCCCTGAAAATACACATCTAGTTGTCTGTGCTCTGAACCCAGTATTATGTACTTATGTGATCTAAATCCTATCCTCTACGATGTTAAAGAGACAAGGTAAGAGGCAGTTACGTAAAGTGGGAGTTACACTCCAGGATGTGATTATCAAAAGCTGTAAGGAGACTGGGTCGGGGTGAGCGCCCTTAATCAGGTCACGGCCTGTTCAGACTTACGAGTTGTTCGCTGGGAGGTGGCCTGCATCGCCCTTTGTCTTACAAGAGATAAAGGTTGGGGGGGCGAACAGAGTAGGAGGGCCCCAGTACCTCCAACAAAAAAGAGCCAGAGTAGAGAACATCTGAGGGACCCAGGTTTCTGCTTTGGAAACTCTTAGACCCAGAAGACACACAGAGAGAAAGCCTCTCCCTAGAGCCAGCACCCTGAATTTGAACTTGAATTTGTAGGCCTCCTAAACGTTGAAAGAATACACACCAATCCACGTGTTGCGCCCTTTTACAGCAGCAGTCGATGACAAAGACACGTGATTAAAGCAGAAATAAAGAGGGAGACTTTTTATTTTTTATTTTTATTGTATTATTTTTACGTGTACCATCAAATCAGATCTGACTGGTACAGGAGGAGATTGCCCCTCCTTCTCCAGCAGAGCATCTGGTAGATTTGAAGAAGAAGACTTTTGATGAGGGGGGGGTGGCCCAGGGGTGGGGCTCGAAGTGGGCAACGGCTGAGAGGACGGGGGTGGGCGGGGACGGGGAGGCCCACTGTTTCACACAACGTTTTTACCAGTCAGACCCCTGGGAACATGATGACAACAGGAGAGGGACACGAGGGAAATCTGACCAGGTGACACATTTACAATCCACCAAAAGTTTGTCGTTTAGATGAACTATTCAGAGTCACATGACTACCACAGGACCACAGGCCAGGAAACGCAGCAAGACTGTAGGTCAAACAACAACGGGTGAGGTTCTCCAGAGGGGCACTGTCCTCCTCGAGGTCCAGGCGACAGTGTGGGCGCTCCTCTGTGCTTCTCTCCCTACCCTCCTAGCCCAAGGTGATTCTCAGGACCCACAGATACAGGGGTCCAGCCACCCTGCTTTACAAGCCTGCTGCTCCACATTCTTGTTGGTCATTCTTTTTGGTCGCAACCCACACTTGTAATTTCCAGAGTTTTGGCCAAAAACAAGAACCACCACACTTCGGCAAGTCCAAATTTGCTTGCAATCAGGTATTTTGAACTCATTTCTCATCCTCCAAGCCCAGCTGACCAACAACAGGTCATCTGCGGCACAGTTACCTGGTACGCAGCTGAATATTCTATCTTCATCAAGGTTTCCAGGGAAACCGAGCGACAAATTTAACCCAGGGTCACACGTGAGCTCAGACAAGGAGAGATGGTTTTATTAACTCTTTACCTCACTGGATGAAAGAGGAAAGGCTCAGATGTGAAGAGACTAGGTTGCAGGAATATCTAGACAGAGATGTTATCCCATCTAGAACTCACCAGAAAGGCATGGAAGTTTCTTTTCAAAGGCCCTGTGGTAGAGAAGGGTCCACCAAATGCAGCCACCCTGCATATGTTCTGCCTGCAGCTGTGGGTGCTGGGAGCTGGCCAGACCCCAGGTGATCTTACCTTTTCCGCAGGTCTGATGTTATCCCATCTAGAACGCACGAGAAAGGCATGGAAGTTTCTTTTCGAAGGCACTGTGGTAGAGAAGGGCCCACCTTCTCTCATTCGCTCCACCGGCAGGCATGGGATGGCCGGTGCCCAGGTGGTCTTACCTTTTCCGCAGGTCTGCACCAGGCCGTACCACTCCCCACAGCTGTTGCACAGCAGAGTGAAGGCGGTCTCCCGCTGGCCAGTGATGTGGCCGGGGGCGCACACGTACAGCAGCTCATCCCCCATCTCCAAGCCGGTGCGTCCCTGCAGGATGGTGTGTGGGAATGAAGGCGGGTCCCCACAGGACAGGTCTGCGGAGAAAGAATCATAGCAAGTTTTCCCACACGATACGGTACCTTCCCAGCTGGTGAAGAAACAAACGTCAGAGCCAGCTCCATCCCTTCTACCAGTGTCACCAGTGCCCTGATCAAGGATCAGAAGTGGCTGCGTGGTGTCAGTGGGTGGGGTGTGGGCACCTGAGATGGGCTGCTGCTTGCTCCTGGTTCTGGCTCACCATGGCACACCTGGGCTGGCACAGGTGACCCACACAGTCTGTGGTGGATGAAAAGGAGTGCTACAAACTGGGACAACTTCGTATTGTAAAGTTGTTGGGCAGCATTGCCTTCTAATGCCCATATGAGAAGTGGACGTCAAGCCACATGCCAGCAGCAAGCTGTTCCCTCCCCAACAGCTTCAGAAAAACAGGTGCTCTTCCCCCCCCCCATAATTCTGTGCATTTATTTCCTCTCTTTATGGCAACTCGTTCCAGATGAGTATGACAACCCGACAGGTATTAATACGTGGAAGTAATGAACTTATTTAAAACAGGTGTTACTTTACCCTAAAACAAAATATCTATGTCATTATAGATTGTGTAGTAGAACGCAAAGCTTTTTACAATGAAGGGTCTAACGAGATACTGATACGTTTTGAATACTGGTCCATGAGATTGTTGAAGAACTTGACTGCCTTACAACATTACATTATCAGCAAACTTCAGCATGGAGTAAAACAATTCACATACACTTTAATGGGAACCTCCTGGCTTCGCAACAGAAGTTAGGATGTTACAGAAATAAGTGGTACAAAAAAGTGTGTCTCTCCCATTCTCCACCTTTAATCCCAGAGGCAGACACAGTTAAGAGTCTAATATCTACAGGTAAAATGTGTGTGTGTGTGTGTGTGTGTGTGTGTGTGTGCACGCGCACATGTGTGTATATGTTTAAGGAAGTTCTGGTGGCCTAGGAGTAAGAAGAGCTCTTGTGGCCGTGGGGTAAGAAATCGCAATGCCAAGGCAAAGGTACATGGTTTGAATCCACCCATTGCTCTTCAGGAGAAAGATGCACAATGTCCAGTGCAATTTACTGCCTCTGAAAACCCGCTGGAGGGTCAGCTCTGAGTCAGTCCCAGCTCAACTGCAAACGACTGGACGGCACATAATAACAACAACAACAACAACAACAACAACAGGGACTCTGGAGGAGTTACAACGCTGACTCGATGGCCATGCTTCTCTGGCGCTTTGCGTCCACCAACGTGGCCCAGAGAGAAAGGAGCGGTTTCCTGTGCAACTCACAGCCTCAGAAACCAGTGGAGGGACAGCTTCGAGTCAGCGGCAATGAATCAGGGCTTTTAGTTTCTGTATTTATACACACAAGCACAAAGTCGGCGTCCATAAAGATCACAGCCAAGATGCCTGGTGAGCACCTGCTCTCTATCACACAGCGTCACCAGGGGTCAGGTGGGCTTCTGGGCAATGGGATAGGTTTAGTTTTCACATATCCGGCTGGTTTGCTTTTAATGCCTTAGACCTTTTCCAGCCTTACTACTATAATGTACTTTACATTATTTAATCATTAGACATTATCTTGACTCCAAATCTTTGTGACTACAAACAGGGCTACAATTGACATTCTCACAAGGGTACCTTTGTCGGTATCTTATTTCTTTAGGATAATTTTCCAGAAGCAAGACTACCGAGTTTGGAATATGCAGTAATACTTGTGTGTGTGTGTGTGTGTGTGTGTGTGTGTGTGTGTGTCTCTGGTAATACATTTTTTCCATACAATTTTTCATTCCAATTTCCTCTTCTAATTTCATGTGCTGTTTCCTGTTAGTAATGATCGTCAAGGTACTAAGCAAACTGCATACTGTTTAAAAGACGAAGTTCTGAGAAAAGTTGAACACAGAAAATACAACCCGTGCATTACATCACCTTGAACGGCCTGTCAGCCCTAGTTTTGGTAGAACTTCTTCAAGGAGAGTCACTACGAGGCACATTCGAAGGGAACTTTGAATGAAACAAAGGGAGTGGATACACAGCAAGAAGACAGCGCTGAGGAAGACCCTGGAGGAGCTGGACTGATTCAGTGACTTGGGTAATGGGGGTACGTTTGTCAGAGACAATAAGATTGGCATTGGATAGAACAAGGTTTAGCCCTGTTGTACACAGGGTTTCTATGAGTCGCAGGCAATTCAACGGCACATAAAAACAATGCCTTGTCTAGAGATTGCAAGATGGTGAGCAATTATTCCTCTTATACTGCACGAAAGGACAAGCAGACATCCTACAAATTGCCACACATCCCAGGACACCCCCACTGAGCAAGCACACATCACCCTCCCCCGGGGGGGTGCTGATCTGAGCAGACAGACTGAAGAACTGTCTCAAATCCCCAGCCTCACCCAAATTAGGCTAGAGAGAATTCAGCTGACCCCTCTCTCCACTGTCTCTCCACTGTCAGCTGTCCACACCTTGATACCCTAGTCTTGTCTTCTACCAGCACTGAGTTCTGGGGAAATTTGAGGTCCCTCATTAAACACTCTCTTTCCACAAAGGAGGGCCTGACAAGATGCTCCGTTTCACATAGGTCTACCTGCAGACCACACCACCAGCCACCTGGAAGGAAAATTCAGGAGGTGAATAATCATTGGAGGAGTGGTTTGGGGGTGGGGGGGAACTCCAGGCCAAATCCACACCCAGTAAGACTCAGGGATCTTCTCCTACAGGTTCATTTTGGGGATGACGTGAGCTCAAATCTGACTCAGGAAAACCACAACAACGCCCCTGAGGGTCAGGGTCCACATACCACGTGTTTCTGGACTCCCCACAAATGTTCAAGACAGGAAACATACCACTTCTTAGCTGGTGTGTTTATAGAAAGTTCAGGACAACAATTCCATGTGTTAACTCAAACAACGGTGTGCCAAAAACACCACTGGCTCCCAGGTGCGGCCTGAATTAGCTCCTTTTCCCCAGCTTCCCGTCTTCGCTCTCACAAGGCAGCTATGGACAGCAGCTGGCCACATACCTGGACAGGCCCGTCTCCAGGGAAACAGACCTCAGGCGGTCTTTCCATCCTTCTTAATCACTCTACAGGCTGGGGCTGTGGTCTGCGGCTCGCTCAGTCCTGAGAGCTATTTCAGCATCAAGAGCAATTCCTATTCTTTCTCTCTCCAATGGAAAATGTTTATCTAAAGTCTTATTTCATAAATAAGTACGCATCAAAAAACTATTATTCTCTTTTCAATTTGAAAAGATGCACAGACCATCCAATCAAATCTCCTGACAGAGGCGGGAACTCGGATGAAATCTGATACTTTAATTAGGAGAAAAAAAATTTTTTTTTAATCTTTTTTTTTCCCTTTTTTTTTTAAATTTAGGTTGTTTATTTTTCATTTCAATGAACATCTACAGAGATTTTGGGATTCCATTCACTCATTGTTGCACCCTTCTCCCTGCACAAACCCCTCCCCCCCAGGAGAAAATTTTAAAACACAACTTTTTAACAACCTTTGACATTTTAAAGAAGGACTTGCAAATTCCCAGTTTTATTTCACAAACTAAGTGTTTGAAAGTTCTGTTTGAACAGCTGCTTCTCGATCTCTGCACAGGCTATACATGAACACAAAGGGCTCTCTTCCATAATCTGTTGTCACAATTTACCACACAGTTAATAAAACACAAGCAAACTTATTTTTTTCTTTCTGGTATTCTCTGCTTTTAGCCAAGATCCACCTGACATTAGTAATGGCATCTACTAAATCCAGTTTGAATTTCTGGAAGTTCACTGTTGATGTGTTGTTTTCCAGTAATTTTTAAATAATCTTCAGTAGGATTTTACTTGCATGTGATATTAATGATGCTGTTCAATAATTTTCACATCTATTGGATCATTATTTAAGTGGGAACAGATACAGATCTCTTCTTGTCAGTTGGCCAGGCAGCTGTCTTCTAAATTTCTTATCATAGACTAGTGAGCTCGTCTAGAACTGTACCTGTTTACTGAAAACACCTCAACTCATATTTCACCAATTCCCGGGGCCTTACTTTTTGCCAATGTCTTCAGTGCAGCTTGGACTTCTTCCTTCGAGGCACTGGTTCTTGACCATGTGCCACTTCCTGAAACTGTTCTGTGCCACCAAAAATTTTTGTTACTGTGATTCTACGCATTCCTTCCATGTTCACGTGATGCTTCCAACATCAATCAACATCTTGCCCATAGAATCCTTCAATACTGCAATTCAAAGCTTGGATTTTTTTTTTCTTTCTTCAGCTCTTTCTGAGAAAAGCCGAGAATGTCTGGCCCTTTCGCTTTTCTAACTCCAGGTCTTTGCACATTTGCTTTGTATTCTTTTTTTAAAAATTTTAATTTATTTATTTTATGTGTGTACCATCAAATTGGATCTGACTGGTACAGGAGGCGATTGTTCCTCCTTCTTCAGCAGAGCATCTGGTGGATTTGAACCGTGTACCTCTGGGATTGCAGTGCAGTTTCCCGCCACTAGGCCACCAGAACTCACCATTGCTTTGTATTCTTAAAGTTCCCTTTGAAATCGTCTATTCAACTGTCTCATGTCATTCATTCTTTCTTTCCTATTAGCTTCTCTCTGTTCAAGAGAAAATGTCAGTCTTTTCTGATATCCATTTCATTTCAGTTTTTTACTTTCCTGTCTTTTGCATGGCCTTTTGAAGTCTTCCCGTATGATGCCCTTGATGTCATCATGTAAGTAAATCGATTTTTGGTCACCAGTGTTTAATGCATCAAATCCATTCTTGAGATGTTTTCTTTTAATTCAGGTGTGAGAGACTCAGGACATATTTTAGCTCTTGTGAACATGTTGTAGTTTCTTTCCGCTTCAGTTTGAACTTGCATATGAATAACAGATCGTCTGTTCCACACCTGGGCCCTGGACTTCTTCTGACTACTGATAGTGAGATTATTTCTCCATTGTCTCTTTCACAGACATAGTCTATTTGATTCCTGTGTGTTTTCACAAGACAAGCATGTGTATAATTGCTGTTTATTTTTTGAGGAGGGAAGGGGAAGGTATTTGCAATAAGTAACTTATTGATTGTACAAAATCCTATCACTCAATCTCGAGCCTCATTTCTGTTACCAAGGCTGTATTTTCCAACTACCGGTCCTCCTCCATTTCCAACTTTTTCATTTCAGTATCCAGTTCTTATTAGGGCACCTTGAAGGCATGCCTGATTAATTTCAGACTGCAGAAGTTGGCTGCTGTTGTTCTTAGGTGCCATCAAGTCAAATGCAACTCCTAACAACCCTGCAAAGAACAGATCTGAACCCTGTCCTATCCTGTGCCATCCTCATCAGCTCTGACACACCTGAGCTCCTTTTTATCTTTGGCTTTAATGGCTGGTGTGTATCTTCATAACAGCCGTATTTACAGGTATTCACAGGTCTTCCTTATAGACCTATGCAATTATCCTATCATTAATAGCCGGACCCTTCAAGGTAGATCTTAACATTTTCTTTTTTGGCAATGACTGTGATTTTTGGTCATTGTTGGTATAGTGGACCATATGATTGTCAGATTCAGTATTACCAATACAGTCCATTTCCATTCACCAACACCTAGGATATTGAACTTTGCTGTTGTTATGTGCCGTCGAGTCGCTTGCGACTCATAGCGACCGACCCTACGTACAACAGCCCTAAACCCTGCTCTGTCCTGTGCCAGTCTCACTGTCTCTGATACACCCATCCCGATTACCCCAGTCACTGAATCAATCCACCTCATAGAGGTCCTTCCTCTCCTGTGCTGTCCCTTCACCCTCCCAAGCATGACGTCCTTCTCCAAGGACTGGTCCCTCCTTGCAACGTGCCCAAAGTATGTCAGACAAAACCTCAGAATCCTTGCCTCCAAAGAACAGCCTGGTTTAACCCTCTCCAGGATGAACCTGTTTGTTTTCTTAGCAGTCCATGGTACATTCAATACTAAGGCATTCTATTTAATTCTTTTAACTTCCAAGTTTTCTAGGATCATTCCAATAATTAATGGGCATTTGCAGCTGTTTCTCCTTTTTGAGTTGTGCCCCAGCAACAAATGAAGGTCCTTCAGTGGGTGAAAGCTTTACTCCATCCACACTATTAAGGTAGACTCAGTTTTGTAGAAGCAGTTCTTCTCTCGTGGAATTGTGAGTAAGGGTATAGGACAGCAGTCCATTGGTATCTATGGGGTGTTTGAGGGGCCACTAGTTCAGAAGTAGATGGCCAGTCCTGCTTCCTAGCTTGTCTCAATCTGGGAGCTCCACTGAGACCAGTCCACCATGGGTGTCTCTGCTGGTATCTGAAATATCAGTGGCATCGTTTCCAGCATTACAGTAGCATACAACCCACCACACAACAGCAAACTGACAGATAAGTGGTGGGAGTTCTGACTACCCAGATATAAATATTTGGCATAAATTATGCAAAAAAAATTAATTTTTAAAAGAAAATAGAAAATTAATTCAGCATGAAGTATGAATGATTCAAAAGTATTTACAACCTCTCCCAAGGAGATTTGCATTTGACAGTGATCCACACTGTGTTTTTCTGCATGCAGGCCTTTTACCCTGGAAACCTTACAGTATTACCGAGGAATAGACTACTTCATGGTGTCTCCGTCTGTGCCAGAGAAGGATGGTACTCCATGGGGTCTTCAATCACTGATGTCTTGGAAGTAGATTGCCAGGCCTTCTTTCTTTTTGGTGAAAAAAATTGTATTCAGAATTAGCCAGGTGAACTCAGTTTAGATGATTCCAGTTTTGTTGGCAACATCCAAAGCATAATAGTCAGGAGCAAGTCGAACAGGCCGCCTTCTCTCCATCAGGCCTAATCAAAGTGCTGACCTTGGCCACATCAATGTCACAGAGCTTCTTCACAGCTTGTTTGATTTGGTGCTTGTTGGCCTTGACATCCACAGTGAACACAAGTGTGTTATCTTCTATCTTCTTCATGGCTGACTCAGTGGTCAGGGGAAACTTGATGATGGCATAGCGGTCAAGCTTGTTTCTCCTGGGGGCGCTCTTCTGGGGGTATGTGGGCTGCCTTTGAAGTCTCAGCATCTTAGGCCGCCGGAAGGTGGGTGACATGCAGATCTTTTTTTTCTTCTTTGCTGTGGATGCCCTTCAGGACACCTTCTTGGCCTTTAATGCCTTTGCTTGGGCTTCAGTTTTGGGAGAGACAGGGGCTTCCTTCTTCGCTTTCAATGCTATCTTCATAGAAAGGCGCTAGGCCTTATTTCTAAGATACTTTTGGTAGACTTGAACTTCCAACTTTTGGTCAGCGGCTCAATCCTCTAACCATTTGCACCAAGGTCATCATGCATCAGAAACGATGAGTCTGAAAGGCAACTCCCAGGAAGGGATTAATATTTGTTCCCATTTAAAAAAAATTATTCAACAGAATGAAGAAATTATTGAACAGTATCATTAATAAAACAGGGAAGTAAAATCTTGCTGATGAATATTTAAGAAGAGGCTGGACCATCAACAGGGAACTTCCCAGAAATTCAAGCTGAATTCAAAAGAGCCCGTGGCATGAAGGGTATCATTGCTGGGGTTAGATGGATCTTGGCTGTGAGCAGAGAATATCAGAAAGATTTTACTTGTGTTGTGTTGATTAATCAAACGTATTTGACATGTAGAATGTAACATATTATGAATTACATTAAGAAGGATGAGAATCCCAAAACACTTAATTGTGCTTATGAGAAACCGATACGCAGACCAAGAAGCTACTGTTCAACAGAACAAGGAACACTTCACGGTTTAAAGTCAGGAAATGTGTGCATCATGGTTGCATCCTCTCTTCATACCTGTTCAATCTGTATGCAGCGTGTCAAATACACACACAGATGTGTGTGCACTCATACACACACACACACACATATACATACATTTACAGATATCCACTCATACACACACACACATATATACACACACATACACACACATACACACATTTACAGATATGCACTCATACACACACAGACACACACACGCACACATATATACACACACATATACATACATTTACAGATATGCACTCATACACACACACACATACACACACATATATATACACACACACACACACACACACACTGTGGTCAGTTACTATCCAGTCGTTTCCAGCTCATGGTGACCCCATATTTTGGGGGGTACAATTGTTCCTCAGGGCTTCTAAGACCTTTTAGAAGCAGATTCGCTGGGTAGCTATAACCCACCAATGTTTCTGCTGAAAGTCAAGCTTAAAGACAACTCAGGGCTCCCTGATATGTTTATAAAAGCAACCCAGTTGCTGTCAAATCATGTGGCAACCCTGCGTGTACATCCGTGAAGCCCCACAAATCTGAGCTCCAAGCTTCGCGGGATCCTCCATGAACAAGGACATGCACAAATAGCCAAAACTAGGCCAGTTCAACTTCTCCCACGAGAGTGGTGAACCACCCAAGTCCTATCAGCAGTTCACAGCAGCTCACGTTATGGCGCCATCCTCATGACCACAGCGGCCCTCTTCCAGGTGGACCTGGGAAACGCCTACTTCCAAAAATTCCTCATCGCTCACAAAAACAGGCTAGCATCCAGTTCTCCATTGGACGGCAAAGGACAGGGAGCAAGTCACTTCTGGTCTGATCACAACACAGCAGTAAAAAGGTATGCTGGGGAGAGGAGGCAGTACTAAAATAGAAGGGAGCTCTGAAGCCTAGTAGGAAGGAGTTGTGTTCCCAAACCAAAGGCAGGTGGTTCGAATGGTCAGTCTCCTCCTGTGTGGTTTACAGCCTCTGAAATCCCACCGGTCAGCTATGGGTTCATTCTGACTTAACAGCACAGAACAACAACAACAACAACGGGGTGGAGTGTATGCTGGTGGGGTAGGGAGATAAAGCCAGCTCATCTTAAACCCAAACCCTTTGTCAATGGACAGATTCTGATTCACAGGGACCCTGCAGGGTGGAGTTAGAACGTCACCAAGAGCTTCCAAGGCTGTAATAGTTAGGGAAGCAAAATGCAGCATCTGTTGACCTTTGGGTTAGAAGCAAAGTGTTTAACCACCACCCTAAACCTTGTCCTAGAGGAGGATAAAGAGAAGCATACAAAGAGTGGAGCCTTTTCGGTGGAACGGAGAGGAGGTGAGAGGAGGCTTCAAGACACCAGACCCTAGGCCACCAACTCCACAGACGACCTGCCAGGAGCTGCAAAGCCAGCAAGCGCAAGTGGAGGCGGCTTATTTCCTCAGCATCCAGCTGGTTAAAAAGAAATCCACTTATTAGTTTAAGTGAAATCACCCCAGGGCTGGAAATTCACTGTCAGTGAAACAAAATCGTGGAAGGAAAACGAAAGCAGTCTCCATTCACGATGAACTTTATTTTTAAAAGACATCTAGGAGGAAAAGGCCTTACCACTCCACAGGCCCTGCTGCCCGTCACGGCTCTTTAAGTGGCCCTGGGCTGCCATTTCTAGGAGTCAGCACCCTTCAATCTTCCAGTCTCGCCAAGAGAAACAAGCCACGGTGCCTTTTGGAGCCCTGGTTGCACCGTGGTGATTAATTAAACACGTGGCTGCTAATTGGCAGCCGGTGAGGTGTGGGAGAGACATGACGAGATCAGTTTCCACAAGGAGACCGGCAGCTCTGGGAACTCTCTGGGACAGAGTTCTTCTCCATCTTACAGGGTCCTTATGAGTTGGGACTGGCTCGACAGCAGTGAATTTGGTTTCACTGTGTTTGAATCCCCAAGTGCTCCAAATGGCTCACTTCTCAGCTGTAAAGTGAAAGGTAGGAGGTTTGCATCCACCCAGAGATGCCTTGGAAGAAATAAATGCCTGGCAATCTAGTTCCAAAAGGTCAGACAGACCTGATGGGCCATGGCCCTACTTTCAAACACACGGCATGAGTCAGAAGTGACTCCACCAAGACTGTGTGGGTTATTTTTGTTTTTAATCATGGATGGATTTGATCTTGGGTCCTTTAGGACATGCATAGATGTTTCCAATCTCTGGATTCCTGGGTCACAGTGGCATGCACTCCAAACACTCAACCTGTTTGAAGCTCTGGGAGGTGGAAGACCTAGGCTAGCACATTGTTGTTGCTCATTATGTGCCGTCGAGTCGCTTGCGACTCATAGCAACCCTATGTACAACAGCCCTAAACCCTGCTGTCCTGTGCCAATCTCATTGTCTCTGACACACCCACCCCGATTACCGCAGTCACTGAATCAATTCATCCTCCTGCACTGTCCCTCCACTTTCCCAAGCATGATGTCCCTCTCCAAGGACTGGTCCCTCCTTACAACATGTCCAAAGTATGTCAATCGAAGCCCCAGAATCCTTGCCTCCAAGGAGCAGCCCAGTTTAACCCTCTTCTGGACAAACTTGTTTGTTCTCCTAACAGGCCATGGCACATTCAATACTCTTCTCCAGCACCACAGCTCAAAGGCATCAATTCTCCTTCTGTCCTCCCTAGTCACTGTCCAACTCTCTGATACATAGCAAGTGATTGCAAAGACCATGGCCTGTCTCAGGTGCACCTTAGTTTCCAGAGTGACACTGATGGGAAAGTTAGGGCTAGCGCATAGGGTGATGAGAAACATAAGGTCTACCCATCCTACCCCCCTAAAGGTTCAGTCACCCTATCACACCCACTGACAGCTACTCCTAGAAGCAAGGTCACCTTGGTGACTGGCCGCTGACACATGAACAAGCCCCGCAGAGACCACCAGGACAGCCAGCTAAGCAGATCACAAACTGCTCATTCACAACATGGTGAACTAAACATTCTTCTTACGTTAGGCCACTACTTCTTGAGTGAGCTCTGGTGGCCTAGTGTGGTAAGAAGCTGTGCTGCAATCCTGAAGGCGAGCGGTTCAAATCCACCAGTTGTTCCACGCGAGAAAAATGGGCCAATGTCCTCCTGTGTGATGAACTGTTTCTGAACCTGCCAGAGGGTCAGCTATTGATCGGTTCTGACTTGATGGTACACAACAACAACAACAACAGTAGTTAAGTATGGGGGATGGGGAACAGGGAGGAAAATGTGCAACAATGAATGAATGGAAATCCAAGTTCTTTATAAAATTTCATTAAAATATAAAAATAATTAAGTCGTTTTCACACAGTAAAGCTAACTGATAACTACTGATTATCAGGGAAAGAGAAGACTTAGAACTCCTACATCCTCATGGAGATCACTGAAGGGTGTTTTTCCTCTCACTTTGCCCTATCTCCCTCTGGGATCTGAACATCTCCTTATGTCCGGGATTTAAAATATCATTTTCATTTACTTCTGTGGTTAATACACAAAATTATTGTTGTCCTTGGATGTTTCCTGAGCAAGCTCAGCCCTTCATTGTCTGATCAGATCATCCCAACTCCAGAAGAGCCAGTGAGCAAATGAAGAAGCCCTTCCTGCAGGAGACCCATTTCTGGAAAGAGAAGCTGCTGTGATGTGCCGTCAAGTCGGAAACCACTCATGGCTGACCCTCCAGCAGGTCTTCAGAGGCTGTAAATCACATGGAATAAGACTGTCCAGTCATCTCTTTTTTTAAATTTATTTTATTATTTTTGTATGAGTGTACCGTCAAATCAGATCTGACTGGTACAGGAGGAGATTGCCCCTCCTTCCCCGGCAGAGCATCTGGTGGATTCGAACCGTGCACCTCTGGGATTGTAGTTGCAGCTTCTTGCCACTAGGCCACCAGAGCTCCCCTCCAGTCATCTCTTGAGGAGCAGCTGGTAGATTCGAACATCCTGCCTTTGGGTTGCCAGCGCACTTTCTAACTAAAGAGGCCACTATCAGTGGCAAATATCTAACAAGCAGCTGCCAAGATGTTAGGGTTTATGATGGATCTTTCATTTAGCAACTCTCTTCGGAGATTAGAATCTGATGCCTCCGAGACGCAGCTTAAGGATTTGTACATCCAACAACTTCATCTGGTGTCTCTAACCCTCAGGGAATTTTGGTAAAGCCAGCCTCTGAGAAGCCCTTTCAGACTGGGCAGGTGCTTCTTGTTGGTGTGAGGTGCCATTAAGTTGAGAGCACTCACCTGAGCCTATGACCAGCGGATCTGAATCCTGTCCTGTCCTGCTCCCCCGACCACGCTGGCATCCTTGAGCCCATGCCTGCAGTGTCAGTCCATCGTGCTGGGGGTTCTCTCTTTTGCTGACCTTTCCAAGCATAATCTCGCTTTCCAAGGAATAACCTCTCCTAACAACATGCCCCGTGCATGTGAGATGAAGTTTCACCTCTTTGCCGCTAAGGATCAGTCTGGCTGCACTTTCTCCAGGACATACCTGTTTGTTCTTTTGGCAGCCCCTGGGACACTGAGTACTCCTCCCTAAGACGGTAGCTCAAAAGTGAGGAGAAACGGTTGCAAACATCCATCAATAACTGGAATGTGGGCTGTGCAAAATATGAATCTAGGAAAACTGGATATGGTCTAAAATGAAATGGTACATTAGGTGCGAGGGAGCATTTAAAAAGCCCCAGTGCTCAGAACATTTAGAACAGAATCTGTAAAGGTGGGGTCCAGGCATCAGCAGTTCTCAGAGCGCCCAGATGAATGCAGTGTGCTGTCAAACAGGACACACAGTGATTTCTATGACTGAGGAGCAGGCAGCTGGCTTTTTCTTCATTTGTATGGAAGTTATCCTTTAACAGCATGTTTCCTCGGTGGCCCTGCAATGGGTTTCCAAGGCTGTAAATCCGCAGGAGGAGACTGCCCATCTTTTCACCTGTGATGCAGATGGTGGATTCGAACTCCCAGCGAGGCTCTGAGGCTCTGTCTTTGGCTTAGCAGTGCTATAGATGAGGCCACCAGAGTTCCCGTGTGATGATGAAGGTGTATTGATTCCTAGGTACGTGAAATGCTGCCCTGAACACGTCTTCTTGGTTTTCTCCCACAACTCAGCTCTTTTTCTTTTTTTAATTTTTATTATTTTTGTGTGAGTGCACCATCAAATCAGATCTGACTGGTACAGGAGGAGATTGTCCCTCCTTCCCCGGCAGAGCATCTGGTGGATTTGAACCGTGCACCTCTGGGATTGTAGTTGCAGCTCCTTGCCACTAGGCCACCAGAGCTCCCCTACAACTCAGCTCTTAAAGGAACCTTACCATTCAAATGATTTCCCAGAAAGCAGCTGAGTTTTCCTTCCTAAGGGAAACTGCTTATATTTGATAAACCACTGTTTGGGGATAAAAGGTTTTTCTTCTTAGTGGGATAAACACTATGAAGAGAAACTAAAGGGCAAGCTTGGAGCATCAGTAATGGCAGTAGATCCTGCTGGGCTCTGTCCATATCCTGGAGCCCTTTGTCGTTCCCATGTCTGGGGCTCCAGGTGTGCGTGCACCTGGGCCTCTGGGCTGGAGAGGGGCATTCAGGCTACTGCAACTGCTGTTCAGGGGACGTGAAGACCACAGGCGCCTGGGAACTCACGTGTCCACTGAGTAAGCAGTCCTCAAGCAATGCCTGGCCAGGCAGCCAGGTGAATACCCTCGTTCTCCTGCCCCGATCAAGGGTGCACCGGTGGCCTCCTGGCACTGCCAACCCAGAGGGGCACTGTTTGAAGCCACCAGCGGCCCCTTGGGAGAAAGATGGGCAATCTCCTCCTGTGTGATTTATTGCCTCTGAAAACTCACTGCAGGGTCAGGTATGGGTCGTTTCTTACTCAGTGGTACACAACAAGAAATTGCTTCCAATCAGGAAAATTCTGAGGCGACCTACTCTCTCCAGGGGAGACAGAACCAGTCACTGTCACCTCATCACCACTATGGGACATTGCTTCATGTCATCCTATTCCTTGGTCCCTTCCGTTACCGGTCCACATTCCCCTACCCTGTTGGCTTTTCTTTGGAAGACTCTTGATAAACCGTATTCAGTGACTCCTCACCTCGGGGGAAGAAAACAATCGTAGACGGCAACCCCCAAGGGCACCCTGACCATGGCCTTCACAGGAGCACTGACCTTCATCTCTAATGCAGAAGGCGCTGTGCACGCCACCAGGAAGTGGACTGTTCTCGATCCGCACGTCAACGGCTCTCAGGCTGTGCTGTTCACCACTCCCCCTGCTACACACAGTTGTTCTGAAACAAGCAAAGACAATCCATCAGGAGAATTCCTCTAGGAAAAAAAAAGATCAGGAAGTGCAATTCTTTTCTGCTATCAGCTCTGTACCAGTAGAGATTTTTCTTATTTAGAAGCTTTAGCTGAAAGTAAAATACTCTCTCTAAATACAAGTGTAACTTCAGGAAGGCATGTTGTTGTTGTGTAGTGCTGCTGAGTGAGTGCTGACTCGCAGCTGACTCTCTAGCGGGACTTCAGAAGCCGTTAATAGCACAGGAAGAGACTGCCCATCTCCTGTTAAGCAGCTGGTGGATTTGAACTACGTGCCTCTGGAATTGCAGGGCAGCTTCTCAGCACTAGGCCACCAGAGCTCCCATGAGAGCACAGGTGATGTTTAAATTGAGGTCATATATATCAATCCACATTTCAGAGGTTGTATATATTAATGGACGTTGAAATAGACTGTAACAGAAAGAAATCATATAAATCTCAAACCTGTAACCACTTTTTTAGCAGTCAAATGTGTGAATTATTTGCACCACCCAGGAATTCCTCTGCATGGTAATAAAATTTGTAAAGTTGATTCTGATTTACAGAGAACATACAGGAGCTATATTCTTTAAAAGGCTAAATTCTTTACAGTAGACTGCCAGGGAGTAGCTGGTGGGTTTGAACTACGGACCTCTCAGTAGCCGAACACTTAAATCACTGTGCCAGGAGAGCTCACTTTCTCTGTACGTTAAAGCTTTATTAATCAATTAAAACCCAACAAATAACTTTCATTAAAGAGTAAGTAGAATCAGTAATCTGTAAAGAACTCATCTTTCGTCAGTTTGTCAGTTTCTCATGGTGCTTGTGGCAATGAAGCAGTATTGAAGTCTTTCCAACTTCAGTTGATGAGAACGACTTCTGTCATCTTTTTGTTGTAGTTGATGTCCTTCTGCTACACTGTAAGTTTTGAATTCTGGGGCACTAACATGCATCAAGAAAGGCAAGGCAAATGCTTACACAGACCAAACATGAGTGCCAATGCAGGACTTCTGCTTTTATTTTTTTTCTACTAGTTTATTTACAAAATTCTAATACAAATAAATGCAAACAAATTCTTTCAATTTCCCTCACCCTCCCATCAAATTGTACAACCCAATGATTAATCCCCCCTCCACCTGCACATCCACATCCCTCTGCTTCCAGCCTCTCCCACCCCTCCTGGATTCTTATACTCATTCTACAATAATGGTCTTATTCAATATTTACCCTTGTGGGATTGGGTTCACTCAGCATAATGCTCTCCAGTCCCTCCCAAGTTAGGTAATAATTTACAAAGTTACTGCTCCTGCATGCTGCATAGTATTCCATTGTGTGAATGTAGCATAATTTCTCAATCCGTTCGTTTGTGGTTGGACATTTGGGCTGTTTCCATGTTCCATGACTTCTGCTTTTAAAGGGAAGGATTCTTTCATACAAACTCTGGAATCCATTTCTCCTCAACTAACATAATGCATCCCAGGATTTGATTCCATGTCAGTATTGGTGACAGAAGACTCTTTCAATGGGAAAGGTTACAACTATGTGTTGAAAAGGAAGCTCTGATGGCCAAGTGGTAAGGAGCTACACTTCCAATTGATTAATGCTTGAGACAGGTGAACCTTATTCCCTAAAGTGAAGTCCTTGCTCATTAGCACTTTGACATTGTCCTTGGCAGCACATTTGCCTAATGTAGTAGTGTCTCTGACTTTTTTGACCATGGGTGTTGACTGTAGGTCAAAGGAAAACAAAATCAATGACAATTTTAATCTTATGTCTCTTAATCGTTATGTGGCTTATTAGTGCAATCATGAGGATTTTTGTTTTATGTTGAGAAGTAATGCATATTGAAGGCCATGGTCTTTGATTGCTTTGAAATAGCATATCATTGAAAAAATACAACAACAGTCTTTGTTTTCTAACTGGAGAGTACAATACGGATCTCTTTGTATTTAAATCTGTCATCTTCTAAAGAGCTTTCTATTAATCCTGCCTGTTCTCTTCATTTGTCTATTTCCTCCTCTTGGAAGGTTTGAATAGGGTTTGTGCTTTGTTTTCTTAAATAATTATCTTTTAAAAAATATATTAGTTTGTATTTTTGTTATGTGCCACCAAGTCATTTACAACTCATAGCGATCCTATGTACAATAGCTCAGAACTCTGCCCTATCCTGAGCCAGTCTCACTGACTCCGACACACCTAATCCCAGTTATCTACTGAATTATGTCCTTCCAAAAGATGTTGTAAATCTTTTTTTTTAATGAATAATCTTTTAATGTTTCACATTTTTTTCACCCCAGATTTGTTAATCAAAAGATGTTGTAAATCTTAGCCCCTATGTCTGTGGTCACAATCTCATTTGGGAATGGATTGTCTTTGCTATGTGTTGTTGTTATGTGTCATTGAGTTGCGAGTTGCTTGCGACTCCTAGTGACCCTGTGTACAACAGCTCTAAACCCTGTTCTATTCTGTGTCAATCTTATTGTCTTTGAAACACCTATCCCTATTACCCCAGTGACGGAATTAATCCATCTCATCAAAGTTCTTCCCCTCCTGCGCTGTCCCTCCACCCTCCCAAGCATGATGTCCCTCTCCCAAGGACTGATCCCTCCTTGTAACATATCCACAGTATGTCAGACAAAGCTTCAGAATCCTTGCCTCCAAGGAGTAGCCTGGTGTCTCAATAGAACAGTGATGGAGCCCCACATGAGCCCTGAGTGAGAAAGGAGTCTACATAGGAACCCCAAGGTAGAAAGGAGCCTCAGATGCATCCCAAGCTGAAAGGGAGCCCCTGTAGGAACCTTGAGTTAGGAAGGAGCCTCATAGGAACCCCCAAGTTAGGAAGGAGCCCCTGTATGAACCCTGAATTAGGAAGGAGCCTCATTAGGAACCCCCAAGTTAGGAAGGAGCCCCTTTAAGAGCCCTGAGTTAGGAAGGAGCCCCATAGGAACCCCCAAGTTAGAAGGGAGCCCCTGTAGGAGCCCTGAGTTAGGAAGGAGCCTCAAAGGAACCCCCAAGTTAGGAAGGAGCCCCATAGGAACCCCCAAGTTAGAAGGGAGCCCCTGTAGGAGCCCTGAGTTAGGAAGGAGCCTCAAAGGAACCCCAAGGTAGAAGGGAGCCCCATAGAAGCCCTGAATTAGGAAGGAGCCCTGAGTTAGGAAGGAGAGCAGGCAGGCTCGCTGACTCACCCAAGGCTGCCATCGGCCAACCAGCCCGTGGCACAAACCGAGAAGGAACAGTCCTGGACCACCCTCCGCAGCTCGTCCGCAGACACGAGGTGGGCACCCTTGCTCCTGCAGGAAAGCCGAGCTGCCTCCAAGGCCAGCCCCTGGGAGCCGTTCTGAGACGCCAGCACAAAGAGCTTCCCTGTGTGGACAAAAGCACAAAACACCAGCTGACTCCAGCATCCACGGGCATGGGATCTCGCAGACTCACTCAGGGCAGACACGGGCCACAAATGTTTCATATTCGCCTACAGACCGGAGTACAATAACTATGCCACCACATTCTATGCTTGGAACAAGGGGTGGCAACTGCATTGATGTTGTAATCCATTTTTTTTATCTTGTTTTCACCTTTTAAAAAGAAAATGTAACCAAATTTTCCCCTTTTAGAAGGTGTTTTACAAACACCATATAGAAAGCCTCATTGCCCCAGGTTCCCCTGGTTTAAGTCACACGATTTCCAAACCACTGATTCGGGCCTCAGTGCTGCCTTCGTCTGCCTGTGAGCTGTGATGCTCGAGAAGATTCCTGAATGTCCCATGAATGGCCAAGAGAACAAACAAGGTCGTCCCAGAGGAAGTAACCAGGGCGCTCCTTAGAGGCAAGGAGGCTAACACTTCATCTCACATACTGTGGGTGTGTTGTCTGGAGGGGCCAGACCTTGGAAAAAGAAAACACGCTGGAAAAGGTGGAGGGTCAGAGAAAGAGAGGTCGACCCTCAACCAGATGGACGGGCCCAGTGACTGTAACAATGGGCTCAAGGACATTGCAGCTGAGATCAAGGTTGTTCACAGGGTCACACCGAGTCACAGCTGGCTTGATGGAACATAACAACAACTATATTCAAGAGCAAGTTTCAGGCTTTTCTAACATCCATTTTGATTTGTCCTTGTCTTTTTAATGACCCTTTGCTCTCTTCATCTATGATGTCCTAATGTCACGCTAACCACCAAAGGTTCTCATGGAACTGGTTTTGTTTCCTTCAACTTCAATTTGAACTTGCACAAGAGTAACTGATATTCTGTTATACTGGCCCCTGGCTTTGTTCTGACTGCTGTCAGCTCCGTCTGCCGATGTAATAAATTTGATTCCTGTGTCTTCCACCAGGTGAGGTTCATGTACAATAGTCATTTATGTTTCTTTAAAAGAGTATTTTTTTATTATTATTTTTGTGTGCGTGTACCGTCAAATCAGATCTGACTGGTACAGGAGGAGATTGTCCCTCCTTCCCCGGCAGAGCATCTGGTGGATTTGAACCGTTCGCCTCTGGGATTGTAGTTGCAGCTCCTTGCCACTGGGCCACCAGAGCTCCCCTTAAAAGAGTATTTTTTTAAATGAATTAATCATTGTGTAAAATTCAGTCGTGCAACAAAAAAATCTCCCAATAGGATTAAGACAATAGCATGACAATAATACAAGAAAATAAAACAAGCAAGAAAAAAAGGCGAAGGGGGAGAAGACTAGAGCAGGGATCAGAGCTGTTGTCCTCAGGGTCGCTATAAGTAGTAAGGGACTCGACAGCACATAACAACAAGTGGCCTTGTGGTAAACCTGCAGTGCAATCCCAGAGGCATGTGCTTTGAATCCCCCAGCTGCTTCATGTGAACAGAGTTCTGTACAGAAATGATGTCAGTCAAAGAACAAAGTTTAGGTCTTTTGTGCAAAACTTACTGTTTGTTGGATTTGACTTGATGACACTTAATCACTGCTAAGTGGAACTAGTGCTTTTCTATCTGGAGGAACACTCTTCCACTTTGTACATCACTCTTTGGCAATGTGCTTTATGAAGTCACCTGGGTTGCTGTGATGCTGAACCTTGTACCACTGGGGTATCAAATACCAGAATGGTTTCCCAATGTGGACAGTGTTTGGTGGAGCTCCCAGTTGTAAAACAGGTTTGGAAGCAGGTGTGGCATCCACTTCCTAAATCACATGCTTCTGGAAACTATGAACTTGGAGAAATGACGACAGTTACAGAAAGACATTAGGTCTTTTCTTCATAGAGTCACTACGAGTCACACTCGACTCAATAGCAATCAACAACAACAAAAATACATAAGAATGATTGAATGAAGACCTGTGAGAAAAAAAACAAACCACCCAACCAAGCCCACTGCTGTTGAGTCTATGCCAGCTCACAGCAGCCTGATGAGATACAGCCCCGCCCCACAGCCCCGCCCCACAGCATTTACAAGAGGCTAAGTCAAAGGCAAAATGTCTCATCTTTCTCCCGGGAGCCGCTGTTGGGTTTGAACTGCTGACCTTTCAGGGTTTAGCCAATGCACAATTCAAAACACACAGGAATAGACTCAACTAAAGGAGAGCAAAACACTTGTACTCTGAAAACCACAATACACTGAAAGAAGTTAAAGATGAACGAAATTAATAGAAAGACCATATGCATAGACGAAAAGTATTGTTAGGATGCACTGCACCTCAAATTGATCTACAGACTCAGTACAATTCCTATAAAACCCAAAGCACCTTTGCTGATACTGAAATTCATAGAGAAATTGAAGGGTCCCAGAATAATCAGGATAAGTTGGAAGAATCACAGGAATCACAGATGGACAGTTTCCTCCCATTAAGAATCACAGCACCAGGGAGCCTAGTGACCTAGTGGCAAGAAGCTGCACGGCAATCCTGAAGGGGAGTGGTTCAAATCCACCAGGTGCCCCACTGGAGAAGAAGGGGCAATCTTCTCCTCTGCCAGTCGGATCAGATTTAACCATACACAACGAGGAAAAAGAAAAAAAATAATAATTGCAGCCTGGGAATTTGACAATCACTCTGAGTCAGAACCGCTCAGTGAGAGTTGAGTTTTGAGTATTTAGAATGGGCTAAATTGTATTCAAATTGCTTTCTAAATATTCACTCATTCAATCCTTATAACAACAACTCTATACTCAGCTCATTGCCACTGAGTTGGAACAGACTCACAGTTAACCCTCTAGTGAGTTTTCTGAGGCAACACCACAGGGGCTTGTCCACATTTCCCCTCAGGAGCAGCTTCTAGATTTGAACTACCCACCTTTGAGTTGGCAGCACAACTCCTTACCCACTCAGCTGCCAGAGTTCTATAAGGTTGGTGCTTCCAGAGAATTATTCTTATGGACGGTGAAAGAGGGGAAGGCCCTCTATGAGGTGGATTGATTCAGTGACTGGGGTAATCGGGACGGGTGTGTCAGAGACAGTGCAATTGGCACAGAATAGAGCAGAGTTTAGGGCTGTTGTACATAGGGTCGCTATGTGTCACAACAGCACATAACAACAACAAGGGTTAGAATAGTCAAGATGGTGCTCTGGTGGCCTAATAGGTAAGGAGTTGTGTTGCCAACTCAAAGGTGGGTTGTTCAAAGCCGCCAGTTGCTCAGTGGGAAAAAGAGAAGCAATCTTTGTGCAGTTTACAGCCTTGAAAACACCACTGGAGGATCAGCTATGAGTTGATTGGACTCAAGAACATGTAAAACATTAACTTGAATAAAATCTCACAGCAGATACAAAACTAAACAATGTGGTACACTTATCAGTGATTGTAACCATTTGTTATCCTACCTACAAATAACAAAACCACCAGAAAAATTCTTTTGTGCATGAAATTATGAGATACATACCTAAGTAAAACATGTGTCCAAAGGAGAAATTGCAATGGAAATAAAAGCATATTTTCATTCAGGGGACAAAAGCTGTGGTGAAAGTAAAGCATATTTAAGGAACACTTATACCCTCAGATGCTTATATTTCTAAGATGACTAGTTGGAAATGTACAAAGCTAGAAGTCGAATGAAAGAAGTAATAAAAGATGTAGCCAAAAAAATAAATGAAATTGAAAGCAGAAAAACCATGAAGAAAATTAACAAAATGGCTTCATAAAAAAATAATAAAATAAATAAATTATTAGCAAACCTGATCAGGGTAATCATTATGCAAATTACCAATATCAAGACTAAAAGTGGACATTATGGATTCTACAGGCACTGAACAGAGAAGAGATCATGATGTCATATATTGAATATATTTGACACCTCAGAGAAACTGGACACATTTCTTTAAAAGCAAAATGGACATAAAGTGGGCTAAGAAATTATTAATATTCCTTTATCTGCTAAATAAGCTATTGAAAAATCTGCCTATAAAAACTTGAGGCACAAGTGGCCTCACTATCAAACATTTTAAAGAGAGGAAAAAACCAACAACAAAACCAACAAATTCATCTTACAGGAATCCTCTGAGAATAGAAGGAATTATAGTCATCAGAGCTATCAACAACTGGCAGGACCAGTCCAAGAAATCAAAACCATAAGCGAAGTACTTCATGAACCTACAGGCAATAATCCTAACGCGGTTTCCGTCATTCCAGGCTCAGCGCTAGTTCTTTTCTTCCCACTGTAAGTTCTACCTTTATCGTCCTCCCCGTCCATGCTCACAAAGACCCCATCCAGGACAGATGACTATGACTCATGATTTTCCCTTCAGCCCAGATCCCTTCGGTTCACCTCTCTCACCTGGACAACTCAAACAGTATCCAGTACAGAGTGTCTCTCTCTCCATGCAGATGTGCTCCAATACCACCCACTTTCCTGCATGGCAAACCAAGGCGATGTTTTCAAAATGCAAATCCAAGTGTCGTTAGGTCTTCCTACTCCAGTGCTCCAGAAATACCCACTATACAATCCTAACTTCACAAAAGCTTGAGCCCTTTTTCTCTAGCCGCTCTGTCAATCCATCTCACTGAAGGGCTTATCTTTTTTAATTTTGGTTGGACTTTCCAATTTGCATTTAAAATACTATAGAATAAGATGTCTTTCCCCAGGGATTGTCCCCTCTTGATAACTTTTCCTAAATCACGTGAGACAGAGTCTCCCTATTTATGCTTATAAGGAGTGTTCTGTCTCTATTTTTTCCTAGACAGATTTCTCATTCTGCCAGTCAACATTCTTCACAATCACCTTAATTCCGACGTATCAATTCTTTTCGGTCTTCCTCATTCATTACCAGCTTTACCATGTATATGAGGTGAATGAAAAAGTCATGGCTTGAATTAGGTGCACTTTAGTCTTCAAAGTGACATCTTTGCTTTTTAACATTTTAAAGAGCTGTGAGAGGGAGCTCTGGTGACCTAGTGGCAAGAAGTTGCACTGCAATCCCAGAGGTACACGGTTCGAATCCACCAGATACTCTGCTGGAAAAGGAGGGGTAATCTCCTCCTGTACCAGTCAGATCTCATTTGACGGTACACAAACACACAAACACACACACACACACACACACTAAAATTTAAAAAAAATTTAAAAAAAAACAACCACCAGCATTTTTTTTTAAAAAAAGAGCTGTTAGAAGCAGATGTACCCAATCTGTAATGTGTCATTTGATTTTTTGACAGCTGTTCCCATGAGTGTTGGCTGTTGATCCGAGATTAAGGAAATTCTTGACTGATCAGATCTGATCAGTTTCTCTAGGACTTGAAACCATTCAACGACTTCATTTGCTTTCCTGGATGAAGACAAAACGTGGTCTATGAGGTCTACGTGCCCCTCAGCCAATTTCTCTAGCATTACCTCGAACCACGTTCAGCTAACACCCTCAGCTCCAATCACTCTATCATCACGTGCCCTAGTTCTCCCACCACCTGCAAGGTTCTCTGTGTGCGTGTGTCCCGCTTAATCCCTCTCCGCTATAAAATTCACTCAACTTTCAGATCTTCCTGCACCAAATGCCCTCAGAACACTTTCCATCTTTTAATCTCCTCACTTAACCAAACTGTCATTTCAAGTTTTATTCCTTTAATTAGTTGCTTAAGAACTCTCGCCTCTCATTGGATTTTAGGTTCACTGATCGCAAAGACCTGTTTCTTATTTTATCCTTACCAGTAAGCTACAGTATGGATGGTGAAGAGTTTGAGATAGTTAACAGTTTTAGTTTGCTTGGCTTCATAGTCAACATTCTTGGTACCAGCAGCCAGGAAATGAAGAGACGAATTGCATTGGGAAAGTCAGCTGTGAGGGACCTCTCAAAAGTACTGAAGAGCAACAACATCAGGCTGGAGACTAATGTGCGCCTGATCCAGGCTATAGTCTTCGCAATTATATGCTATGCATTGGAGAGTTGAGCAGTGGCTAGGGATGATAGAGAATTGATGCCTTTGAGCTGTGGTGCTGGAGAAGAGTGTTGAACATATCATAGACTGCTAGGAGAACAAACAGGTTTGTCCTGGAGAGGATGAAGCCAGGATGTTTCTTGAAGTCAAGGATTCTGAAGCTTCGTCTGACATACTTTGGGCATACGGCATGGAGGGACTGGTCCTTGGAGAGGGACATCATGCTTGGCAGAGAGGAGGGACGGCGCAGGAGAGGAAGAGCCTCAATGAGATGGATCGATTCTGTGATTGGGGTGCTGGGAATGAGTTTGTCAGAGATGGTGAGGTTGGCACAGGATAGAGCAGGGTTTAGGGCTCTTGTACATAGGGTCGCTATGAGTTTCAGTGACTCTACGGCACATAACAACAACAGCAACCAGTAAGGGCAGTACCTGGCATATGAGAGCTACTCAGTAACTATCTGTTCAATTAACAAAACTTCTATAGTCATAACAGTGCAGGTACATTCAGATAATGCAATGATTTTTCATCTTTAAAAGTATGGAGATACAAAATGCACGTCTAATTGTTGTTATTAGTTGCTGTCAAGTCGACTGTGACTCTTAATCACCCTCGGAACATCAGATCTGAACCCTGCCTTATCCTGAACCATTCTCAGCACCTCTGATGTGCTCAAGCACTGTTAAGAATCACTGTATCAATCTTATAAAACTAGCAGGTTTCTAGTTGGAATTTTTTTCCCTTTGACTTCTTTTAAAGACATTTCTCTCCAATTAGATATTTTCCATTATCTGTCACATGTCACAGTATAGCTGAATATTTCTTATTCTCCCACCCATCCTGTTCCAATCCTAAATGCACACAACTAAATATGAAAAGTATGTAGAAACAAATCCTTCCATGATATCCTTACAAATTCTTATACATATCTTATCGAAACTGAAACTCAGCAAATGCAAGTTTCTTGAAAGGAAATCTAACTCTACTTCTCCACCAGGAAAGGAAGAAGAGAGGACAGGAGGCATTTCTGGCAAAAGAGAACAAGGAAGCACGTGCTCTCATACTGCTGCTACTTTCTTTTTGTCCTATGATATTTCTGCGTTTAATTTTCTACGACCCACATCAATAGACAGAATGTACTGACCACTATTTGACAGTCATTCCACTCAGTCATAATGCGTGAAGTCCGAACGCCTCAGGAAGCATACAGATGGTTGGTTCTCCAAAAGGAATTAGAGTTGGCTCAACAGCATATGTAATTCAAGTTAATAACATCTCAATTTATTCCACTTGCCATCTTTAAAATTAGTTTAATTTTCACAACTCAGTACCAAATAAGAAAAAGGGTGAAAACCCACTCAAACAACAAATCACTATGATTGCTAATAAGTAAGATGGTTATTTTTGTTTATTACACCTCCTCCAATGTTCTGAAATAATGGTCATGATTGCACATGATCGTGAATATACTAAAAGCCACTAAATGGTGCATTCCAAAATAGTGAATTTTGTATTACTTGATATTTATCTCAGCTTTATTAAGCAGCAATTAGCAGTGCCTTTACCAAAAGAACAAGAAAACAACACATCCTTAATTAGCAACAAAGAGCTCTTTAGCACTTGGGACAATATCTGTAATTTTTTTCTTGTTTTCTCCCTTTCCCCAAACTATCACACCTCTTTTTGTCCTATCCTCTAGTTACACCCAACATGGTTAAGTAGGAAAGACACCTTAATATCCCTGTTACAGGTCCAGGGCAGAGAGCTCTTCCCTCCAGCCACCCAGCCCGTCCGTCCGTCCATCCGGATTTGGAGTCACAGGAGCCCCTCGTGGGTGTGAGAGTGCCTGGCTCCGAAGCTGCTGGCCTCAGACCCTCCAGCACCAAGTCAACGGGGTTTTGTTTCCAAATCAAAACACAGCTGAATTCGCTTTTCTAAGCTGAACTGATGCGGACTCTGGTCTTTTAAAGGAATGATTAAAAGCTGAATGCAGCTTCAAGTAACAACAAAAGGGGGGGGGGCAATTAGTGATTTTGCAGTAAACTAGCCCCTAAGGTCTCCCTCCTCATCTCCCAGGGTATCTCCACCTTTACCCTTCTTTCCAATCACTGGCAATTTTATTTCCCATTTCCCCTATTATTCAGGTTTTTTTTAAATGTTATTTTTAACCGAAGTTTACAGGAAGATTGACTGGGTTTTCATTCATTCATCGTTGCCCACTATGCTCCCTCGCTCTGCCCGGGTTCACTCTGTAATGCATCTCTCGTTTCTGATTGTTAATTGCCATACATTTAATGTCTACAATTCTCGAATGTCTTCGTCCCTTTTCCCAAAACACTCTCCCCTCTGTCCTTTGCCTCTTTTCTTCCTATTCCTCTTTCTGATTATGCTGAACTAAATAAAAATGTCTGAAGCAATATTCTAAACACTGCCTTGCCGTCCAGAAGCGCATTCATTTACTACCCATTGAGATAAAAGAGATGGTGGAAGAAGACATCTCTCCAGTGCAGGTTCGAAGGCACCCCTCGACGTGACTTCATTTTAAAGAGTTCCCGGAGTTATCACAGAAGCTAGCGCCTGCAGCGCGCCTGGCGTGGAGGGAGGGTTCACGATATCGGGGTGGGGGGCGATGGGGCGCGGGCACGGGGGGACTTGGAAGGGCTGGATCAGAGCGTGGGGTGCAGGAAGTCGGCTCGCCTCGTTCCCTCCCAGGCTCTCCAGTGGCCGCGTGTTTTGGAGCGAGCAGCCCCAGCTAGCTTCGGATCCCCCGCGCGCCGCCCCGGACACTCACCATCGGCACGCACGGACAGGCGAGCCAGGCCCAGCAGGAGCAGCGCCGCTGACCACAGAGCGAGCAGGCGGCTCGCGGGGCCCCGGGGGCCGGGGGCGTCGGCAGCCATGGCGCGGGCGCGCGGGTGCGGGTGCGCTCCGGCGCCCCGGGAAGTGGCCGGCGTGCGCCCCTTGGCTGCGCGCTGCGCTCTGCTTGGCGAGCCCAGGGGGAGGAGCGCGCGGAGCCGGGAGGCCTGAGCTGCCGGGGCCAGAGCGCTGAGCCCCCACGAACTCCCGGGGGGGGGGGTCTCCTTCGTGGCGCCGGGGAGGCGGCCGCAGACGGGCCCCGCCTTCGCGTTGGGCACCTGGAGGCCTTGCTGCCAAAAGGGGCCTCGGCGGGGCGCGCGCGGTGGGCGCCTCTGGGCAGAGGGCGCGGGTGCGGGAGGCGGGGAGAGCAGGCGACAGGCTGCGGGGCACCCGCGCGCCCCGAGGTCCTCCCGAGGTCGTGCGCCCGGGAAGCCGAGCCCCTCCCAGAGGACTGTTAACAACTGCCCTCTGCTCCGGTTTGCAGCTGCGTACCTCCTGAAAAGGAGAGTTTAAAAAAAAAAAAAATTAAGAAGAATGCTACTTCATTGAAAAACAAGGAACTCATGAAATATTAGGCAAAATGGATGACCTTGGAGGACATTATGCTGAGTGAAATATCTCAGTCACAAAAGGACGAATATTGCACAGGGCCACTGTTGTAAAATGAGGCTGACATCATGGTTGAGGGAAGACAGAGAAGGAGGGAATCAATGACGTTTACTGCCTTGAAACAGAGGAGGAAGAGATTAAAAAAAGAATATATGATTGGGTATTTTTGTCATGACAGGAGTCCAGAATGAAGGCTGCACAGTGGAGTGGACTTGGGGGGAGGGATTGTATAACAATTAAAGAGTTTTTCTTTTCTTTTTCAAGGAGAAGCGTGAATGGGGGGAGGGAAAGGGGCTGGGCAGGAAGAAAAGTGCAACAATGAATGACTGGAAACCCTAGGTCTCTGTAAACTTTCATTAAAATTAATTAAAAAATTAAAAAGTGAATACATAAGAGCTATAAAAGACTTGGACAATTTGTTTTTTAAAAAAAGGAAGAAGAAGAATGCTACTTGCGGACCACATTCTAAGGAGTCAAACGCATGGGAAGAGCAAAACTCCACTTCCCTGAATAGGGTTCTTGAACATGGCTCAGGCCCCAGGTAATGCTTCCTTTACTCTTCCTGGTACCCTTGTTATTGTTGTGAGGTGCCACAGAGTTGAATTTGTGCTCATAGTGACTCTATGAAGAATGGATCTAACCTTACCCAGGATGCAGGCACGGTCGTCACCATCTCTGATGTATACGCTCAGGCCCATTGTTACCAGGACTGTATCAATCTGTCTTGTTGAGGGTCTTCTGCTTTTTCTCTGAACTTCCACTTTTCCCAGAAGGATGTCATTTCCCAAAGACTGGCTCCTCCAGATGTCTTGTCCAACATATATGAGATGAAGTTTCAGCATCTTTGCCCGTAAGGAGCCCCCTGGTACTCTTAGCATTCCGCAAAGAGAACTGATGGAATTGTTACCCCTCAAAGCTAGCAGTTTGACCCTGAGGCAACCTGAGTGATAGTCTTATTCTGGTCTTAGGAATCAACACCCTTTTAAGTGTCTCAACAAAGCCTGCTGCACAGATCCTTGCCCGCTCACCCCAAGCCTCTATCCTCACCTTCAGCCTTATTCAGTGGAGGAGAGGGAATTTACATTCATCATTGTTATTGTCATTGTGTGTCACTGAGTTGTAACCAACTCACAGCTGACCCTCCAGGGAGTTTTCAGAGGCAATACATTACCTGGGAGGGGGTTACTCATCCTTCTCCTGCAAAGCATCTGGTGGCTCTGAACTGCGTACCTTTGGGATCCCAGCGTGCCTCCATACCACTAGACCATCAGGGTTCCCATTCTTCACAGGTGGAGTAGTAATCAGTATTGCTGTTATGGGGACAAGGGTACCACTCTAGTATGTACAAATTCCTCTTTTTCCCCTCTCTCTTTTTTAATAATATGTGTGTGTACTGTCAAATTGGATCTGACTGGTACATGAGAAGATTGTCCCTTCTTCTCCAGCAGAGCATCTGGTGGATTCGAACCACACACCTCTTGGATTACAAATCCCTTTTATATTAATGTAAACTCATTGTCTGACTCACTGGGTCGGAACTGACCATAGCTGACTCTCCAGCGGGTTTCTGAGGCTGTAAATCAGGAGATTGATTACCCATCTTTCTCCCACAGAGCAGCTGATCGATTTGACCAACCAGGGAGGTACCACCTGTGTGTTAGCAGCACAATTCCCTGATGGAGAGGGGCCCCCACAGCTCCCTCAATTTAGGACTGCTCAACAAATACCTACAGTGTGCTGGTTGCACCTTCTCTCCTGTTGGATCTTGAATGATCCTTTAAATGTTCTAGAAACGGCCCTACTCCAGTGTAGAAGAGATTGAACAAAGTGCCGTATGCTGTGTGGAACAGATGATCTCCCATTTCACGAACTTAGAAAGACATATTGACAGACTTAATTTACCTACTTTTCTTTTTCGAGCGTGAAAACTGAGAGTAGAACCCTCAAATCTACCAGATGCTCTGCTGGAGAAGGAGGGGCAATCTCCTCCTGTACCAGTCAGATCCAATTTGATGGTACACACAGAAAACATAGTAAAATAAAATTTAAAAATTTTTTTTAAAAACCAACTGAGTGTAGAACCCACATCTGACTTACTACAGATGTCATTTTTTTTAAGTTTTTGGGATGCATGAGGCTGTTACTAATGACTAATTCCTTTGGAGAATAAAACTTGGCTTTTTAATTCCAAATAATTCTAGGTGTTAAGTACAGTGAGTCTTGGAATCATTCACACATAAGTATAAATTCATTTACTTCGCTGCTTCCCACATAACAGCTAGCTGGTACCACAAGGAGTGAGACTTCACATGTCTGGGATGAAGGGGACACTTTAGAGTGAGTCAGTGTGGAGAATAGAGGGGAGGTGTCAGAAGGCAGGGCCAGGAGCCACCAACAGACTCGCTCACAGCTCCAGCGCTGTGCCTAGCAATGCTTCTGTAAGGGTTCATCCACTACTCCCGCCGAGGTCAGTTTGTTACCATTGCTCTAACAAAGCAGCACAAACAGGATGGCTTATCAGAACAGAAACTGATTGACGCTCTGGAGGCTGAGATCCCAATGCGGCATGTCAGCCATGTTTATCCCAGAAGACCTGTCTGTGGTGGGGAAGAGGCTCCCTCACGGGAACTGTGATGATTGTAGAGGAATAAAGTATGACAGGGGAAAGAGGGTGTGAAGAGACAGCCTAATCTCTCCTTCTGGGAGCCCTGGTGGTTAAGCTCTCAATTGCTCACAGGGGGTTAGCTTTACAACCACAGCCCGAGCTGGAGAAAGATGGGGCAGTTTGTGAGTTGAAGCTCTATCACTTTTGCCTCCAAGAAGCATTATGACTATATTTGCTCCAAGACATATTTGTTTGTCAACAGCGATATGATGGGATTGAAAAGACCATCACTTTTCTTAGTCTCATGGTTGTCCTCAAGGTGACTTCTTTATAGTAGAGTTTCCCAGGACAATGTGCCATTTAATTTTCTTTTTTTTTTAAATTGCTGCTTCTAGGGTATTGATTATGGATCCAAGTAAAATGAAATCTTGGACAACTTTACTCTTCCTTTTAAAAAATTTTAAAAATTTATTTTAATGAAAGTTTACAGAGACTTTGGATTTCCATTCATTTATTGTTGCACACTTTCCTCCCTGCCCACCCCTCCCCCCAGTTCGCTTTTCTCTTTGAAAAGTAAAAAATAAATTCTTTCATTGTTACACAATCTCCCCCCCACTCTGTCCACTCCACTATGCAGCTTTCATTCTGGACTCTTGTCATGACAATAATACCTAATCATATATTCCTCCTAAATAGTTCTCTCCCTCATCTGTTTCAATGCAGTATACATTATTTATCCCCTCTTTTCTTAGTTTCCTCCCCACCCCGGTGTCAGTCCCACTTTACAACAGTGGCAGCATGCAGTATTTGTCCTTTTGTGACTGAGATATTTCATTCAGCATAATATCCTCCAGGGTCACCCATTTTGCATAGTATTTCGTGAGTTTCTTGTTTTTCAATGCTGCATAGTATTCCATTGTGTGAATATACCACAGCTTCTCTATCCATTCGTTTGTTGATGGGCACTTGGGTTGTTTCCAGCTCTTTGCTGTTGTGAACAAAGCTGTGATAAACATGGGTGTGCATATATCTTTTTTTGTATTGTATTACTGAGTGGTCCAGTTCATGTAGGTGCTTCCTATTGGTTGAGTCACTTGAAAGCTTGAGAGCACGAAGCATAGTAGTTACGAACGGTAGACATCATTCTCCCAGGTCCCAGCAAGGCAGAAAAAGAGGGATACGTGGATCTGGGGAGGTAAACAGAAAGCAGCCAACACAGTCCATTTACATAGTCATCTTCTTTCATTTGGGTACAATAGGAATGATAGTAATGACAAACTTGAAAATGCAAAATCATACCAACTTCCGTATTAGCTGAGGCTGATATCAACTCACTAATATCTGATTCAGAGTCTAAATTATCAGAGGCTCAGATTTTTCCTTTTTTAAAGGAATATTATTTAGTATTGTGAATGCTGCAGTTGCTGTTGATTGCCTTTGAGTCGAGCAGGACTCATGGTGACCCTTTGGACAAAAGGCCTGAACCTCCTCTCCAACTATCGACACTTATCAAAGTTCATAGAGTTTCCGGAGGCATGTTGTTTAGGAAGTGGATGCCACTCCTGCTTCCAAGCCTGTCGTAGTATAGCTGAGAGATCAGCTGGCCCAGTGAGCAGAAAGCGATGCTACCAAGCCAAAGGTGGGTGATTTTTAAGCCGCGGCCCTCGGGCCTGTCTTTCATTGGTTTTGTTCAGACATTCCTCTAGGTCGTATAGCCCTGGTGTACAAGTTGCCGTCCCACAGTCACTTGTGGTTGCTGTGAGGCTGAACACTGTGACACTGATGTGTCAAATACATTAATGGTTGGCTACCCAATGCGGACAGAGAGTGGGGTGGAGCTCTCCGATTAAAACAAGCATGGAAGGAGGAGTGGCATCCACTTCCATAATAGCTTGCCTCCGGAAACCCTATGAACCTGGAGAGAGGATGAAAGGCACCCAAGAGTCAAGGACTCTCCTTCATAGGGTCGCTATGAGTGGCCTGCGACTCAATGGCACTTAACAACAACAACATGTGCCATTGAGTTGTCTGCAACCCTATGTACAGCAGCTCTTAGCAAAGCTAATATAAATCAAAAGGAGAGGCCTCTAGTCTGCACTTCTACCTTCTATACATTCTTATTGAGTAACCTGTGAGACACACACGCAATCTCAGCTGGAAATGTCATGTAACGTGGAAGATAACCCAGGACCCATCACATTCTTTCTCATCATTTCCTGATGTAATAAAACTAGCTTCTCTTCCCAGGACAGTATGCAGAAGGATCAATAACTCAAATGTGCTCGGACACACGTGGATAGACATATTTAAGTCCTCATGACTTCTGGTCATTGTGGAAGAAGTATTAAAAGCCTCTGTAAGCCACTTCATTTGTTGTTGCTCTTGTCTGCTTTCTAGATGACATTGACTCATAGCTGACCTTCCCGTGGGTTTTCAGAGTCTGTAAATAGGGCAAGAAGATTTTACCCATCTCTCCTTCTTAGCATGGCTGCTGGATCCAAACCACTTGCGTTTGGGTTGGCATCTGACTTAGCAGACAGTTGTTCAGTTTTTAAAAAGTTTTACATGCGACATGAAGTTGCCTTGTCACCAACCAGTCTGTGGGAAATGTGGGACACTGTTAGATTTTTGTGAAAAGAGGCTGAAAATAGGAACTAAGGGATCTTGTCAGAGAACATTTAGTATGTTATGTGAAAGCTCTTGCTTTGGGAAAGGATCAAATGCTACGTGGCATATAGCTAGAGCTCTCAGGGTTCTGTCTAGTAAGTTTTTACTTTCTAATAAATGTTTTCTGTAGGGATTACTTTAAGAATTGAATGTTTAAGACATCATACTAGGAAAGGTGGAGGTTCAGACAAGGAGAGGAAGACCCTGCACATGGTGGATTGAGACAGTGGCTGTAACAATAGTCTTGAGCACGTCAGAGACATGAGGACGGCTCAGGACAGGGCAAGTTTCCCGCCTGTTGTCCACACGGTCCCTGTCACAGTCAATTCGAAGGCACAAAACATCAACAACTCTACTTTCATGTCTCAAGAGAGTTGGCCACAGGCATGTAAGTTGTCCAAAACGTTTGTTCCCTCATGGGATGGAAGGAGATCACTGACAATATGAAAATCAGAATATATTAATCTGCTGAAGAATCATTAGCAACCACTACAGAAGTTCTTGGTTATTTTCAGGCTGCTGTTCAAAGACAGCAATTTGGAAGACAACGTTTTAACTAACATGTGTAGTGCAGAAGGCCTATTTACATATCACTGTATGAACATGACTTTTCAATTAGATCAAATGACTGTTCTTCCAAAAACGAGTTTCATTCTTTTTTATTTCAAGCTTTCTTGTGCACATATGCTGCTTCTATTAATGGTTAAATGAGCCTAGTTCCATGGTGGTGCCAACAGAGACTTTAAATAGAAACATGGTTCAACTCTTTTCATCTAATATGTGAAATCAAAATAAGTGTTTTAGAAGCTCATCCTGTTAAGGAAGAAATATTTTATGTTATTTAACCAAATATGCTAACATTGAACTGTTTCTGATTCATAGCAACCCTATAGGATATTATGTAATTGACCCAGAATGTTTCCTAGGCTGTAATATTTTTTTAAGGAAGCATTTCTTTAGATGCTTTGAAACATCAAATTCTATAACCAGCTTTCAAAGTTTTCCCATTTTTTGCCACGAACAACTTATCCCCTTAACAGTCAAGTGCAATGCATTTCAGAAAGAGGCTGTAATTTTAATGGAAATAGACTGACATTTTTTTCAGCCTCAGAGCAACTGGTGGATTCAAAACTTTCACCTTTCAGTTAACGGTTGAACACTTAAACACTAGGCCACCACAGCTTCAACTTAAGGATATTGTTAATAATTTTTTCTAGTGGCTATACAAATATAGATTTTGCTGCTAAAATAGTATTTACACTGACTTAAGAAATGTCTTGATTTTTTAAAAATTCTTGAGTAAATTCTAATGCCATGATTTGTCATTTCAAGCAAGCTATGATATTCTTTAGTTGAGGTAACTTTTTTATAATTTATTTGATGGTGTTTTCTTTCCTCATTGAATCTTTATTTCTCCCCTATTTGAAAAAAATGTCTCTGCTTTTAACATGTCAAATTTCCTGGAATCGCCCTCTCATTTTCTGATTTTCTCTCTTTCCTTTACTGCTATATTTTCTGGAAGATTTTTTTCCTGCTTTATCCTCTAACCTGTCTCCTGTCTCTTGAGTTTTCATTTTTATATCATGTCTGAGTTTTCTAGCGTTCTTTTTTCTATACTCTGAAGAGTCCCCTTCTCAAGGCCGTTCGCTCTTTCTCATTATTGTCACGTCAGGACTCAGAGCTGACCCTGCAGGGGGGTTTCAGAGGCTGGAAGTTGCATGAGAGGAGATTGCCCATCCTTCTCCCACAGAGCAGCTGGTGGATTTGAACTACTTGTCTTTGAACTGGCAGTGCAACTCCTTACCCTTACACCATTAGAGTTCCTTATGAGCCCATTGATATTGTTGTGTGCCCACAAGTCAGAGCCAACTCATAGCTGATTCTCCAGAGGCTGTAAATGGCACAGGAGGAGATTGCCCATCCTTCTTCCACAGAGCAGCTGGTGGATTTGAACCGGGTGCCTTTGGGATTGCAGGGCAGCTCCTTAGGCCGCCATGAGGGCATTAGGTTCTTGCTTTTAAGGGTTCTGTCCACACTCTGTCTCCTCTAGGTTGTTTTTGTTTCCGTCTTCGTGTGCGGTTCTCTCTTCATTGCTGTCAAGTAGGACCCACCTCATATCTGACACTCCTCCACAGGTTTCTGAGGCTGGGAGTTGACTACTCATCTTTTTCTCACAGAACTGCTGAGAGGTGCAGAGATGCCTTTGGGTTCGCAGTGCATTTCCCTACATACTACACCACAGAGCTCCCTCCTATCTCTTTGGTCTATTTTTACAGTTCGTTTCTCTCAGATGTTGAATGATTCTGTGTTGTCTGTTCATCAGCATTTGAAGTCATTAAAGGATGTGCACTGTCTGAACTTTGATAAATGTTGATAGTTGTAGAGGGGCTTCAAGCCTTTTTGTTCATAGGGTCTCTATGAGTCTCAACTCAAAGGCAATCAACAACAACTGTCCCAACACTCTACAGAAGAAACCATCACAGTGATGAAATATTTTCATTTGTTGTTGTTACGTGTCCTCGAGTAAACACGATACTTTCATAATCTTTCTAGGCAGCAATGCTACAACCCATAGATTACACATTTATTTACCACTAGCAATCCAGTAGAACCAGGCGCATCCTTACAAAGCATTCCAAGGATTAGCACACTTTTGCTAGCAGACACTCTCAATTGCCTTTTTGGTTTGGCTTCACCTAGAGGGTTGTCATTAAGGAGATCAGACTTAAATAACTACTTTCTTTCCTGAGAGGGTCTTACAAAGACTAAAGAGAAGGGTGGGTAACTACTGAAGGGTGGGTAGTTACTGGTGGATAACTACTTTCTAGACTGTGTTTATTTGGTATCAGAAACTCATCAAATCAGAGCAAGAGTTCTGTGGAATTGGTAGCATTATCTCCATTTAGCAAACATAGATTTTCCCCTCAAAGTTTATACTCTTTCTCCAAAGTCACAAGGTAGGAAGCCGGGTCGTCAGCGACCATCTCCACAGTTTGGAGGAACCATAACAAATGGGAAGAGGGCCTTGTTCAAAGGCTCGGATGGGGCAGTTTCCCTGGCAGTGATCCTCCGTGGGGCTGGAAAGGCAGCGCAGGGGGCTTCTACTGGAACGGACGTTGGCCCTTCTGTTGTCTGTGTGTGTTTGTGTGCAGATAAAGTTTAGCTTCTCCTTCAGTGACACGGCTGGTGTCAATGTCTCCACTCTTCTGTCTCTAAGATCATTGTATAACAGGAAACTTTGGCCCTCCATGATTTTATTGAAGAATCTTGGAGCCCACTTTTGTCATCGATAGTTGCTATTCCTGGTCCTTAACCATTCTCAAGTTGTATTCTGTGCCAACTGCTACCATTTATGGCTGTAGTTAGAGGGGGGGTGTTTGGTTGTTGTTGTTTATATTTTTCCCCTAAATTAAATTCAAGGCTAAAATTGCTCAGAAAATGTAAAAAAAAAAGCATTTGCAATGACTAAATCACTGAAAATACAAAATTTGGTCATTCTATTTCCAGCCTCGTTTCTGTCCATACTTCTCCAACTACCCTTACTTCTTCATTATTTTCAACTTTGGCATTCCCAGTTTTCAGTCAAGCACCTCTCCAAATTATTGAGGAACAATGATGTCTGTTTGAGGACAAAGATGTACCTGATTCAGGCCGTGTTCTTTTCAGTTGCTTGCTATACATCTGAGAGCTGGACAGTGATTAAGGATGACATAAGAAGAATTGATGGCTTTGAGCTGTGGTGTTGGAAAATAGTACTAAAGACCCTATGGACAGGGAAGAGAACAAACAGAAATGTCTTGGAGATGGTAGAGTTCTCCTTGGAAGCAAAGATGATGAGGTTTTGTCTCACATACTTTCCTTATGTTGCTAGGAGAGGTTATTCGTGGGAGATGGACATCATACTTGGGAAGGTGGAGGGTCAGTGAAAGAGAGGAAGGCCCTCAACCAGGCGGATTGACACTGGGACTACAGCAAGGGGCTTGAATGTGTCAGAGATTGAGGATGACACTGGATAAGAGTGTTCAGATCAGTTGTTCTTAGTGTTGCTATGAGTCGTACTCAACTCAATGGCACCTAACAACTACTACCACCAGATTAGATTGAAGTAAAATTTGCTCTATTTTCCACTAATGCCAATGAAAAAATCCAATAGTTACCAATAGGTTTTTGCAAGTTTTCAGACGTTTGACTTCTCAGAATCACCTCGGGCTTCCAGTTCCTACGCTGCTTTCTGGTTCTCCACAGTGTCTGCCCCTGGCATCCACTCATGTGTGGAGTTCATTTATTATGTCTTTTCTTGATTTTCATCCAAACTTCACTTACTTAGGGCTTTTACTGTGAAGCACGCTTTTATCCAAAGTAAAAAAATGTAATGAAAGCTTATTGCATAAATGCAATAAAAACCTTAAAAATCAAGTATTGGACTTCTCTGTTTTTGAAAGTACTTTTGGCCACATTTCTATTTCCTTTACTACCTTCTTCTATTATTCTCTTCTCACCTCTCTCCTTTCTTCTATGCTCCCAAATTCTCCCTCTTTTTCAGATTCCCTTTCAGCTAGTTGCCTATTGTCACATAGAACACACCTCTTGTAATAAAACATTCCACGATGCTGATATTTGTAACTGACCAATGGAGTGAGATTAGGCTCTAGACTAGAGTCTCATTATTGATATTCAGAAGATTTTATCTTGGTTAAAATATTTCAGGGTTCGTTAACTCACAAGCAACCAGGGATGGGAAGGGAAAGGAGGGGAAATCACTAATTAGAGAAGAGACATGTGAACTTGGGTGAAGTTACATAAGTGAAAGGAAGAGCAAATTATAAGAAGGGAAAAGCAGCTCAATTTGAACAATGACAAAGAAAGATACTGGGAAATACACGAGAGTAAAAGGCATGAAAGTAAATATTATTACAAGGTTATCACACATAATCTTGCAGTAATAGAATTGCTATACGCCAAGTAGGAACTGACTCATAGCTGGCTCTCCAGAAGGTTTTCAAAGGCTGTAAATCACACAGGAGGATATTATTGTCTATCTTTCTCCCACGGAGCAGCTGGTGGAGTTGAACCACGTGCCTTGGAGTTGGCGGTTCAAAGGCAACCCCTTACCACTAAGCCACCAGAGCTCTTTATAATAGTATAGTTGTTGTTGTTTACCATCAGGTCAGAACTGACACATAGCTGACCCTCCAGTGGGTTTTCAGAGGCAGTTAATAGCACGGGAGGAGATTGTCCATCCTTCTCCCACAGAGTGGCTGGTGGCCTCGAACCTGTGCCTTCGGGATTGCAGTGTAGCTTCTTTCTACTAGGCCACCAATATCTGTGAGTGAATACACACACACACACACACACACACACACACACACACACAGGGAGCTCTTGTGGACTAGAGGCAAGAAACTGCACTGCAAATTCTGAAGGTACAGGTTCGAGGCCACCATCTGCTCCACGGGAGAAGGATGGGCAATCTCCTCCTGTGCGATTAACTGCCTCTGAAAACCCGCTGGAGGGTCAGTTGTGGGTCAGTTCTTACTCAATGGTACATAACAACAACAACACATATACGTTCATACACATCCCACACACACGTGAAAGCTAAGCTAAGATGTAAGAAGGCAAATTGGAACACATCCATGAATACATACTAATTTGGCAGGGAAGGTTTTTACATATGTATGTGCTGCAAATATATCCAAGTATGTATAAGGGGGACATTCTGAAACTTCTTAGCTATGGTCAAACACTTTGAGGGACAGAGTCTCTGATCTTGGGGTCTTAGGGTCACAGTCTCAAAGAATATCTAGGTTACTTGGTGTATTTAATCATATACTTCAGCCTCTCCAGTGGCAACTCATCCATGGACATGGTAAGCTCATTTGAGATCCCTTTATTACTCCACTTATTCCAAAAACCCTTAATCTAGTACCTAAAATGGGAATCCCAGAAAATTCTCTTGTTCTTATGTGAAACTTATTCTTGGACCAGGAAGCAGTCCTCAGACTAGAGCGAGGAAACACTGGTTCAAAATCAGGACAGGTGTACACCAGGGATGCATAATCAGGAAAGGTGTACACCCATCTCCATACCTTTTCAATCTATATGTGGAACAGATCATTCGAGAGGCTGGGCTCTAGGAGGAGGAGGCTGTATCAAGATTTGAGGAAGACTCAACAACCTGCATTATTCAGATGACACAACCCTGCTTGCTGAAATTGAGGAGGACCTGAGGCTTGAAGATCAAAGACTGCAATCTTCAATATGGATTGAAATTCAACATCAAGAAAACAAAGATTCATACCACTGGGCTCATTGGTAGTGTCATGATAGATGAGGAAGAAATTGAGATTGTTAACAGCTTCTGTTTGTTTGGCTCCATAGTCAACACTCTGGGTATGAGCAGCCAGGAAATCAAAAGATGAATTGCACTGGGGAAAATCTGCTGTGAAGGACCTCGCCAGAGTACTGAAAAGCAACCATATCATTCTGGAGAGTAAGGTGTGCCTGATCCAGACCATGGTCTTTGCAATTACTTGTTATGCATCAGAAAGTTGGACAATGGCTATGGATAATAGGAGAATTGATACCTTTGAGCTGTGGTGCTGGAGAAGAGTACTTGAAAATACTATGGGCTACTAAAAGAACAAACAGGTTCATCCTGGAAAGAGTGAAACTGCTACTCCTTGGAGTCAAGGATTCTGAAGCTCTTTCTGACATACTTTGGACATGTTGCAAGGAGGGACCCATCCTTGAAGAGGGACATCATGCTTGATATGTTTGGAAGGTTGGAGGGACAGCGCAAGAGAGGAAGACCCTGAATGAGATGGATTGATTCTGTGCCTGGGGTAATGGGAGTAGGTGTGTCAGACAACGAGGTTGGGTCAAGATAGAGCAGGTTTCAGAGCTATTGTACATAAGGTTGATATGAGTCTCAAGCGACTTGATGGCCCATAACAGCAACAACAAATATGGCAGACACTGAACTAGCCAGTAGGAGCAAGAAAAGAGAAAAAGATATCATTACTGGACACTAAGGTGCAGCTGATCCAGGCTATAGTCTTCACAATTACATGCTATGTATCAGAGAGTTGGACAGTGAATAGGGATGATAGAAAGAGAATTGATGCCTTTGAGCTGTGGTGCTGGTGAAGAGTGTTGCATATACCATGGACTGCTAGGAGAACAAAGAGGTTTGTCCTGGAGAAGGTGAAGCTCCTTGGAGTCAAGGATTCTGAAGCTTCATCTCACATACTTTGGGCATGTTGTAAGGAGGGACTGGTCATTGGAGAGGGACATCATATTTGAGAGAGTGGAGGGCTGGCGCAGGAGAGGAAGAGCCTTGATGAGATGTATCGATTCTGTGATTTGGGGGGTGGGAATGAGTGTGTCAGAGATGGTGAGGTTGGCACAGGATAGAGAAGGGTTTAGGGCTCTTGTACACAGGGTCACTATGAGTCACAAGCGAATCGATGGCACATGACAACAACAGCCAGGAAAGACAATTCTAAGAAGAGACTCATGTTAGAGCATTTCAGGGGACATGGTGATGATGTTGGGATAATAGGGAACTTGCAAAGGAATCCCACAAATCTCATTTTAGCACCTTCTTTTAAAGACGGTGGCCATGACCGTATTTCTAGTTTCCCATCCCTGGGGTTTAGTACAGTGCCCAGCATGTCGTGGGGGTGAAGTCAGTTTTTCTGAATAGATGGATAAATGCATGAGCCTCAAAAGCAGCCTATACCAGCCAAAGCCCAATTTCAAGCCAGATGGCTCTGAAGCAGGCTCAGAAATCATCTGCCACCGGCCTGAAGCCACCGTAACTGAAAAATCACTGCACAATGTGGCATTTACATGCAGGCTGCCTTCGGGGCTGTGGAGGCTGAGGGCTGGGTCCTGGGTAAATAGTGGCTGCACTGAAGAGCCATTGTGGGCTCCCACCTCCTTTCAAGTTCCTCTGGGGTCTGAAGTTGATTTGCAGTTGGAATCAAGCCCCTGCCAAGTTCCCCAGCCTAGTCTTGCTGTGGTGCGTGCGTGCGTGTGTGTGTGTGTGTGTGTGTGTGTGTGTGTGTGTGTGTGTAGAGAGAGAGAGAGAGTGAGTGTGAGTTAGCACCAGGCTCCCTATCGTAGGGAACTTTTGTTTGCTTCCTCAGTTTGCACCTAATCTAATGAAAAGAAAGAAGGAGCCCTCAACAATTCAGAAGCCCTGGCCCCAAAAGAAGACTGCCTTTTAACCACATCTTATTTGTTATCCTTCTGTTTTTACACTAATGGTCTTGGACAGTATTTGTCCTTATGAAACTCAATTCCCTCAGCACAATACTCTCTAGTCTCTCCCATGCTATCTATATAGTGGAAGGGGTTAGGGTGAGAGTGGGAAGGTGGAGGGGGGAGAACTCTCAGGGACGCAGAATTTGATGGGCGGCAGGAGGGAGTGAAGAAATGAGGATAGATCCAGTGGGGACCTGAAAAGATGGGGCGATAGTGGGCATAGATCAATGATTAGTTTGATAAAACCCTGTGTGTGGAAATGATCATATGAAACACAATGTGAATAAAGGGATGTGTGAAACACAATATACCTGAATAAAACACAGTGTATGTGTATATTGTATGCAAATCAATATAATTTTTTTTCCCCCAAGACAACCTTCATGATTGACAGGAGAGCAGCATGTAGATAGCCAGTGCTGGGCTATAGGTCTACCACTGGGGATGAGCCTTATTTCCAGCCCGGTGTTATTCAAAGGCTGCTGTTTGCTGATATTTCAGGGATGGTCTCAGTGCGACCCACCCCACCTCTCTGCCCAAATAGCTTCTCCAACTCCAGATTTTACTCCAATGTAATACACTATGTTGCTTCTGTTGTTTGTTGTTGTGTGCCATTGAGTTAGAACTGACTCATAACTGACCTTCCACTGGCTTTTCAGAGGTAGTTAATCACATGGGAGGAGATTGTCTATCCTTCTCTCTCGGAGCTGCTGGTGGATTTGAACCACATGCTTTTGGGATTGCAGGGCAGCTTCTACCACTAAGGCAAACAGATAGATGGGTGTTGATTATTGAGGCACATAGATTGAAATCATTGACAATTTTGTTAGTTTGAATAAGAGACTTCTCTTGTTCTCTTCGGGTCCAGAGGCCGTTTTCCTCTGACTTGGTTGTTTCTTGGTTTTAGGACACTTGCTTTACATCACGCTGGAGTCTCCGTGCCCACAATCTCAAAATTTGTCAGAGCAGATGACCAGACGTGGGGCATGCTGGAGACAGAGATGGCACGGGTCATCTTGGGCCTACCACACAGGGTCATCTGAGGAGGAGAAGGGACTTCAGCAAAGGGGACAGAGTTCATGACTGAGAAAAGAGCTGCAAAGGACCCACAAAAAGAGATACAACTATGAGAGATGTTAAGAGCACAAGCCAGGGGGGAGGAGGAGACTTGTTACAAAGTCAAGATTGTTAGGCAACCTAGTGCTAATTTCTAAAACAGACTGTGTTTGTCACTCAAAGTGACAGTGAGGCTATTACCTCAAAGTGGACAAAACAGCCTTATAGTGTTGAAGCCACCAGGTGTTGAAGGCATAAGACAAGTAATCCCCAATAAAGAGTGTTCAAAAGGACAGTGAGAGATAAAAATAAAGTTGCATTTTGATCATAACCCAGGCATCCCTTGTTTAACATACCATTCATATATGTATGTTAAACATCTCTGTACTGGTTTTCAGTCCTTTCTCGCTGTCTAGAAAGTTTTTATCAGGCTTGCTAAGATAATATTTTCCCTTTGAAATATTATACATTAGAGGCTAACATATCTCGCTGCTAAAGTAACAAATCAACACTAATTAAGCTGATTCATCTAAAAGTTGTTGTTTGTTGTTGTGTGCTGTCCAGTCAGAACTGACTCGTAGCTGACACCCCCTCCCCCCAAGAGGGTTTTCAGAGGCTGTAAATTACTTGGGAGGAGATTGCTCATTTGTCTCCTGTGGAGCAGCTAGTGGATTCGAACCAAGTGCCTTCTTATCATTAGGTTACCAGAGCTCCCTTATCTAAAGTCATAGAATGCATGTATCTATAGAAATATATACATGACAATGTTCCAGGCCTAGAACTGACTAGGATCCAGCGTAAGTAATGGGAAAAGGACAGAGAGATGTTTTGTATCCCTCCTCAATTCCCTGCAGAGGATAACAGATGCCAAACAAACAAAAGCAAACGGATTCTACCATGTGGCAGTATTGACTGTCGACAAATTACTTAGCTCTTATTCTTTCATTCATCTGTTCGATAAACAACCTGTAGATGGAAAAGCAAGAAGCTGTAAAGAAACCTCAAAGAACATTCAAACTGGAAGGAGGCTGACAGCCAAAGTCTAGGCTGAAGGTGTGCTGGGATTCAGAGATGGCAACGTACAGAATCCTGGAGGTACCCTAGGCATGCAGCCACTGCAGCCCACACAGGGCACCGAGTTAATGCCCGATTAGACCCAGCAGAATGCCGTCCCTCCTCTCGGAAGATTTGCATTGTCCCTGTCTTGGAATGCCAGGCATACCCTCTGCTATCCCAGGCCCTGTTGACATTTTGTGCCGTCTAAGGAAAAGTGGCTGAGCTTGCTCTAATTTATTGGAAAGGGTCGGACTAGCCTCAGGAGAATGATTAGAAGCCCACTGTTCTTTATTGCATTATATTTTAAGACAGCATATTTTCCTGTCTACTGACTTTTAAGAGGGCCCTGCCAAATAGTCTGTGTAAGAGTAAATGAGCAAATAAAAAGATTGCTCTGTAGCTATTTGGGCTTGGTTTTTAGGGAACTTTATCTTCATTCATATGAAAAAATAAACACCGTCTAACTTCAGCTTTTCCAGGACCCACAAAAATGCACAATGTTTGCCTAGAGAAGTAAAGGGGGGGGAGTGGGGAGGAGGATGACTCAGCGTTCGGAGGAAAAGACTCTGCTATCAGGGAACCCAAGGCCTTGGACAGATGGATCAAGTGGCGACGAGGACCAAGTGATCAGAGAAGGATTGGAGGAGCAGCAGGCTTTCTCGAAACACTGGAGAAAAGAGAATAAAAACACAGCATGTTAAAAAAGTCACCCCTAAATGCCAGAGAAATTGCCTGGCAAACTGATGCTTCTTTAAACACCTTCTGTCTTTTGCTTCAAATTGCCTTTCTGCCATCATAGCTACGACTAGTTTTCCAAATGTTTAATCACGCAAGTAGAAACAAATCTATTCTCTTTGCAAGAAGAGTGAGTGATATGTAAAAAGCTAAGGTGTCCTTTGGTCACCAACCTTAGCAAACTTCTCCCTTTAGGATCGCTGTTATTATGAGTTTGGTAGGTATTGCTAAAAAATAATGGGATAAATATATATGTTCTAATATAGAAGTTTGTTTTAGGCTGGGTCATCTAGACAGACAAAGTCAATGGAGGTAGGGGGGAAATCACACACACACAAACACACGCACACACACATACATATAATATGTACAGGGTGTGTATGTGTAAAGAGAGATTGTGTTGTTTTTCAGCTACAATTGATACCTTGTCTATGTATGCCATAGGTTGTTATTGTTGTTGTGTGCTGTCAAGCTGGAACCATCTCACACCTGAGCCTCCACCAGATTTTCAAAGGCAGTAAATCGCCCTCACTTGAGGAGATTGCTTGTGCATTTCCTGGGAAGCAGCTGGTGGATTTGAACTGTGTGTCTGTGGGATTGCAGCACAGCTTCTTACCACCAGAACTCTGATCAAGCAATCTGAGGTCTTCCGGTTGTTGTCGGATAGGACAAGGTTCAGCTCTGTAGTTCATAAGTTGCTCTGAGTCATAGTTGACTCGACAGTACCCAACAACAACATAGCAGTTGAATTTTAATTGGTTATATTTTGGGGTAGTGACTGTACTTGCTATATATCTAAAAATTGGACAATGAATAAGGATGGCATCCTAGGAACTGATACTTTTGAATTGTGGTATTGGAAAGAGTCCCATGAACTGCCAAAAGAGTAAATCAAGATTTTTTTTTTCTTTTTAAAGAATAAACAAATCTCTCTTGATGGAAGTGCAATGAAGGTGCACATCCAGAGCTGTATTTCTTTGCTGAAACCTGTCAACCGAGCGTCCATCAATTCCCAGGGCCTTATTTTCGCCAGTGCCTTTAGTGTAGTCTGGAATTCTTCCTGCACTGCTGTTGGTGTTTTGATCATATGCTACTGATTGAATCGTCCAGGGTCGGCCAATTCTATTTGATTCAATGATTCTGTGTATTCCTTTATCTTCTCTGGTTCCTTTTTGCAACACTCAAGCTTTTGCCCATATACTCCTCAGAGTTACCACTTGAGGCTTGAATTTGTTCTTCAGCTCTTTCAGCTTGAGAAACGCCAAGAGTGTTCCTCTCTTTTAGCTTTCTAACTCTGGCTCTTTGCATATTTCATATATTTTGCTTTGTCTTCGCAAGCTGCCCTTTGAAACCGTCTGTTTAACTCCTTAGTTTGGCATTTCTTCCCTTTGTTTTGGCTCTTCAACATTCCGGTGCAATTTTCAGAGCCTCTTTTGTCATTCTTTTTGGTCTTCCCCCACCCCCACCCCCACTCCCCGTCTTTGTAAAGATCTTTTGCTTTCTTTGCGGATATATCCTTGATGCCATCCCACAGCTGCCTTAGGAAGCCGCATACGCTCAAGAACCAATAGTATTGAAGGAAAAAGTCCAAGCTTCAGTGCAGGCATTGGCGGAAATAAGGTTCCAAGAACAGATGGAACACTGGAAGCACTGACTCATCTATGCCACAAATTTGGAAAATTTCTACTGGGCCACAACCTGGAAGAGAGCAGTATTTTTGCTCATTCCAAAAAAACGTGATCCAACAGAAGGTGAAAATGATTTAACAGTATTTTGCACAGTAAAGTGATGTTATCAATCTTAATTGAGGGAGACAGGTCATCTTATCCTGCAGAGTAGCCAATGAATTTGAATCAATAACCTTTTGGTTGCAGAGTAGAAAATAAATTTGATTCGATGACCTTTTGGTTGGCATTGCAATATGTAATCCACTGAAGAGTGTGGCATCAGGATTGAAGGAATACTCACCAACAACCTGCATCATACAGATGACATTACCTTGCCAGCTCAAAGTGAAAAGAACTTGAAGCATTTACTGTGGAAGATCAGAGACTACAATTTTCGGTATAGATTACACCTCAAGGTAAGAAAAACAAAATCCTCACAAGTGAACCAATAAGTAACAACACGTGGAGGAAAGTGTGAAGTTGTCAAGGGTTTTATTTTACCTGGCTCAACAATCAACACCCATTGGAAGCAGCCCTCAAGAAGTCAACAGGTGTATTGTATTGGGAAATCTACTTCTAAGGATCTCTTTAATATGCTAAAGAGCAAGGATGTGAGTTTAAAGATTGAGGTAGTTTGATCCAAAGCATGACATTTTGAATTGCCTCATATGCGTGTGAAAGTTGAACAATGAATAAGGAAGACAAAAGGAGAATTGATGTCTTTGAGTTGTGGTGTTGGTGAAATGTATTGAATATCTCATCAACTGCCAAAAGAACAAACAAATCTGTTTTGAAAGAAAAGCAGATGGGGTGCACCTTAGAGGTGAGGATAGTGGGCTATCATGGCATTGGGTATGTGGTCAGGAGGGACCAGTCTCTGGGAAAGAGCATCATCCCTGGAAAAGCGGAGGAGCAGAGGAGGAGAAGATCCTTGTGGATGGATTGATGCAGAGACTGCGATAGGCGGAAGTACAGCAGACATTGCGAGGATGCCACAAGATTGAGCAAGGTGTTGACCTTTTGTATGTAGGGAGGTCATTAGTTGAAATTGACTTGAGGCTCCTAAGAAGAACAGCATCAGGTGTGGACCGAAGGAGGGAGGAGTGTTAGGAAATGACGTTAGTGTTATGGAAAGGTTCTCATCATGAAGGATCATGGGAAGGTTTTGAAATGTTTCCTAAAATGTCACAAGAAGCCACAGAAGCACTATTATTTTGTAGACTGCAAGAAGGGAGGTCACCCTGAGATAAGTTACCTAAGCAAGAGGAGGCTGTAAGGTGGGTATAGGAGAAGTGTATATATTAGGTATTTATTTTTAGAACAGCCAAGAATCGAGAATATTTATTAATAGATTGATAAAGATGTGAAAAAAGATAAATCAAGAATGATTCCTAGGTTTTTTGAGTGGCTAAGGGGATGGTGAGAACATTAACTGAAATGAGAAAGACTAGGAGATGTATATATATAAGAAAAGTAAACGTAGAGTTTTAATCATGTTAACTTTGTGATGCCTATTAAACATTTAAGGAAAAATGCCAACTCAGCTGTTGGTAATGAAGTGGAAGGCTGCTGAATATGCAAATGAGGTGTCCTGAAGAGGGCACATGGAATTTATTGGCATGAATTAGCTAAGATAACTTAGGCAATGGGAAGACAGACATGTGTTTTTAAACATGGCATGGAAATAAATAAGACCTGGGCGGGAAGCTATGGCAGAGAACCTTCTCATTTATGAACTCAGTGGTTTGGATTGGAAGATGTCATAAATTCTCTTAAAATGTATTAGAAAAATCCAACAAATTACTGATTGATTTAATAAATTGACAAAGATAATAATTTTAATGGAAAAAGGCAGATTATAAAATAATATGGATGGCTTGCCCCCATTTAAAACATGAAAAGCCTTGAAAACGTGAAAGCAAATTATATTACGATGTGTGGTTATGTCAGGTACTGAGATTTAGCATGATTTTTTAAAAATTCTTCGTTTATTGGAGTTTAAGAATCAAAATATCGAAAGTAATCAGAAGATTACCTCTGTGATCTGTTTTTTTAAATATAGGAAGGCTATTAACATCGTTCTCAGGTGGGCAGTTTTCCAACCTGGTTATCTGTCAGGTGAGGACCATCAGGGTGACGATGGTCCTGAGACTTTGAGAGGCTAGGAGGCCCCGCCCCAGGAGCAGGGGCGTGGCGCGAGAACAGCTCCGCCCACACTGGCATCACGTGCTATCTGCCCGCCAATAGCCGTTCCTGAGCCCACCTTGCGGGGCGGGGCGGCTCCCGGCTGGCGTCACCAGGACAACGGGCGTCGCCGGCGTGCGGAGGCTCCGGCCGTGGCGCCCGCGGCTGTCTGGCCATGGTGAGTGTGCGGCCGGTGTCCATTCTGGCGCCCGCGTTTCTCCGTCCCCGCGGGTCCCCTGATCGCGCCCTCGGGTGGGGGCGGGCGGCGCCGGGGTCGCGGTGAGGCCTCGGCCTGCGGGACGGGGCGGGGCGGGCGAAGGGCGTCGGCAGCACCTGCAGCGCCCACCTGCCCCGAGTGGACGCCGCGCGCGGGGTCTCTGCTGCGGGATGTCGGGGTCACAGCTGGGGTCCCCGCCCCGTGGGCGCCCGGACGGCGTGACGCGTGGCCAGTCTGGGAAGCCACCAGCGAGGGTGTGGTTTGCAACATGATTACATACGTGGGTTCATTCCTGTGTGCACGCTCTGCCTCTGTCCACGGGCCCGTCTAATTTTAAAGCAATTACACCTGCAACCTAGTGCATCGCCCTTTCTTTCAGATGCATTGTTCTGATAGGCTTTTTAACACATCAATTGTGAAATGTATAATTTTGGAGATCCCGCCCCCTTTTTTTTAGAGTGGGGGGCATTAAGCAGAAGGGTTCCCCCCCTTTCTCAGTGCAGCATGCTTCCCATAGAGATTTAATTGACACATAATGAAAGCATTCTAAACATCTTAAGAAATGATTAGCTTTGTTTCTAAAGCTTGAGGTTGAGTGGGCATCTCACCAGGTCCTAATTAAATTCATCTTCAAAAACTTGCGGATTCACCTGCCTTTCTGACTAGGTCAGCTGGGACCGACAAAGGTTCAGAACATTGTAAGATTTCTCCAGAAGCTTCCAGGGGGTGTAGAAGAAGTGTTACTGGACATCCTGTCTGGTTGCACATCCTTGGTAGAGACTTTGGGATGTGGGTGGTAGGGAAATGCCTCATTTTTAAGAGGTGGTTTTTTACAGTAATTCCAGGGAGGTATATTCCTTATCTGCAGTGTTCAGTGGATGTATTGGTAGTTGAGAATGTGGAGTGCTTGCTTGCTTTTTGAAGAGAAAATGGACCATTTAGAATCCTGGCTGACTGCCTCTTCTAAATAAGGGAGCCTGATGGGTCAGAGTGAAATCTGACGTGGTGGTTAGGCTCCTGTCGACATCCATGCAAACTAGCACAGTATTTTAAACACTTAGCTGGCAGTTCAAATCTAACCAGCTACTCCATGTGAGAAGAAAGATAAGCAGTGTCTTCCCCTGTGATTCACAGCCTCTGGGTTCCACCCCCCACAGCAGACAGCATTTAACAGGGGCTGTGGGATGATGGAAACAGAAAGTGGATGGATGGTCAAGGTCCCTCTGGCCCTGGAAGAATATCTCCCAGGCGTGTGGTTTGCTGAGTCAGGGACAGATGACCACCCACAAATGACAGCAGTGCCCTTTTATTGATCTTTTTACGTATACTGCTTTTAATTTTGAGTTGTTTTAAAGGGATGCATTGATAGTTACTAAGAGTTTCAGAGCTTAAATGTGGGGAAAATGTATTTTCAATATTGTAGAGAGTCACTAAGAGTTTCAGAGCTTAAATGCGAAAGAAGTGTTTTGAATATTGTAGTGATTTAGCTGTTGTGTGCAGGCGAGTCAGAACTGACCCGCCAGCGGATTTTCACCGGCTGTAAATCATTTTGGAGAAGAACTGCCTGTTCTGCCACTGAGCAGCTGGTGGATTCAAACCGGATGCCTTTGGGATGTCAGTGCAGCTTCTTACCACTAGGCCACCAGAGCTTTGACTCATAGTGACTATAAACTGGATGGAATTACCTCCATCTTTACCTCAGGGAATGGTTGGTGAGTTTGACTTCTTGATTAGCAGCAAAGCATTTGAACCAGTGTACCACTCTAGTTCCTGCAAGAGCAAAGCCATTAAAAATATAGCAAGGGTCATAATCAAGAGACATGAAGGAAACCATTTGTCAAGTTATTTTTGTTCACAGCTTTCGCTTGCTTGGCTCCACAGTCAACACTCTTGGCACCAGTAGCCAGGAAATGAAAAGACGTATTGCCATGGGAAAGTCTGCTGTTAGGGACCTCTCCAAAGTACTGAAGAGTAGTGGTGTCTCTCTGGAGACTAAGGTGTGTCTGATACAGGCCAGGGTCTTTGCTATCACTTGTTATGCATCAGAGAGTTGGACAATGACCAAGGAGGATAGAATGAGAATTGATGCCTTTGAGCTGTGGTGCTGGAGAAGAGTTATGAGGGTACCATGGACTGCTAGGAAAACAGATTCATCCTGGAAAGGGTTAAACCAGGTGGCTCCTTGGAGGTAAGGATTCTGAGGCTCCGTCTAACATACTTTGGACATGTTGTAAGGAGGGACTGGTCCTTGGAGAGGAACATCATGCTTGGGAGGGTGGAGGGACGGCGCAGGAGGGGAAGGCCCTCTATGAGGTGGATTGGTTCAATGACTGGGGTAATTGGGATGGGAGTGTCGGAGACAGTGTGATTGCCACAGGACAGAGCAGAGTTTAGGGCTGTCGCTATGAGTCACAAGCGACTCAACAGCACATAACAACAGTTTATTGTTATTTTAAAGGACGTCATCAAGAGGACCACTTAAAACAGTTATACTTTTAAGCTCAGAAAATGAAACCAAAGGACTGCCAAAAAAAAAAAAAAGTATAGCAAGGAGAAAAGGTGATACTCAGGTGATAAAGATGATTAATTACATTTTCACCGTTCTCTGAGTTCTTGTATTTCTCTTGCCCACATCCCTCTTCCTTCCCCATCCAGTCCCTTTTTTTAAAAAAAATTTTTTCTTTTAATTGTGATTTTAACATTTACAGAGAAGTTAGGTTTTCATTCATGCATTGTTGCATGTTTTACCCCCTCACCCTCCCATCCCTCACCCCTCATCCACCCCTTTAATACCATGGTCAGGCATTGAATTGTGTCCTTTTAAAATATATGAGCTTGGCTGGGCCATGATTTCTTGGTTCTTTGGCAGTTTCGTAAGCATCTTCATGATGTGCTCAGCTAGTCGGTTGTAAGGAAATTCAGGTAGGATTCAAGTAGCAGCCCTGTTATGCTTGTGCCTAATACTGTTCAAACGTCTCCACATTCTGTTGGATCAAACTTTTCTTTGTAATGGGCACACACAGTGTTTTCTTCCAGGTGGGTTGACCAGTAGCTGTTTTCCAAATCTGTGGCATGGATTAGTCAGTGTTTCCAGCCTAGGCTGTGTTCATGGAGCCTTGCTTTTCACCAGTGCCTGCCTTGCAACTTGGGTTCTACCCTTGATTCTTTTTTTTTTTTAGTTAGTCAAGAGGTAAGGGGAGAGGAACTCATGTCTGATTGTCTTCCCAACTTGTACACCCTCATAGCTTTTATTGAGAAATTGTCCAATACATAAGCAAAAGAAAATATTAACAAGAATCATGAAATTTACATAAGACATCCTGTTTACCCTTGATTCTTGATCATACACTATACCTCCTCAGGCAGTGGGACTGCATCAAGGATATCATCCATGAAGAAAGAAAAGGGCATGCACACCCATGTTTATCATGCCTTTGTTCACAAAAGAAAAGCATTGGAAGCAACCCAAGTGCCCATCAACAAACAAATGGCTAGAGAAGCTGTGGTATATTCACACAATGGAATACTACGCTGCATTGAAAAACAAGGAACTCATGCAATATTATTCAAAATAGGTGACCCTGGAGGACATTATGCTGGGTGAACTATCTCAGTCACAAAAGGACAAATACTGCATAGTGCCACTCTTGTAAAATGGGACTGACGGGTTATGGGGGAGACTGAGAAAGACAGGATAAATTATGTATACTGCATTGAAACATATGAGGGAGAGAACTGTTTAAAAGGTATATATGATTAGATATTATTGTTATGACAGGAGTCCAGAACAAAGACTGCATAGTGGAGTGGACTTGAGGAGAGGGATTGTAGAACAATGAAAGAATTTTTCTTTTACTTTTCAAAGAGAGGAACGAACTTGAGGGGAGGAGAGGGGTGGGCAGGGAGAAAAGTACAACAATGAATGGAAATCCAATCTCTGTAAATGTTAATTAAAATTAATAATAATAACAATAATGAAAAAGGCCTCTCTGGTGATTCAAATCCACCAGGCACTCCGTAGGAGAAGGTGAGCCATCTCCTTCCATGTAATTTATAACCATGAAAACCCCACTGGAGGGGCAGCTCTGAGTTGATTTGGACTCAGTAGCAGTGAGCTTTAAGTTGATTTTTTTTTCCCAATTTTTATTGTGTACCGTCGAATTGGATCCGACTGGTACAGGAGGAGATTGCCCCTCCTTCTCCAGCAGAGCGTCTGGTGGATTTGAAGCACACGCCTTCAGGATTGCATCACAGCCTCTTGCCACTGGGTCACCAGAGCTCTCGGGAGTTGAATTTTTGTGTGTGTGAATCACAAAGACCAGTGCTGGTCCAAAGACCACGTTACTATCTAACATACGTATTACCCTTGTACTAAGTGAGAGATTGCATTCTAATAGAGCATTGATCAATAATTTCTTCTATGCTAGTTTGCACACATTTTACAAAGTGAGCTCTTTTCAGGTTTGGTTTCACCAGCCTTATTTAAACCGGAGAGAACTGGTTTGGCACTTTGTCATGAATCCACTCATGAAATGTTTTGATTATGATATGTGATATGCTGTTAAAACATGTAATATTATCTTTGTTTTCAGTAATAATTGGAAAACATTTTAACCTTTTGTGTTTTTTTTTTTCTTCCAGGTTTTCTCAAATAGTGACGAAGGCCTTATTAACAGAAAGTTACCCAAAGAACTTCTCTTGAGGTAAATGTAATACATTCTAGATAAAGAGTGTAAATTTATTCAGTCATCTTGTTCTAAGATTGTCTTCTTTCTCACAGTAAGTCCATAGCGTAGAGGGAGACAGAAGTAGCCTAACTGATGTTCTGCTTTTGTTTTATAGAATGCTGGTCAGCTTGTTAAGTTTTACTTGGTCTAATCCAGAATATACTAAAGTATATATGTAGCTTTGGTCTGGATTCTTTTTGTAGTGTGGTAAGTATTGTAATAATCTTTATAGGTGCCATTTTTTGGTCTCAGAAGATAATTTTATTGTTATCAATAATATAAAGCGAGATCATTGCTTAAGATGTTATCTTCGAGTTTTACATGAGTCAAGAATAGAAGTTATATTCTCATTAAGTACTTAAAGATTCTTTCAGCTCCAAATACTGATTTATTTGCATTAATTTATGAGAATTATGTGAAAAATGACAGCGATTTCTAGAAAATAGACTTTGTGGTTTTTTCTGGCACAATGAGTAAGGATGACAGAAGGATTGGTGCCTTTGAGTTGTGCTGGAGAAGAGTATTGTATATGCCCCATGGACTGCTAGGAGTACAAACAGGTCTGTCTTGGAGAGAGTGAAACCAGGCTGCTGCTTGGAGGCAAGGAATTTGAAACTCTGTCTGATATACTTTTGGTATGTCTCCAAGGAGGGGCTGATCCTTGGAGATGGATGTCATACTTGGAAATGTGAGGGACAGAACAAGACATAAAGACCATGGTTTGGATGGATTGATTCAGTAGCTTGGGTTATGGGGCAAGGTGTGTCCAAGACAGTGAACTTGGCTGAAGGTAGAGCAGGGTTCAAGGCTGTTGTACATAGGGTCACTGTGAACAGCAGGTGACTCGACGGTACCCAACAACAGCTGTATACAGTACACAGTGGGCTTGAGAGAACAGATCACAGAGCAAGCTCAGAACTGTGGCTTAGAGTTACTGGGTGTCACAAATCGACTTGGTGGCACCCAGAAACAACTGTAAACACAGCAAATGTTACTTTGCATGTCATTTTACCTAGTAAAATGGGACTATCATTTGTTGACAGCACTGTCTTTAATCTCTCTTATCAAAGAAATCTTTAGTTTTAGATGTTGTTAGCCTTTTAACTGTTTAAAATATTCATTACACATAAACATGGTGATCTTTGAATACCATTTCCCAAACTCCTTCTCTCATATTACCAGAATTTACAAATCAAAACAAGCATAGAGTTTCTTTGAACAAGCAGACTGGAAAACACTGGGTTAAGCACAGCCTTTGTTTCTTTAGGACTTCTCAGGGCCGCCCAAGGCTCTTCTGTGTGTTGATGCTCCACGATGGGAAGTTGTGGCATTTCAATGGGACTGACCAGAGAGGCCTTTTACTACTTCATGGGAAAGATTTTGGAAATGCTGACCTAAAACGAGAGTGTGACGAGATGCCTCTGCTGCCTGACCTAGCCAGATCTCGTTTTACTTTTGGGGAAGAGTATAAGTGTAGGCGTTTTCACTGTCCCTTTTGTGCCTGAGCTTACAGGGCGAGGACTGAGCTGCTTCCTGATGCTGGCCCATTTCATGGATGTAAGTGGGTTCTGCCTTAGCCATCTTGTAGGATTTGACGCTCTTCTTATGAGCTTATACTGTTCAGTAAAAAAGGGACGTGAAAAACGCCCCAGTTGTATTTTATCCCCCCCAAAAATAAAATCAATATTTGATTTGATAGACGGGATATTATTGGGTATTTTAGAATTAGAAAGTTGTGAAAAGGAAGACATGGGTGTTTATCATATAAACCCAACAAGGTCTTGATCCAGCACAAGGTCTTTTAGATTGTAGGACGGTTACTGCTAGGTTAGGATTGTTGGCTAGGGGCCGGGAATTGTCGGGGAGAGCCTCCAGAACGTTCGAGCTTCCGGATGGTGTGCACATTATTGTGCCGTCTCCAGCCCCAGGCACGTCACGGTTGAGCTGTAATGTGGATCTGGCTTCTTCCTTACTCTGGGGAACTGTAGCTAGTTTCAGATTTTGACCCATATTAGTCATTCAACACTGTGATGTAATTAAACTCCACCCTTTGCATGGTTACCACTGTTTTCTGTGACTCAAGAATGTTAATTTTTTAAAAAATGTTTCCACTCCCATTAGGGTCCCTGCTCAGCTATGAAACAGTTTGTTTTCTGTCTGCTGGGGGTAAAAGAGATGAGGCAAAAGGGTACAGGCCATGTGGAAAAAAGAGAGAGACCGGTAAAGAATTCAGGAACTATATGACTTTGGTTTAAAAGTGTATACATTCTAAAGGGAGCTCTGGTGGCCTAGTGGCAAGAAGCTGTGCTGCAATCCCGAAGCCGGCGGTTCGAATCCACCAGATGCTCTGCTGGAGAAGGAGGGGCAATCTCCTCCTGTGCCAGTCAGATCCGATTTGGTGATACACAACAAGGGGGGAAAGTGTCTCATTTCTAAACTGAAGTCTTAGAAGTAATTTTAGTGCTTGTAAAGATCTGTCTTACATCCAGATGTTAAGAATCTTAGCGGCTACATCACTAGTTACAGCTTTTGAATCAAGCTGCCAGGTTGACACATAGATAATTTTCCACAAATGAATTGCGATTTGGGAGCAAATATTTATACCATGTTTCATGGATTGGATGATTCTCATGTCTTTTCTTAACTTTGGCACCTGTGAGGAGAATTTAAAGTATTGATACTGCAAGTTCTGACTCATGAATCTCAAAATTAGCTTTAGCCGACATGGTATTTTTACTTACTTGTTTAGTTTTTGATGGACTCCTAAATAATGCCTGCTATTTCACTCTTGAGATCCTCTCATCTCAGTGCCGTATTGGTCTGCACGTCATGGGCACATGAGATGCACACAGTGCACAGGCCAGGCAAAGGAAACTCATCACGGGGGCTTGCTTGGTTTGCAAACAAATATGTCCTAAATGGAAAATACGTGTAATGATAGCTCTCCCATTCCCAAGTGCTGGCCTTTCTCATTGCAGCTTTGGAGGAGAACTTGAACCTGGTCACCTGTTATCTGTTAATTTTGTAACTGTGAGTGCAATCAAGTCCCACCCCTCAAGAAACTTGTCTTGATTATTTTCTGTTCTATTAAATAATGTCCTACTTTTAATCTTCTCTAGACTAACCTTTGTACTTCACTGTAGATTTCTTTGTGACAAAATAGACGGTTATCCATATTCTTGTTGAATTTCTAATAATTTTTGGTCTTATTTCATCAGATCTGGATTCTTTGATTTTTATGATACTTTCATTTGCTTGCAGCCAAGCCCACTTTATCTTCTGCCATTTTTAAGTGCCCCTGTTACTACTCTCTCAAAGTCACACTAGCTGCTGAGTGCAGGTGAATAAAGCAGTGGCTTCTGCTCTGGAGCCGTTGACAAGCATAGCCTGCAGTGATTTGCCGGGTGCTTTTTGTGTCACTGAAGTACTCAAAAAGATCTGATTGATAGCCTCCTCCTCCTCTGATGGTCATCTTATTAAATCTTAAGAATGCCTAGTGGTGTTAATTCACAGATTCCTGATACCATCTCTCTTTGGTTTGTTTAATTCAGGTTCTTACTATATGGCTTTTTCCTATTTTGCTTTTTCTACCCAACTTTTACTCATAAATGTAAGGTGATTGCATTCTCTTCTTTACCCTTTGTTCCCATGTCTCAACAGGTTGAACTTAAGCTTTCTGATAATTCAGTTACAAGCCACTTAGAACAGTGGGAGCATTTGTTGATTTGTGTTTGCATGTGCATGTTGTCAGTATTGTCTGTTCTGCTTCCTGGACCCAGGCTTCCTGGGGTGACATCTCAGCTCTCCCTGAATAGTAATTGTGTGACATTCGTTTATTTCCGAGGACCTTAACTTCATCATCTGTGAAATGGAGTAACAGTTATTACTCTATGGAATTTTTGCTACCCTCTTATAGTATTTGACACTTAATAAATGTTAAATATGTGTTAACCCTTGCTACTAACTAGTACCCAATTTTGGATGCCTGAGTATTTACTAAATGACATTGTTGCTGCAAACAATTTTAATGCAATAGCTGATTAATATAGACTGCCCTAGAATGGGTGGTAATATATGTTAGTCCTTAAAATATTTCAGTAAAGAGTCTGATTATTATGTAAACATATGTAGTCCAGTATACCATTTCATCAAGATTTGTTATTTCAGCCTCCATGAAAATTGCATCCTACGAATTTATACTAAACTGAGAACGCTGGTGGCATTATGGGTAAAAGCATTTGGTTGCTAATCAAAAGGTCATTAGTTGGGACCTACCAGTTCTGGGAGAAATAATGCGGCACTTTGTTTCTATTAAGATTCAGTCTTGGGAACTCAGTTGGCATGTCTGTTCTGTCTTGTCGGTTTGCTGAGAGCTGGAATCTGCTTGATGGTAGTGGGTTTGATTTACATTTTTAATAACTACCAGACCTTAGGGGAGCTCCAGTGGGCTAGCGGTAAAGAGTTACACTGCCAAACCAAAGTCATGTGGTTTGAATCTACCAGCTGCTCTGTGGGAGCAGTATCGGTAATCCGAAAACTCTTAAAGGGTCAGCTGTGAGTCCGTTCCAACTGGATGTCTTAAGCAGTTTTGTGGTTGTGGTGTGAAAGCTTGTGATTATCTTGGCATTATAAAAATGGCATCTTGAAAAGAACCATTTAGTTTTGAGAGAAGAAAAGGTGTTCATGTGAATTGAATCAGAAGTTAAAAGCCAAGGGAGCTCTGGTGGCCTAGTGGCAAAGAAGCTGCACTGCAATCCCAAGGGTGCACGGTTTGAATCCACGAGATGCTCTGCTGGAGAAGGATGGGCAGTTTCCTCCTGTACCAGTTGAATTCGATTTTGTGGTATGAAAAAAGGAAAAAGCAAAATTTTTTTAAAAGTAAGTTATTGCAGTGGAGTTGGGACCAACTCATTACTGATAATGTAGTGGGGTTTTGGAGGCTGTAAATCACGCAGGAGATTACCCATCTTTCTTCCAAGAGCAACTGGTGGATTTGAACCCGCAGAGAGAGCACACCACCTTTGGATTAGCAACCCAGGTTGCCACAAACTACACCACCAGAGCTCATCAGCCGAAAAACAGACTATACATTTTTATAATAATTTGCTGTTAAGCTTTTTGTTTCTGTTTATGGTGATTCTCACATGTTAATTATGAAATAAATATACATCTGTACTACTCTCGGGAGATAGTAACATGTGCAATAAACAATTCAAAACATCCTGAGAAGATAAAGCTTTACTTTATGAAATACTTATATTTATTTACTTAATGAAAGCAATACTTAGACAGGTTTTTTTAAACTTAAATAATGATTATTTGGGTAGTGTCTTTTCAAGTTTATGTACCTGCACTCCCAAATGAAGTACTCTTAGTATATGTTGACCACATGTTAGAAGGAAGGTTTGCTTGCCTCAGATGAGGTAGTGAAATCTGATCATTTGGAGCAGGCCAGATATGAAATGACATTCATTATGTTATGAGTCGGTGCTTGAGTGTGGCCCAGGACGCTGGCGGGCAGTGTAGTGAGGGACTCGTTGCTGTTGTAGGTGTATCATTGAGAGGGTTGGTGTCAGCACTGCACGGACCACTCAAGGACTCATGCCTCTGCCTTCTGCTGTCTGTGATGCCTGCTGCCTTACGTATATTCCAAGGTAGCCTAACAGGTAAGATGTTTTTTCCCTTTTGAGGTTTGTTGTGGTTATGTGCTGTTGAGTTGCCTGCGACTCATAGTGACCCTGTGTACAACAGCCCTAAACTCTGCTCTGTCCTGTGCCACTCTCACCATCTCCAACACACCCACCCCGATTACCCCGGTCACTGAATCAACCCACGTTGTAGAGGGCCTTCCCCTCCTGTGCTGTCCCTCCACCTTACCAAGCATGATGTCCCTCTCATCAGATGCAGCCTCAGAATCCTTGCCTCCAAGGAGCAGCCTGGCTTCACCCTCCCCTGGATGAACCTGTTCTTTTCCTGGCCGTCCATGGTATAGTCAACACTCTCCTCTAGCACCATAGCTCAAAGGTATCAATTCTCCTTTTGTAACCCTAGTTCAATAAATAATCTCAAACTAATTTAACAGCAAAACACAATTCTTCAATTAGTTCAGATTGCTTCTCAGCCAAGAAAAGATGCAGTCTCTCAGTTAATCTAGACAGTTTCTCAGTCCACAGCAAGATAACTCTGGCCAGGAACCTCTAGCCCTGAAGGATGTGCACTGTTTTATCTGTGGCTGCTTCTTTCCTGGTGTTGAGGTTCCCAAATTCTGCTGGCGAATCTGCTCAATTTAGGCAAGACTGTCCAGTCTCCTTGTGGACAAGCTAACACACCTGATGGGGAAGAAGAGGCTCACGCAGCTGTTGACGATGTAGGTGGGCTGCCTGCCCACAGTGCAGCTGCACCAAATGATAAACTTGTCCCAGAGATCCATTGCAAGGGCGACTCTGAAAAGGTCATGGCACTAGAGACATTGTTGCCAGTGTCAGATGGATCTTGGCAGAAAGCAGAGAGTACCAGAAGAATGAGGGAAATGGGAATCTGAGAACACTCGATTGTGCTTATACAAAAGCTATACTTGTAGCAGGAAGCAGTCCTCAGAACAAAGCAGGGGAACACTGCATGGTTCAAAAATCAGGAAAGGAGTGCATCAGGGATGCGTCCTGTCTCCATATCTTCTCAATCTATTTGCAGATCATTCAGGAAGAAGGGCTTTATGAGGAGGAATGTGGCATTAAGATTGGAGGAAGACTGAACAACCTACTTTATGCAAATGACAGAACCTTGCTTGTTGAAACTGAGGAAGACCTGAAGCACTTGCTGCAGAAGGTCTAGGACTGTAGTCTTCAATATGGATTGAAACTCAATATCAAGAAGACAAAGATTCTCAGCACTGGGCCAATTGGCAGCATCATGATGGATGGTGAAGAGATTGAGGTTGTTAACAGTGACAGCTTGCTCGGCTCCACTGTTCAGACCAGCAGTCAGGAAATCAAAAGATGAATTGCATTGGGAAAATCTGCTGTCAGGGACCTCTCCAGAGTGCTAAAAAGCAACAGTGTCAGTCTAGAGACTGAGGTGGCCTAATCCAGGTCATTGTCTTCCCAATTACTTGTTATGCTTCAGAGAGCTGGACAGTGACTTAGGATGACAGAAGAGATGCCTTTGGGTTGTGGTGCTGGAGAATGAGTCTTGGACATACCATGGACTGCCAAGAAAACATAGGTCTATCTTGGAGGGGGTGAAACCAAGTTATCCCTTGGAAGCTAGGATTTTGAAGCTCTGCCTCACTTTGGGCATGTGTCCTGGAGGGACTGGTCCTTGGAGGAGGACATCATGCTTGGAAGGATGGAGGGACAGCGCAGAAGAGGAAGACCCTGGGTGAGATGGATTGACACAGTCGGAATTAGTGAGACTGGCTCAGGACAGGACAAGGTTTGGAGCTACTATACGTAGGGTCGCGATGAGTCACAGGTGACCAACAACAGGAGAAGGATGCATCATGTCTTCCTGTGGGATTTTTAGTCTCTAATAACCTACAGAGGGTCAGTTATGAGTCAGTTCTGACTTCATAGCAATGAAATTGAGGGGTTTCTTTTTTAGGTTTTTGGTCTATTTTGAGTTAGTGTATGGTATTAGGTTTGGATTTTTACATTTTTCTGCAAATGGTACTCTAGTTTTAACAGCACTATTTGCTGAAACCGTTATCCACCCCCCCATTTAATGCTGAGTGGAGTTCTTTCTGAGTTCTCAGTTCTCTGCATTAGTCTCTATGTCTGTTATTGTACCAGTACCGAGCTGTTTTTACTACCATGGTCTTGAAATTAGAGAGCATGTGATCTAGTGTATTCTGCATCTTTCCTTTCTTTAGTGATATTGTGCTAATATCCCCGTATTGTATGTTGTCATGCCCTTTCTCTTAAACATGTGACTATTATCTATTTACTAATCTGTACT
>NW_006399841.1:5413738-5435027 GCF_000299155.1 Elephantulus edwardii | reverse complement strand
CCCTCCTTCTCCAGCAGAGCATCTGGTGGATTTGAACTGTGCGCCTCTGGGATTGCAGTGCAGCTTCTTGCCACTAGGCCACCAGAGCTTCCCCTCATTGCTGTTTTGATTTGCATCTCTAAGATAATGGCCCGCTCAGTTTTGTATGTTGATCTTGTACCCTGTCACTTTGAATCTTTCAATTAGTTGCAGTAGGGTTTTTTGGGTTTTGTTTTTTTGCTGAGTCTCTAGGATTTTCTGTATTGGATAAAAATCATCTGCAAATAGGGGTAGTTTTACTTCTTCCTTAGCAGTTTGGAGGCTTTTTCTTTCCCTTGTTTGCTATACTGCCCTGGCCAAGACTTCAGTTCTGTGTTGATTAGGTGTGGTAATAGAGAACATCTGTGTCTGATTTCTGTGCAGAAAGAGAATGCTTCCAGTCTCTGACCATTTAAAAGAATGTTGTCTCTTTGTTTTGCGCTTTTAATTATATTGAGAAATTTCCTTTCTCCTCCTATTTTGCTTAGGGTTTTTATCAGATATGCATGTTAGATTTTATCAGATGTATTTTATTTATATAATGGATTACACTGATTGTGTTTCTCATGTTCAGCTCATGTTGCACTCTTGGTATGAATACTACTTGTGCATAATTTTAAAAAAATATATTGTTCTATTGCCCAGGATTTTGTTGAAAATTTTTATGTCTATGTTCATAAAGGCTTTGGAGCTGTAATTTTGTTAATGGTAGCTTTGCCTGGCTTTGGTATCACTGTTAATTTTGCTTTGTAAAATGAGTTTGGGAATGTCCCCTCTTCTCTGCATATTTGGTAGAATTAGCCAGTGAACTCATTGGGGTTGGAAATATCGATGCAAGTGTGGTTTGGGTGCTTCTCTCTGCTCCCCCCTCCCCACCCCATGTCTCTCCTGTCCTCTCTAACTCCATAGCTTTTACACAGGAAGAACCAGTCACTTCTAGACCTTGCAGAGCAATAAGTCAAGTGAACAGATGCTTCATTCTGGAGGAGTTAGACCAGGTTTTCTTGGCCCTGTTGTTTGCAGCTCTCAGACACCTGGGCCTGCTTGGAATGTCTCCCTCCTGAAGAAGCGTTTGGATAGGTGTGAGGAGTCTGAGTTCGAACAGTGTAGGTGTCACCCTATCTGATACCTGGAGATGAGAGCGTGGATAATGGAATTTTGGTTTCTGAGCTTCTACTGCTCTGTGACACTGGTCTCCTGGTGGAGCCGTGATTCAGTGCCTAGTTGTAAACTGAGCAAAAGTCAGCAATGTGAAACCCCCAACAGCTCCCCAGGAAAAAATACGGCCATCCGTTTCCGCAAAGGCGGCATCCTTGGACTCGTACATAAGGGACTTTTACTCTCTGAGGATGGCCGGAACTCAGAATTGATTCAGCTGCACGCAGTTGGGTCCCGTGCCAATTCCTTATAATGAAGAATATAAAATGTTACCGAGTTATTTAAGAGACTATGTGCTATGTGTCTAAAACAGCATCTGAACATGTGAGCATTTAATATTTTACAGTGGTGACATAACATTATAGGGCACTTGTGTGTTGCAAACGGAGGAGTCTTGAAAGACATTTATAATACATCCAGAGAGCTAACTAGATTTTCTCTCTCAAATGATAAATATCCAAAATGTTAACACCCTTTCATGTTTGTGTTTCTTTCCTCTTTAGAATATTTTCATTCTTGGACATAGTAACTTTGTGCCGATGTGCACAGATTTCCAAGGTAATTAGCTGGCTGCATTTTTAGTCACTAAACCTAGTATTTTATTTGAATAAGGATACGTTTTGGTTCAAGTAAATATTTAAAAGTTAAAATTTTTTTTGTTTACTTCTATTTGTAGATTTAATATATCTAATATGTTTAATATAATGGTGTTAGCACAATTGCATTTTTATTATATCAAGAATATGAGTTCTGAAATACGAAGATTGAGTCAAACTATGTTTTTAAAAGTTTCAGTAAATATATTGCTTTCCCCTTCACCTGCTTTCCTTTGCTCCCCGTCTCTCAGGCTTGGAATGTCTTAGCTCTGGATGGGAGCAACTGGCAAAGGATCGACCTTTTCAACTTTCAGACAGACGTAGAGGTCAGTGTGAGCAGTGCTTTACACAAGTAAATGTCTTCCCTGCCTCGCCTTTACATTAGGCTTCATTTAGATCTAATAATGAAATGGAAAGGCTAAATAGGAACAAAATTTAGATGATAATTTCCCACAAATTAGCTTTTTATTTTACTCTTTTGCTCTGTATTGGTGCCTTCCTGCCCCCACCTTCTTTGTTTTTCATCCGACTTTCATGAGTCTGCTTTTAAAATCCTCCCACCTGCTTTATCCCTAAAGTGTCTCTTGCTGAGGAGTATTTATTAATCCAGGAGATGCGCTGGGAATTCTGACCCAGAATCAGAAGTGATGGAAGTGCAAGGTTTATGATGAAGCAGCAGACCTGAGATGTCACCAGGGTGCCCTGCTGTTTAAGTCAGGCCATGTCTCTGGTGCTTTGGTCTCATTATCTATAACGTAAAGAAGAAAGCCTTAAGATACTTCATCATTCCAGGATCCTGGAACATTTATCTGGAACAATGTAATTACCTACCTTTAGGAGTGGTGAATGTGACCAAATGAGGATCATTTCTTTTAAAACAATTGTACGATTTCCCTAGTGTTGCCATAACAAACACCCCACGTGGGTAAAGAACGGGGGTTCACTCTTACAAGTCAGGAAGTCAGAGATACGACTTGTGGCCGGGACGTGGTTCTGAGGGGAATTCAGGTCCACAGTGGGTCCAAGGGAGAAACGTGGGCGTTCTCCTCCTGCCGCAGCCGTGGGAGCCCAGCAGGGGCCTTCTGAGTCAGAATCGACCTGACAGCAGTGAGTCTGAGTTTTTGAGCGTGGCCAGGAGTCCTTGGCATTCCTTATAGATGAGTCTTCACATGGTGTCTGCCGTCTCTCTGTATGTCTGTGTCTAATCTGACTTTTAAAATCACTCACCAATAATTCCATTTATGATCTATCCTCCAGGGGCATGGCTTCACTAACATGTTGTTGTTATGTGCTTTCGAGTCGCTTGCAACTCATAGTGACCCTGTGTACAACAGCCCTGAAACCTAGCAAAAGAAAAACTCCCATTTCTAAACAGGTTATAGCTATGAACATGTTATGTACCATGGAGTTGGAATCAACCCATAGCTGGCCCTTCAGAGGCAGTAAATCACACAAGAGGAGATTGCCCTTTCTTCTCCTTCAGAGCAGCTAGTGTATCCAAACTGCATGCCTTCAGGATTGTAAGGCAGCTTCCTCCAGTAGGCTACATCATGATAGAAGGAGAAACGACTGAAATTGTCAGTGATTTCGTCTTCCTTGGGTCCACGATTAACATCCTTGGAACCAGCAGTCAGGAGACCAGAAGATGTACTCCATTGAGGAAATCTACTGTCAGAGACCTCTCCAAATTACTGAGGAGCAAAGATGTCACTTTGAAGGCTAAGGTGCTCCTGATTCAAGTCATGGTCTTTTCAGTCACTTGCTGTGCATCTGAGAGCTGGACAGTGAACAGTATGACAGAAGACGACTTGATTCCTTTGAGTTGTGTTGGAGAAGAGTACTGAATATCTCATGTACTGCCAAAAGAACAAATGGGTATGTCTTGGAGAAAGTGTAGCCAGAATGCCCCTCAGAGCAAGGATGAAGAAGGCTCATCTCCCATACTTTGAGCATGTTGTTAGGAAGGACTAATCCCAGCAGTGGGAATACTGGACATCATGCCGAGAAAGGTGGAGGATCCGTGAAAGAGAGGAAGTCTTTCAAGATAGATTGACACAGGGACTGCAGCAGTGGCCTCAGGTATGTCGTTGATGGTCAGGATGGCTCAGGACAGAACAGGATTCAGATCTGTTATCTGTAGGGTTGCTATGAGTCAGTACTCAACTTGACAGCACCTAACAACAGGGACCAGCAGCATGGACGTTGCCCAGCCACACACATGCATCTGATAGCCCTGTCCACCAGACAAGTGCCAGTATCTGCTCCTGTATCATCTGATTGACAGCACATGGAAGCTGTCACCAGACCAGCCTTCCCTCATCTGTATATAAACAATGAAAAGGAAATGGCACATAACCCCATCTTCTATCACACTCACCTGTAGAAAGGGAGTAAGAGCATAAGTTCACAGAATTAGTGAGCTGAGCAGTACCCCTTCCTATTCAGTCAGCTATATAAACAAGTAACCCATCCAGAGATATACAGCAATCCCAGATGTGTCAGAGACAACAGATAACTTCAGATCATACCCCAAACACAAAGCAAATCAATAGGAATCGCATGGTCAAAATACAGAACTGTAAAAATCTTTGAGAAGAAGCAATGCTATTGGAATTTTCCAAAAAGGAATTTCAAACAGTGAATGTTTGCTACCATCAGTATATAGAGAAAAAGTTTGAGGAAACCTCAGGCAAGTCAAAGACATAGACAAAATATTAGAATTCAAGAAATAGATACAAGAACAAATTAACAGAATAAATTGAAAATTAGAAATCATACAGAAACAACAGATAGAAATTCACAAGATTAATACTAAATTTCAGAAATACAGAACCAAGGAATAGAATTGAGACAATAGAAAACAGAATTAGTGAGATTGAAGACAAATTTCTCAATACTAGTTGGTTAGAAGAGAAAGCATGAAGAGAAACTGACAACGTTTGAGAAGAATGGGAATCCCTGAACACTTGTGCTCATGTGAGACCTAACCTACACCAAGAAGTTTTGTCTGAACAGAACAAGGGAGCACTGCGTGGTTTAAAATCAAGAACGATGTGTGTAACAGGGATGTGTAGCCCCTCACATTTATGCAGCCTGTATGCTTAGGAAATAATTTAAGAAGCTGTACTTGATGAAGAAGCATATGGCATCAGTATTGGAGGAAGACTCATCCACCACCTGAATTAAGCAGATGACACAATCCTGCTTGCCAAAAAGTCAGGAGGACTTGAGCTGCTGTGATGTGAGGTGGTCATAAAGCCAGGAGTATGAATGGCTGAATGGAAAACCAGCTTGCTCTGTAAACTTTGACTTAAATGACAAGAAGAGTAAAAAACATTATTAGTAGTTCTGTAGTATTATGATAAGAATATTTTAATGGGTCTGGAAGTGTTTAATATTTCTATGTGTAGAAGGGTACATTTTATTTACTAAGATAAACACTTACCTGATGTTAGATGTGAACTGTACTGTTCTGACTTATGTACCAACTTGACTTAAAGACAGGTGTGGGATTTATTTATAATCCAGGGACTTCCTGTACATTCTACATTTAGAGTTCTTTTCCTGTTATATAAGCAACATGAAAAGCCATCTTTCCCCCTCACTTCTGTGACTGAAGGGCCGCGTGGTGGAAAACATCTCCAAGCGATGCGGCGGGTTCCTGAGGAAGCTCAGCTTGCGGGGCTGCATTGGTGTCGGAGACGCCTCCTTGAAGTAAGTCAGAGCCCGCAGGCTCTTGCCTCAGCAGCTGACATTTTCATCAGTAGAATAAAAATAGATAGAGGGTTCCCCCCACTTAAATCCTTTCTGTCGTAATTTGTATGACTGAAGGGGAAAAATCTTACTAGTCCCAATCTACTCTTCTAAAAAGGGTGGTTTATAGGGTAAGGAGTTGAATTACCAACCCAAACGCACATGGTTCGTATTTTCCATGGGAGAAAGTTTCCTCCCCAGTGATTCACAGCCTCTGAAAATCCACTGGAGGGTCGTCTGTGAGTTGGTTCCTACTAATAATAGCACATGACAACTACAGAAAGGTTATGAAAAGGCAAGGCTGACATAGAGACTCATTCTTGAAAGGCCACCAGGGGATGAAGAAGGGAGTGAAAATTAATGCACAGATCATAGAGACATATTAAGATAGTAGGTGAGGTACAGCATTAGTGAGAGATCTTCTCAGTAGCTCTCTGGAAGCATAATTGAAGGAGAAAATGTTTCCTGAAAAATTAGTTCTCTCCCACTGCCTTGGGACCACCGTGGGCGACATGGACCATTACCAGCCACGTGAGCCTGTTTACATGGTAAGACCATCGTGGCCAAATTCTTCTCTATATCCCACCTTTAGCTCTTCTGATGGTCTTTCAACCAGTTATTTATTTTGTAGCCTTCAGTTCCTGACCCACTGCTATAAGGACATGTCCTCCAGAACGGTCGTTTTTACTCAGATAATGGACATTTCTCTAATCTGCACCATCTCTGTGCCTCAGTAAACTTCATTTGTTTTTATGAAAAACATTAGGTGAAGGGAAAGGCAATAGACATTAAGAGAATGAGTTAACAATAAGAAAAAATGCTCATTATATAATGCCTTCTAATCTCTTTGGCTGCTTTTTACTTAGCATCTATTTTATAAATAAAATCTCTGTTGCCATTCCTGCCCTCTTTTGGTTGCCATTTGACTCATATGGTTTTTCATCCTTTGGTTTTAGTCTGTTTTGCTCTTTTGGGTGAAGTGTGTCTCTTTTTTAAAAAAAAATTAAATTTTATTATATTTGTGTGTGTACCGTTGAGTCAGATCTGACTGGTACCGGAGGAGACTGCCCCTCCTCTAGTGGAGTATCTGGTGATTCAAACTGCTTGCCTTTGGGAGAAGTGTGTGCCTTGCAGACAGCATGTTGGTGGGTTATGTTTGCTTATCCATTCTCCTGCTACTTTTCTCTCGAATAGTGCATTTAACCATGCACTCACATTCAGCGTGATTATCGACAAGGATGATTCTGTTCCTGGCGTTTTCTGCACTCTGCTTTTCAGTGTTGCTAGTGTGTTTATACCACCTGCTTTATTTGTGGTATCTCATTCTGCTTATGGTTTCTTATCATTTTCACTTGCAGTTGTTTTTTGTATTTGTAAAATCTGGATTGTTTATTTTGATGAGAAACTTAAGTTTCTTAGTGGTTGCCTTGTAAATTACTGTTTTGTTCTAGAGTCTGCAACAGTTCCTTTTATCCTGAAATATTGACTTCCTCTCCATTTAGAAGTTCTGACTCTAAACTTGTTAACTCCATTTTTATATTGTGGTTTGTCCTCATTTATGCACCAAGATCTCTGGTTTGCTATTTTTAGTGTCATATTTTGATCTTGCAAGATAGTTGAAGATACTTTTCCAGAAGATGCAGAGGATATCATAATCCTTGTGGAATATGCTAAGCAGTGGGTGCCTATCTGGGAATATTTGATATTTCCCCTTCTGGCCTTGCTGCCCGTACTTTGATCTTTGAGAATTTCACCTTTCACACATACACGTTCCCACCAGGAAACGTGAGGTTCTCATGCTGGTCAGTTACTGACCTACCTCAGGGCTCAGGGATGGGATTCTAGAAATTCACTTGAAGCTGAGCTTTCTATAGAGGAAGGAATAGGGAGCCTGGCCTTGATTCCCAGATGACTCGTCAGAGTCTCGGTAAAGGAGAGCTAGAGCCTTGAAGGTACCTGTGTCCAGGTGCAATGCGTGGGCTGGCAGCACAGACCCCAAGGTGCCGCTTAAGAAAGCAGACGTCTGCATTGAAACAGATGAGGAAGGGAACTGTTTAAAAGGGACGTATGATTGGGTATTATTGTCATGAGAGGAGTCCAGAACGAAGGCTTCACAGTGGAGTGGACTTGGCAAGGAGGGATTGTATAACAATGAATTTTTCTTTTTCAAGAAGAGTGAATTGGTGGGCAGGGAGAAAAGTACAACAGTGAATGAATAGAAATCCTAAGTCTCTGTAAACTTTCATTAAAGTTCATTTTAAAAAAAAAAAGGCGGTCTGTCGCGCCTCCAGCTCTGCGTTGGCATCTGGGCTGTGAGGAGAGCTGGGGACAGTGCCTTCAGGTCTTCATGCAGGGTCATCTCCACCGCTCCTGGTGTCCACTCTGCCCTCTGGTGGTGACCCAGTGCCTGGCAAAGGCCCTGAGGGAGCTTTACAAGGCTTCTCGTTTTAGGACCTTTGCACAGAACTGCCGCAACATCGAGCACTTGAACCTCAATGGATGCACCAAGATCACCGACAGGTGAGTGGCCGCGGGGAGGGGGAGGGCAGGAACCTGCGTGCAGATACCTTGAGTTTGTCTGCCCTTTTCCAGCACGTGCTACAGCCTTAGCCGATTCTGTTCCAAACTGAGGCACCTGGACTTGACTTCCTGCGTGTCCATAACTAACAGCTCCTTAAAGGGCATCAGGTGAGAGGGCTGCTCGGGTGTGGTTAAGAGGAACCGGTGATCACGCAGTGGTCATCCTCTGGTGAGGCCGGCGGAGCTCCTCCCCGAGTGGCCCTGGTCAGTGACCTGTGCAGGACAGACTGTGCACGAGTGGTTGTCCCTGTCCTTCTCTCAGTGAGGGCTGCCGGAACCTGGAGTACCTGAACCTGTCGTGGTGCGACCAGATCACCAAGGACGGCATCGAGGCCCTGGTGCGAGGCTGCCGAGGCCTGACGGCACTGCTGCTGCGGGGCTGCACTCAGGTACCGGCCCCCGAGGCCGTGGGCATCGTGTGGGGGAGGCGTGGGCGCGGCCTCTGGAACCCACTGTGGCACCTGGCTCGGTGTACTGCTCCCTTACTCGGAGGCCTTGCCTCTGTTTTCTCCGTTCACCCAGTTAGAAGATGAAGCTCTGAAGCACATTCAGAACTACTGCCACGAGCTCACGAGCCTCAACTTACAGTCCTGCTCGGTAAGTGGTCTGGGGCACTGCCCACCACTCCCTCCCGACCTCCGTTCCTCCATCAGGAGTCCGCTGCACATGCCCCTGGGAGCTCCCTGGAAGGTGGGCTGGTCAGCAGTGGCCGCGCGTACACACCCCACTTCTCATCCTGGGCCCTGAGGGTGAGCTGTCAGCCAGCCACCAGATGAGAGAAGGACCACAGAAAGCTCTGTGAGCTCACCACACATCCTCGGACACCCCCAGAAGTCATGCAGGTGGAGCTGTCCGTGTGTGTGAGCAGCGCCGGACGAGCTGCTGTGACGGTCACTAATTGGTCATGAGCCTCAGACAGTTTGTGACGAGGCCTCAAGATCTTTCTTTCTCACTTAAAAATCAATAGTGAGAATACTTTTGATAATTTTTTAATGGATATAAAATGAAAAGACAAATGTGAAAATACTTATAAAGCACAGAGACCAAAGCCACGAGCATTAGCCTGTGAGAAACTCTTGTCCCTTCAGCATTACTATACTATAAGTATTAGCATTAAAAGGCATGTTTGCTTGTTGCTGCTTCTCCAGCTTTGGAGAAAAGCACTGAATGCTCATGGTCTGCGCTAAGAACAGACAGATAAGTCTTCGGGGAAGGTGCAGCCAGAGTGCTCCTTGGAGGCAAAGGGAGTGAAATGTCATCTCTCATACTCTGGGCATGTTGGTAGGAGAGACGAGTATTTGAAAAGGGACAATCAAGCTTGGAAAGGTTAGAGGGTCAGAGGAGGAGAGGGAGACCCCCACCGAGATGCAGTAGTGGGCTCAAGTGGGTCAGATGGTGAGAAAGTACAGGACGGTTCAGATCGGTGTCACAGGGTCACTACGAGTCAGACTCAAGTTCACCTAACAACAACAAGAAAACAACAACAAAAAACTTCTCCAGGGAAATCCCATACCCTCAGCTCTTCATGAATAACTCATGAATCTTTAGGTTCCTTGGTGGTGAGTGACAAGAGAGAAGGCATTTTCTGGACAAATTTTAACCTCATTGACTTGCCCTGTTTAGAAGCAGGATGCCTGATTGTGGGTAAGATGGCATTGGCAGACAGCTTGAAATAGTGTCTATATATACTTCTATATAAACTACTATATTTTAAGATATTACTTGGACCTTTGATTAAATTTATAGAATTCTAAGACATTTATCAATCATTTAGTGGCTTGTAATTTTATTTCCCAAAACATGAGGAAATAATTGTGCTAGTAGACAGTCTCCTCCCTTGCAATTAACTGCCTCTGAAAACCTACCGGAAGGTCAGCTATGGGTCAGTTCCGACTTGAGGGCACACCACAACAAATACTGTGATAAGTAATACACTATTATATTTATATTACCAGTATTTTATGTAGTAGACATCTAGAGTGTTAATTTGTAAAAATTGAACTATTATGCCACTTAACTAGACAAGTCTTTGCAGTTTTTTAAATTTTATCTGGTTTTTAATACAGCTTTCTGAACCATTTGTTAGAAAATGAAGTTTGTCTTGGTGACGCTATAAAGAGAAAAGTCAGAGTTTGAGATTTTAAACGTTAAGAGTTTAAATGCTGGGAAACTAAGAAAAGAGGATGAATCATGTACAATGCATTGACACAGATGAGGAATAGAATGACTTAAAAGGCATATATGATGAAGTAGCATGTGCGTGACAACAATCCAAAATAAGGGCTGCATAGTGAAATGGACGGGGAGAAGGGAGATTGTACAACAATGTAAGAATTTCTTTTTTTTTCCAAAGAGAAAAGCGAACTGGAGGGGATGTGGGCAGGGAGGATAATGTGCAACAATGAATGAACGGAAGTCCAAGTTCTCTCTAAACTTTCATTAAAATCTCAAAAGAAAAAAAACCACCATAAAACAACCAACAGCCATATAACACAAAGACAGAAAAGGAACACGCAAACAACCTCCAGGCCATATATAGATACATGTGGAATATGTGAGTGCTGAGGTCCTGTATTTACTTGGAAATAAAACTGCTCTTAGAAGAAAATGAAATTTCAAAAGAAAGAATTTAAATGTTGTCCTTTATCAACTAAGAGATAAAAATCACACACTTTAATGTCATAATTAACTGCCTTAATTTTATTTATTTGAATTCAAACATCCTATGGTTATATTCCAGGATTCATTAAATTGAAGAGATTTAATTTTTCTTTATAATTTTCATTTGAGACATAAATTAGTATGATCATAACAGAATTTATTAGTTAATTAGTACTACTTTTTGTTAAACTTGTCTTTTTTAAATACTGTCTGAAGTGCAGGCTATACTTAATTGTTTCTACATCATGTTCTATTTCTCTTTCCTAATCAACTTATTTAATATTTATCTTCTGTATTTTTTCCCTTTTAATCAAATTATCAACTTCAAGGAAGGAAATGTTAATAAAGCTACAGAAAGTTTTAGCAAAAAAAAAAATGTTGTCCTTGAACTTTCCCTTACGTCACGCTAGACGACTGTCCAGGTGTTCTCGGCTAACACAAACACGTGTCTGCGCCATCCAGCTCTCTCAGTTACTAGGGTGCAGTGGCGGGTGGTGAGCGCCCCCCAGGAGCTGCTCCTGTTTCTGAGCTGAGGCTTTCCCTGTGGTCTCTCCCAGCACATCACAGATGAGGGCGTGGTGCGCATCTGCAGGGGCTGCCACCGGCTGCAGGCGCTCTGCGTGTCTGGCTGCAGTAACCTGACCGACGCCTCCCTCACGGCCCTGGGACTGAACTGCCCGCGACTTCAGTGAGTACGCAGCCCTCCACGGCGCAGAGCTTGGCTGGGCGTGGAGCGGGGCTGGCTTGACCAGAGGGGCTTTCTGCAGACGGTTTACTCTGAGTGTGCTGGAGAGGAAGGGCTGCCGCTGGTGGCATAAATGATGATGGTGGTGGAGATGATGGCGTTTGTTAGAAGTGTGGAGAGTTCTTTCATGGGTGTGCAAGAGAGGAGTCACATAACCTCACCAGAGACCCAGAACCTTAGCTTCTTGGTGAATGTCATCCGTTCACCCCGAGTTTCCTCGTCCCCGTGTTCCTTTGACCATGAGTCTGGTCTGACAGCACTTGGTGGTTGGACTTCTGGGTGTACATCCAGTATCACCAGGCTGTCCGCTGACCCACAGCTCCATGGCAGGAGACGAGGGAAGAGCTGCTTCTCAAAGTCACTTCTGCCTTCATGACGTGGACCTTCACTGGCCGATGGGGCAAAACTCAAGATGAAACCCCTGCAAACATCTGTCCATTAATAATTAAAAGGTAGACTGTGGAATAGGAATTTAGGAAAATAGAGAGTTGTCAGAAATGTATGATGGGATGCATAAAAATCCGCATCTGGGCTTTAGAGAGCTGAAATGGACTGGTATTTTCAGACAGTCATATATAAATGCTATATACACGCTATGCAATGTTCTGCAATGCGGTGCGGCCCGTTATACCAGGAATGACAAATTAATTTTCCAAAGGAACATTATCTGTCTTGAAGTGGAATGGCATAGAATCCACATGCCTGTGAGGAAGACCAGTTAATGTGACTATTATTCAAGTTTATGCACCAACCACTAAACCCCAGAAGGAAGAAAATGTAGGTTTTTACCACCTCACTGCAGCCTGAGAAATTGATCCGTCATGCAATCAGGATGTTTTGATAATTACTGATTATAATGATGTGAATGCTGGAATCAAGGGGAAAAGATCAGTGTTTATGAAACATGACGATGGTGATAGAAACAACACTGGAGTTTGCAGCATGAAAATTTATGAAAAAAATAGTCATTGCAGATACTTCTGTTAAAAATCCCAAGTGGTAGTAACCTCTCCTCGTGGAGTGCACAGGAGTCAGTCCAGAGAGGAGGGACAGAGTCAACAGCATCCGTGACAACAGGCCTGGGAGCAAGTTCTGGAATGGACCACAGCTCCTGGACAAGTCCACGTTAAAGCTGAAGGAGATGAGAAGTCCACAAAGCCAATCAGGACGATAGCACACCTGGATTTAGGGACCATATCAAAAGCAGACCTAAAACATGGAGCACCAGATGAGCTGTGGAAGGACATCCTACATGAAGAAAGCAAAAAGTCATTTAAGAAAATGAGACAGAAATACTAGAACATAATGGAAACTCTGAAGTCTTGAATGTGAAGTAGCTAAGGAAGAAATGATGACATGAAAGAATTGAATGAAAGAATTCAAAGGACAGCTCGAGAAGAATTGATGCCTTTAAGTTGTGCTGGAGAAGAGTATTGAACACACCATAGACTGCCAAGAGAACAAACAGGTTTGTCCTAGAGAGAGTGAAACCAGGACGCTCCTTGAAGGCAAGGACTGTGAAGCCCTATCTCACATACTTTGGGTGTGTTGCCAAGAGGAACCATCCCTTGGAGGAGGACATCATGCTCGGAAGAGTGGAAGGACAACACAGGAGAGGGAGACCCCGATGATACAGTCACTAGGGCCATGGAGGTAGGTGTGTTGGAAGACAGTGAGACTGACTCAGGACAGGGCAGGCTTCAGAGATGTTATTCATTGGGTCTTTGTGAGTCGTAGTCAAGTCGATGGCACCTCACCACCATCACCTGATAATTCTATGAACTGCAGTGTATCTCAAATGATTTTGTTAAGTAAGTCTATTTTAATTGTTCTGTGAGTCACCAAAAAGTCGAAGTATTTAGAAGCAAAACCAGCATGCTGATCCTGGGGGCGCACCAGCGGTTTGCTGTCCAAGCACGGTTCGCACACCTCTCAGCCCCTTCTCATTGGCAGTGGTCGGATTGCGTCTGCTCCTGATACAAGACAGAAGCGTGTGTGTGGCAGGGGTGACTAGGCTCGTGAAGTTGGGGTGTCTGGGTAACTTGGCACTTTCCCCCGCATCCATCCACTCTCAGGATTTTGGAGGCCGCTCGCTGCTCCCATTTGACTGACGCAGGCTTCACACTTCTGGCTCGGGTAAGGCGTCTTTCTGAAAAACCAAACTCAACTCAAATGACCTGAGACACTTTTGAGTTGGGAAGGTGGTGTAGGGGCAGTGGAAACCCCAGCTTCAGAAAAGGCACATCCCCTCAGTGCATGGCTTTGGTTTTTCGAATTGACCAGAAAATCTGGAGGTCCTGGAGAGGGTCTAGACCTTGCTCTGGGGATGTGGCACCAGAGGCACCGCCAGTCTGGCATGGGATTCCCTTCCTCACATGGACCCCAGGTTGCCTCCTGGCACCTTTCTCTTACTGGTCTGTGCTTGTCTCTCTGCCCCCCTTTCTGTGATATTTCACAAACATCAACTACTGGAGGGCCCCTCTAGACCAATGCCAGGAAAGGCTGCATTCATGGCATCATGGCTCCTCCCTCCCTCCCCAGAGCACATAGTGTGGACAGGGTCCCCACCTACTCTGTGCAGTTAGACATGGGAGCCACTGGAAAGGTTCAGGCTCACGGCTTTCTAGTTGGAGAGAAGAAAGCCCAGGGCAGACCTTACGTTGTTTTAAAAAAACAAAACAAAAAAAGGACTGAGAACACCCTCTTGTTCCGAAGTGCTGCTTCAGGGAGCCCACACCTTAATGGCAGAGGAGAAGGACACTGGGCAGGACTCAGTGGGACAGGGCATGCCACCCAGGTTCCTAACCACTGATGTGCATGAGGGGTGGCGTGGCCTGTGGACTCTTTCAGAATTGCCACGACCTGGAGAAGATGGATCTAGAGGAATGTGTCTTGGTGAGTGGACTGCTTCTAATGGCGCTGCGGGTCCAGCCTACTGCCCATCTGCTCCCCTGTTCCAGTGTCACTGTCACATCATACAGTACCAGAACCTTCTGTGCTCCTCCTGTGTCACTTGTCACAGAGCAAGCCCAGCCTGGCTCCTTCTGTGCCCCCAAGTCCAGCCCGGCCTTTCCTGTGTCCCTCCGCCATGTCACTGTCACAGAGCAAGCCCGACCCTTCCGTGCCCCTCTCCGCTACGTCACTGTCACACAGTGAGCCCGGCCCTGCCCCTGGGTCCCTGTGGGTGCAGGTGTGGGAGCCGGGAGCCCATGACGGTGTGTACAGTTTGTCTAGTTTCTATCAGAGACAGCAGAGAAGTTCATCTTTGGCCAACTTTTTAAGAATAGGTCTTTTGTCATTTTCTTGGAACTTAAAGGAGAAAAAACGTGCATGTCTGGTCTTGGAGTGACTCCAAAGAGACGCTCCTGACTGCACTCCTTTCTCTGGCCCTGTCCTCCCCCGAGACACCAGAGGAGGCCTGAGCACAGTTAGTGTCTCACCTCCTAGAGTGGGAGGATCCCCCTATCCTGCCGGTAGAGAGGGGCTTTGATGTGTGGGCCCCACAGAGCCGGGCGGAGGCGCCGATGTCTCTAGCTCCACTGACAGGCTTTTCTCTGCAGATAACTGACAACACGCTTATCCAGCTCTCCATTCACTGTCCGAAACTGCAAGCCCTGGTGAGTCAGCCTCGGGGGTGCTCATCTCTTACCACTTCTTTAAATTAGCCCAACTGACATTTCTGAAACCAAGAACGCTAACTTGAGAGGCAGGGCACGTGTCACTGCCTTCATCTGAGAATGTGAACGGTTGGAAGTGGCCATCAGACCAGATCTGGGTCCTGGTGACCTGGTGTGAGCTGGGTGGAAGGGGCTCATGGCATTTTCAGGGCCCCAGACTCTTGGAAGCAGGTGACCAGCGCTGTCTCCTAGTACCTCTGTGTAGGTCAGAACCACCAGCACCCAAGTCCTTGATCCTTCATTCAAGTTGAATTATCAGCTTGGTTGCCTAGAGTGAAAACATGGAGCTAAGAGTTGTCTTCCCTCTGACCCTACACCTTTTTTCCAAAGACTTGTGCCCCCTGACAACATGGCCAGCTATGTGAGATGAAGCTTCACCAGCCCTGTCTGTGAGGAGCACGCTGGTTGTACCTCCTCCCAGACAGACCTGTTTGTATTCTTTGGCAGTCCATGGGACAGTCAGTACTCTGGTCCAGCGCTACAGTTCAAAGACAAACGTTCTTCATCTACAGGTTTACTCAGTGTCCAACTTTCAGATGCATAGGAAGCGACTGAAAACACCCCGACTTGGATCGGATGCGCCTTATTGTTTAATCTGACACCACTGCTCTTTAGTACTTTGAAGATGTCCGTGGCAGTGGCTTTTCCCAGTGCAACATATCTTTTGATTTGATCTTCTGATCAAGGGTGTTAGTTGATTGTGGACCCAAGTAGAACAGAATCATTGACAGCTTCAACCTTTTCTCCATCTGTCACCATGTGGCCTATTAATCCAGTGGTAAGCATTTTTGTTTTGATAGAAATGCAGTCCGTATTGAAGGCTGTGGCCTTTGATCTTGTGCAGCAAGTACCTCAAGTCCTCCTCACTTGTAAACAGGGTTGCATCATCTGCATAATGCAGGTTGTTGATGAGTCCTCTTCCACTGCTGATGTCATCGTGTTGAGGAAGTCCCTCTACGAGGGGGATGACACAGTGACTGGAACCATGAAGAAGGTGCAGGACAGGGCAGAGTTCTTATCGGTCATTCTCAGGACCACTGTGCATCACGGTTGACTTGATGTAACCTAAGAACGATAACATTTAAGATAAGATCTTGAAAGGTCACAGTGAACAGTAAAAAAGACCCACTGACTGACCAGGCAGCTCACCCTTCCCACACTGGTTCCTATAGCCCGTGGCCCAGCTGCCATGCACTGTTCAAGCCAGTGTAGTGGTGGTGCTAGGCATGTTACGTGTCATCTCGTCCCCCAGCATTCCGTTGGTGAGGGCACTGTTTACATCCTCATGTTCTCCGAGAAGATGCCCAGAGGTCATCATTTTGTAGTGCAACTGTTGCTTGAGGCTGCCCTGGAAGGATTTTAGCCTGTTATGTTAAATTGGAATTGTGGCATGTTATTCAAGAAGCCAGCCAGCCAGGAAGGGGAACATACGTCTTCTTCCACCTCAGTTTTCCTTTTCATGATGTCTTGTCCACACTGATGAGACCTCATGGCCAAGCTTCAGGGTAAGGATGAGGCTGTGGAGGGGAGGCAGGGGTCAGAGCCTGGGGGATGCCTGCTCAGGAATGCTGGATGTCCGTCCCTCCAGGCCCCCTGCTCCTTGCTGCCTGCCTGAGCTTGGTAGAGGCCAAGTGCTGCTGGTTAGAGGGCTGTCCTTCTGTGGTGCTCCCTGTAGGACAGGCCCAGTCTATACGATTATCTGTGCCCATATCTTTCCCTCACCCTTGACAGGACTTGGGGAGTCTCCTCCTCTGAGATTCCCACCCTCTCCTCAAACGTACCCCTGGCAAGAAACACTGAAACTCTTGCCAGGGCCCTTCTTGTCCCGGATGTTTCATGGAAGCAGAACAAATACCTTTTGTCTCTTTGGGACAGACTTCTCTCAGCCATCTACCAGGGTTCATCAGTGTTTCTGCACTGACTTCATCTCTTTATGGCTGAGTCCAGTGTATGAACGTGCCTTGTTTATTCATCCATTTACCTACTCCAAGGAACTTTCTGTGCATTCTGTTTTCAGTTCTTTGGGATATTTACGGAGTAGGAGAATTTCTGGATCCTAGGGTAATTCTTTTGAGGATCCTGATTGCTTTTCTCAGTGGTTACACCAGCTTGTATTACTACCACCAATGGACATTCCGGCTTCGTCACATTCTCAGAAACACCTCTTAGTAATTATAACCATTTTAGTGTGTGTTAAGCACTATCTCATTGTGGCTTAGATTTTCCTTAATGACTAAAGAGCATTTTCGTGTGTTGGCTATTTTTTGGTTGAAGTGTCTGTTCCATGCCTTTGCTCATTTTTATTGAACTGTTTTCTTTTTTGTTGCTAGATAATTGAATTATGCATGGATTAAACTTTTACCATGTAGTTAAAAAAATTCCCCTCATAATCGATAGGAAAAAAGATTGGTAGGTTTCTCTCTTCACATTGTTAAGGTTCTTAGATAACTTTTCAAGGTTCTTAGATAAGCTTTTCTAATGCTAATATCTTTTGTTGCTGTGTCTCTGGTGTGATTTCAGAGAATCCATTGTTTAGAAGAACCAGAATCTAAAGCTTTACCTGTTTCCTAAGAGAGTTTTAATTCTGCATTTAGGCATTTGATCCACTTTGAGTTAGGTCTTGTTGCTGTTGTGTGGCGTGAGTCCCAGTTCACTCTTTTGCATGTGGACAAACTGGTCTCCCAGCACCAATAGAGCTGGCTCTTCTCTCATTGGACAAACTTAACACTCTGGCCAAAGACCAGCTGACTGTCGGTGTCCAACCTTTGTTACGGGCTTCTGGTTCTGTTCTGCTGGTGTCTGTTCCAGGCTCAGACCATCTGATTTGTTGTCAGGTGCTGTTCAATCAGTTCATGTTGACCCCGTGAACAAGAGCTCCAAACACTGCCCTGCCATCCTCTGACGTGCTTGACAGTTGGTCCTTGAGGGTCATCCTTTCAGAGACCCACATGCTGGTTTTCTCGATACTCACCTTGGAGAAGGCTTGTCAGGTCCCACTATTTAAAGGCTAGTTGAGATAACCTTTCAGACAGTATACCTCTCGGCAGTGGCCGTCTGCAGCAATTTACAGAAATGGTCGAGGGCATTAAACTGACTACTGGTCTCACTTCTAGTAGAGTAACAGGCTATAAAATGGCACTCAAGAGGTAAATAGAAATACCCTGAAATTCTGATTTATCGTAACATAACATTATCTACAGTCCAGCCGGAGCAAGTCAGATGGAGGCTGCTGTCTCCTTGTGTGCGGGTTACAGCCTCGGAAGCCCAGTAGAGGGTCAGCTCAAGCTGGTTTTCAGTGTGAGTTGCAGCAGACCCATTGCGGCAAGTTGTGTGTTCAGTTCTCACCCGCTAAACAGCTGCTGTGGTGACACCGGGTCTCAGCGGGGCCTGGGCACAGCTGCATCTGTCTTCCAATCCCAGAGCCTGTCCCACTGCGAGCTCATCACAGATGACGGCATCCTGCACCTGAGCAACAGCACCTGTGGTCACGAGCGGCTGCGGGTGCTGGAACTGGACAACTGCCTCCTGATCACCGATGTGGCCCTGGAGCACCTGGAGAACTGCCGGGGCCTGGAACGCCTGGAGCTCTACGACTGCCAGCAGGTCACCCGGGCTGGCATCAAGAGGATGCGGGTAGGCTGTCCTGTACGCGAGCCTGAGCCAGGGACACACACACTCACACCCCCACCCCACCCCGAGGAGCCTGCCTGGGAGGAGGCCCCATGAGGTCTAGTGAGCACCCCCTTAGGGGAGGCCTGCCACTTCTCACATGGACGGGCTGCCGACTGGGAGGTCAGCGCTTTGAATTACCAGCCACTTGGTCCCAAGGGAGAAGGGCACTAGTCCTGTACCAAGCGCAGCTCAACGCCGGGGCCCAGGGCATAGTGGCGGGCTTGGGCCTGGGGTCAGTGTTGAAAGGTAATTTAGGTTCCAGGGCAGAGAGGTCTGGGTAATTACCAGGCCAAGGAGGCTCGGCAATTCTCGTCTTTCTCCATTACATTTTCTTGACTATTCTTGAAGTTCAGGCAACTTTGTGTTCCACCCAAAGCAGCCTCAGGCAGGGTGCTCCGGCTGTCCAGAATGTCCGAGGGCCACACAGCAACAGTTACTGTGGGCAGAAATCCAGTCTCTTCTAGGATTAGGACTGCCCCTTGTCCCCTCTCCACTTCTAGGCACAGCTCCCTCATGTCAAAGTACACGCCTACTTTGCTCCTGTGACCCCACCCACAGCAGTGGGGGGAAGTGGACAGCGGCTCTGCAGATGCTGTGTTGTTCTCTGACAGCAGTTGTCCTCCCAAGGCCTGGTGCGGTGGCCTTTCCACAGAAGACCCGTTTTCCTGACCACCAACCACTGCTACCTGAATCTGTTGCTATTCCACTGGGAAAGGCTTTTACAGGTAAAGGACTTCTGACTGGACTGCAGGACTGGTGGGCTTCACCTTTCTCCTGCTGTGATGCGATCAAGTCAAAGCTCGTGTCCACTGACGTCTGACAAGAACGGCTCAATGCAGCGGGACCCCAGATCTCCAGAGAGGTGGGTGCCCGTCTAGATACAAAGTCCTACACTCGTTCTTTCAGCTCCCTCAAAACACATCACCATCACCAGTGTTAGCACAAACCGAGCAAGAAGCTAAGCTATAGATTTTCTACTTGTCCTCAAGCTAGTGGACAATTCTGATTCACAAGGATTCCATTTCAAAGGACCGAACTGGACCTCTATCAAAGTAACCATATCGCAGCTCCACCGTGCCTGGCTGCTGTCCATGTGAAGACCTACGTGGAAAGGACTGGTCACTCACTGGCTTTCCAGGAGACAACAAGTGAAGCATGAAACCGGCTGGTGGAGGGCCTTCCCCCTCCCGTGTCAGAGAAGCCAACAACTTAACAAAAGCCACTCAGAGTTTGTGCTGCCCAGCTGGAAACTCTTGGTTCTAGCCTAAGGACAGTACAGGATACATTTGTTACAGGAAAGCAGTGAGTTATATCCACATCTTTCACAAACTGAGACCTTAAAGAAACAGAATGGATGCATGTAGAATGAATGTGGTTCCCCCAAGTTTATTTAAAATCTTGTAAATCACATTACACCAGAACTATTCAGACTTTTTACACTTCAAACTCAGATCAGTAATGTTGGCACCTTTTACTCATAAAAAATAAACCATGGCAATGATTTTTTTAAAAGTTTAAGAGGTTTTATTGCTGTAATCGTTATCTGTGTAAAAGCAGTTTTGAAATTCAGTCCCTCCTTACACAACCTACACTGTTTTCTTCTGTGGCTTCTACATTTTGTGGTTACCAAAGATGTGGACTCAATGCCCTTCCTTGTGTGCACACACCAGCCCTCGATGACCCTGCAGATGAAGCCCGGGGGAACGTCCCATGACTGACAGCACCTCCTCTAAGTCCCCACTCTTGAGAAGAACCATGCTGAAAGCGACATTGCCACAGCCGTGTTCTCGGGGCCCAGCTGGAAATGGAAACAACCCCACAAATGGGTTTAGCAGGATTATCGGAAAACACCCTCGTGTCTTGATGATTCGAATGTCTTATGACCTGCTCCTGTACTCCCTGTTTTATGTGTACACCATAGCAGGTAAACTGTGTGAGGCAGACACGACGGAGTTAAGGAAGCCATTTAAATCAGTAACTACATAACAGATCTGTTTCAGCGTGTATGAATTAGTTCTCTAAACGTTAATGGAAATGGCTGGAATCGTCCGACGTTAGCTCTTCAGAGCCCGGATCTACTGCTAGCTTGGTGTGCGGTGACCGAGGACATCATGGACAAACCCGAAAACCTCTCTGCAGAAATGAGCCTGCTTCCTTTTGAATGCACAGCTGTTACTAGAAGAGCCGTCCTCAACGGCAACTGCTTCGAGAACAAACTGAAAGGAAAACAAAACGCAGGCGCACTTCATCCAGACTGGTGTTTCCTCACGCCATGCTGTATGTAAACCACCTTCTCTTCTGATTTACACAGACTGAGAGGACACTGCAGGTAAGGCAGAACCTGGGGTATTAAATTAGACACACGTTTGCAAAACAATTGAAAAACATTTATTATACTGAGATGTGTACAACCTACTGTTAAAAAAAAA
>NW_006399841.1:5378062-5412073 GCF_000299155.1 Elephantulus edwardii | reverse complement strand
TTCGGTCTTCACACACTTTATTTGGTACTGAATATAGTTCAATCTACATAGGACATCACTTCAAAATTATGTGGACACCATCGCCGTTTTCAACTGCAGAGAAAAGGAAAGACACTGACCACATTTGTCAGCAAGGGATGGGGGGCAATCAATATTCTCCCACCACTCCCTAATCGGGGGAAAACATGTTGCCAGCAAGCTGGAGTCGCCTGACAGCTGAGGTGTGATGGCTTTCCTAAGGAGACTGGCCATCTTCCTCCCTGGACCTTTGGTTAGCACTGCAACTGCCTACAGTCGATGGCAATCAAGTGCTTAGTTCAGGATAGTGTCTAAAACAACCTAAGAAAACGACCTCAGGAACTCAATTTCCTCCACCTTCATCAGACATTTGCTGTCTACTGCTATTACTGAGTGTGGACCTGGTGGTGAGACGCAGAGTGGAGGATGTCAACACTACAAAAGACGTGTACTAACGGATGATTAAAAACAGGAATGTTTTTAAGCCATATTTTCTGGAAAAGACTTTGGAACTACTCCAGGATAAATTCCAAACATCTGAAAGTCAACCCCTCCTTTGCCTTCAGACAACTTCAGTGACCTTCCTGTGCAGTTCCAGCACCATGTCCTGCAGACGTGAACCCAGTGCACTTGCAAGGGAGGGCTCGATATGCCTGCTGACAGCTTTACAGCCTCGACCTTCTGAAGCACTGCGCACTGTCTCATTCCTTTGTGACACTTAAGACCCTTGGTAAACAGGTGTATTTGGTAAGGCAATTTTGATTTACATATTACTTACATAACTAAGGACCTAGGCTTGACCCTAGCAGCTGACAGTATGGTATCCACCACAAGGTGCTCAACAAAACGGGCCGATTTCATACCGTCACCAACAAGGACTGGCTCATTTTCCCTTTTGGCTAATTCTAGCACAATCACTAAAGCCAGCATTTTCAAAAGCAGACACACGACGGTTGCCAATTACAATCCCAGTGTCTGACTCTGCACAGTACCTTTTATTGTGGAGAATAAAAAACAACTCTCATCTTGAAAATTCTGAACCATCTAGAAAGAGAAAGCAAATATATAATTAAAACACAGTTGTCCTGTCGTAACTGCACAGTGGTGGTTAATATTAGTTGTTAAAGGAAAATGCCTTGTCGTCTGTTGCCCTTGCAGAAGTACTTTATGAAAGGCCTGTGCAGTGCGCACCTGCCACGACGAAGTCCATTCATTTCACCACTGCGGCCCTGCGTACCTGTGAATCATCACTAACAAAGTGGTTTCGCAGATGTGCTCTTCTGTTAGTACTTGCCACTTATCACTAAAGGCAGAAATTCGTTAAAACTAACCCCTAACTCGTAGAAAAGGATTTTTGAATATGTGTAAGAGTTTACAGATTTCTTCTCTAGTTCTACAATATTTACAAAAGTATTAACGCCAAGGTAGAGCAGCCAGCCATTCTGCTTACCTGATCACTAACAAGAATGTGAATGCCAGTGGGGCCCTGTCTGTATACGTGGTTAACCTGGTGCGAAGGGATATTAAACACCACCGCGAGCTTTCGGGCCACTTCTGAGGCAACCATTTCTTCCAAATAGATTGCATGATAAACTGAAATGAAAAAACAAGAGCCACACTTTACCAGTAATCTGATTTTGTTTCACCTGATACACAGGGAAGATCACACCTTTCAAATAACATCTTCCCTGTTACTACCCTAAGTTCACCCAACGTATTCTTAAATACTGACTGTGCTGTGCTCACGAATAAAGAACAGGAACTCTGTACTAGGGATTCAGATTTTCTTCATCTGTGCATTCATCTTACTCTTAAGTGACATGGAGTTACAAGTATTCAAGGCTCAATCAGCAGGACAGACTGTAAAGTAGTGGAGATCTTTCCAGAAGTTAGAACTAAAAGATTTCTGACAATAGCTGCACAATCTTGGGAAAAATCTAAGAACAGGAAGCCAGTTGGTTTAAAAAAGGCCCTTGATTTGGTAATCCTACTACTGAGAATTTATTCTGAAAGTAAAAGACCACTCATCCTCTCCCCTCCAAAGGATCAATAAAATTAAATCATGAGACATTTTTCATACCCCTTCTCATTCTTAAAGCACAGCTGCCTTTTTGAGTTCTGTAATCTCTCTCCCTGAAGAGTTCCAACCACACTGCTCTCATCCCTTTCAGAATGTGGTAAAGGAGGATGTTACCATACAAACAAGAAAACCTTTTTAAGCACCATGTGGAAAAGAGGGAAGTGCCAGGATTATTTCTCCTCACCTAGTGATCTATCCCACATGGATGAGGAGAAACCTTTGGCTGAGCAGCTCTCCCACGTGCAGGTGAGAAATAATGTGTGTTTGCCATGACAGCAGACTGCAAACACGAGCCTCCCTGACTGGCCAGCCAGGATGGTGTGGTGGCTCTAGCCTGTGACAATCCACACACGCACCTGCACAACCCCCAAGTCAGTAAAACGGGGTGAGAGATATGTGCCAAGCTGTCACTGACAGCTCATTTCAATAATCTATACTCCTCTCTTTTCTAGGCTAAAAAGCCCGATAGTAGACGGACACTGGCAGCTCCCTCGTCTGCTCTTGTGGTCATACTCTGACAGCAGCAATGGGCAAGTCCCAATGCACCAGGAGTCTCTCCAAGGCCCGCTCAGGTCCTAACCACTTCTCACTGGAGAGGAGGCAAGCTGCCTCTCCATACTCACCATAGGGCGCACTGCCACCGTTCTCCCTACTGCCTGCAGCCTGCGTGCTGCTGGGCTGCTCCTGGCAGACGTAGATGGTTAAGCGGGGCCTGACTGATCTGCAAGGGGAAGATGCCGTCTTAGTCTAGAAAAGTCGCCACATAGCAGATTCACAAGACCAACTATAGGATTCTAGATTTTAATCCCTTAGAATAACTTTACACTGTTATTTAAAATCATTTACTAATACAAAAATAAAACCCACACATTTCACCCCAACTATCACAGGTGGTCTAATCTGAACATCTAGACTCTAAACCACTGAGATGCTGTCAAACTTCAGTTTCAATTCAGCAAAAATTACTGAAGATTCCGTTTTAATGGAACTGACACCACACATAGCAGTAATAATAAAATCATTTTAAAAGTGCTAGCATTTAATTGAAATGGAAGTTTACATTTTAAGTAACGGTTTAGTAGCCACGATCTTGAAAACCACAGATTCTGTATAGTTCACATACATAACCCAGTCGACTTCAAGCCGTGAGCACTGTCCATGTGCATTCTACCCGTCTTAGTCTACCTGTGACCTCAGAGCCTGCATCATATCTGCACCTGGCCTGAGGGTGCACACACAGTAAGTCTCCTTGTGAACGTGCTGCCGGGCCGGGCGTGGAGCAACAGTCAGCCCACACTCCTCATGCAACCAAAGGCACACTGGTCCAAACAAAACTCTTCCTTTCAAATGCAGTGTTTTACCTTGATTTCAGAGAATTATAGAGTCGGATTCCATCAGCGGCGCCACAGATCTGTACTAAATCCTCCTTTGTCAGTTTTAGTAAGTCGGCACCTGGAGAGCAGCAGAAAGGTGGTTCACACAAAAATGAAGAACGAGCTGGCTCTGTATCCACACAGCGAGGGCAATATCCTTTAAAACATCTCTGGTATCCTGAGCACACATCTTGCTGCCTCCATTATGTCAACAGTGGCTCAGAGCAGGTATGCCGTAAATTGAGTTGGCAGGCAGAGCCTACGGGACTATTTTGAAAACAATTTCCAAGTCTGGGGTGGGGCTGTGCATGTCTGCACAAACTTGACTATGACCCCAAGTGATTAAAGTGTTACTTTTTTTTCTTCCCTCAGATTGGTCAATCAATGGAACTTGAAATTCTTGGGGAATTGCCCAAAGTCACACAACTATAGCCTGACTAGACTTCTGTGCACTACAGAATGGAATGAAGAGTCTTTCTTTAACACAACTGTCACAACATCCAGTTTTAATAGGAAAGCAGAGTGGATTCTGGTATACTTTTAACATTTGTCCCATGTGACATAATATCTAGGCTTTGTTTAAAAAAAAAAAAAAGGAGAGGGACACTGACAAAAGACTGGTCATTTCTGCAGGTGAGGAGGCCACACGGAGGTTCATCATATTCATCTGTGTTTTATGTGAGTCCTTCATTTTACTCTTATTGAAGGGGGAGCTCTGGTGGTGTCATCTGGAGCCTGCTGTGATGCTAACCCACAGACCCTGCGTCTCCTGAGGTTCAAAACTACCAGCAGCACAGAGAGAAAAGCTGGGCTCTCTCCTCCACAGGAACTTAAAAGTCTTGGACACTGAGCAGAGTATCGTTGTGGATGGCGGGCAGTGAAAGAAGTACTCACGATGCAGTTTATGCCCTGAGATGAAGGCATCATTTTCATCTTCTCTATGTAATAAGATAGCACGGTTCTCCTTTTGTTTTAAGGGCTTAGATGGAACAGCCTAATCACTGTACTTTGTAGAGATAAAGGCCAGAGAAGCACTCTCCTATGACACATGAACATCATACCTGAGACAAGGAGGAGAGGTTAGCTCTCCTCTCCTTCAGAGGATCCACTAGGCACTCGAAACACATAGGGATATACACCCTTGACCCAGACAAGCCCTCTGAATCTGAGTGCCCACAAGAATCAAAGAATTCTACTTCCCTGTGTCTCCATGGATATAAAAGACCTAGGGAAGCCCACGGGGACCACTGCTCTCCCAACCAGAGCTAGATCTTCCTGTGCCGAACAGGCCTGTAAAATGTTGCCTCGGCCATTTATCCTGTCTAAAACATCCATTACTGTCCTTCCAAACAGATTTTCTATAGCAGTACCTACAGAAGCATGTTTGGCCCTTTTTAAAACAACATCTAAATGGTCTTAGTTTACTATTTAAGAAATATTATGAAATTAACACTTAAGCATCTTCACATCCTGTTATGACAGGGAGCATGCCTGTCCCAAAGAGGAGCTGCTGTTAGGTATCCTGAGTCAGCAGCTGACCCTCCTGCAGGGTTTCAGAGGCTGTAATTCACAACAGGAGACTGTCCACCTTTCTTCTCTCACAGAGCACGTAGTAGAGTCAAACGTCTGCCTTGGGGTTGGCAGCACAACTCCTTACCATTAAGCCTCCAGAGCTCCCTAACCACAGAATACGGCCAAACAATAAAATTAACAAGGTACTAGTACAAAACTAGTGAGAAGGATCTCAAGGCCTTTTGCTAAGTGGAGAAAGCCTGAATCAAATCCCTATGCACATCCAAAAAACTTCAAAAGGGTAAAAAAAGCCACAGACTGGGAAAAAAGTATCTGGTAATGATAAGGGACTTACATCTAGAATTTATAAAATATTAGAGCACAAGAAGATCAAGGTAAACAACCTACCTAAAAAATGGGCACAGGATATGAACAGACACTTCACCAAAGAAGACATTCAAATGGCGAACAAACACATGAAGAAATGTTCAAAATCCCTAGATCTAAGAGATGCAAATCAAAACAACTCTTGAGGTATCACCTCACCCTAGTGAGAGTAGAAAAATTTAACAGAACAGCAAACAACAAATGCTGGCAAGTTTGTGGAGAAACTAGAACCCTTATGCACTGTTAATAGGAGTGTAAAAACGGCGCTTTCTCAAAAAGTTGCAAATAAAAGTATTTGACCCAGCAATTCCATTCCTGGGAATATGCCCTAAAGAAACAAGAACTGCCACCCAAGCATATAGATGCTGACCCATGTCTACTGTGGCTTTGTTCACAATAGAAAAGATTTGGAAACACCGGTGCATTCAAACCATCAGGGACGCAAAACCTTTCAGTGAGCAGTGCAACTCCCTTCAGACTATGCCACCAGAGCGCTCTAATCAAATGGCAGAAAGTAAATTTCTTGGTGTAGTTTTATATAACAATTACAGAAAATCTGGTACTCCCACTGGGAGAAACCAGTGGATACACAAGCTTTTCCAGAGCAGCCTTGCAACTTCCTACAAAATTATTTCAAAATGAAAAATTAATGAGAATGGAGTTAGAGCTATGTACACACACAAATGAGTACAGATAAATCTGGTGAAATCTGTAATGTTCCTATGTCAGTGCCTTCATTTGGACGATACGAGAGTTCGTGTAGGGAAAGCAGGCCAGGAACAAAGGGCCTCCTTGTGTATTTTTTGTGTAACTTCTTGTCAGCTTGTATTTCAGAGTCAAAATGTTTTATCTGAAAGTTATGAAAAGCACAGAAGTAAGCAAGCAAATGTACCTGAAAAGTTGGAGAACAGTCTTGTGTAGGAAGAGAACCGGTTTTTAAGCAGCCATTGCTGGGTTTCCTGGATTGTGGCTGAAGGCTGAAGTTGCTATTAACAAAAAAACTGAGTGTAAACAAATTCTCAAACTGCCAAAAAGTAGCCCTAAGTATCTCACATGTTACAAAGAGCATGTAAACACAACACAGAAACCATCTAGTTCTAAAATGGGGAGTAAAAAAAAATTTAAAAATGCAAGCACATGGGCAGGACCTCCCCGTGACCCTGTGCGGCCCTACAAGCTCGGGGGGAAGGGGGAGGACACTTACTTCACTGGAGGCCTGTGAGACGCCATCTCCCTGATGATTTGGAGAAGAGGAATTGCTGAGAAGGAAGAAAAAAGTATTTTTAAAAATCAAGAGATAAAAGACCATTAAACTATGTGAATGGGATGAACTAGAGAACAGAAGTCTGCACAGTAGGCACTCCTGGTCACAGTCAACACAAAGAGGTGCTGGAGACGCGGAGAGGCCTACGCTGCGCCTGTCCGGCTCTGCCATCTGTCCAGGAGGAAACTCCTCTGGCTGGAGAAATCTAATCAGATAAACAACTAAAAAAAAGGTAAAACCCCACAAAGTTTTTTAAAAAATCAAAATAACCAAACAAAATATCAAACCCTACTTTAGTAATAAACTTTTAAGAATCATTACATGTCAGTCTATTACCTAAATACGAAGTAGTTATCATTGATTAATATACATATCCATAATTACAGAAAATAAAGTTCACAAGAACAAAAGATACTAATTTCTCCTACAATTCTTGTGTTTTTAAATCAGAGTGCTATCTCCTAGGGGCACACTGGCAACTCAATTCCTTAGGTTTCTGGGGTGCGGACTGCCCTTCTCTATCTGTGAGCCCATTAATGCTATTCTTACACAAATATCTACATGTTGGCTCTATATTCAAAACATGCCCCGTCTTCTACAATTTCCACAGTTGGTCACATGAGGCTAGAAGCACAAAAGTCGGCAGGTAAAGACCAGATAATGATTTTTCTCTGACACTGAGGTACAGAACTGTTCTCGTTACTTACATGCTTCAACAATACCAAAAAAGAGGCTGTGGAAATGGAGAGACTCATGAGACTCAGCACACCTTAGCTTACACAATCCCACACAACAGGTACCTGTCTGGGACACTGCAGGTGCTCTGCGGGGGTGAGGTGAACGTGGGCGCCGCGGAGGGGCTGTTATTCACATAGGCTGTGGGGGTGTCTGGCCATGGAGAACACTAAGGACAAAACAAAAAGAAATCAACGCTGGGCTTTTCAAGAAGGTGAACAGATAACTTCTGTTATTTATCTCTAGTCTGGCCAAATGCAAAATTACATAATTCAAGATACTGGACACTCATCAAGCAACCTCACAGAAACATAGCAAACTGACTTCTGTGTGGCAAAGAAAAGTTTACCTGCTGTGTGCAGCTAGATACTGATTAATCTTAGGAGACCTGAAGTGGTAATAGCAGTAAAAATTTATAAAGACGTTTTAAGGATATGCTTTTGTACAATCTGTTTCAAAGACTTTCACCTCCCTCTTGACTAGGATTTCAGCCTCCCTAACCCCCCACCCCCGAGGTATCTATCAAGATTTAAGAGGAACAGAGACAGGAGAATCATAAGCAACACTGGAAAGGCAGTGGTTCTGCCCTGCCTATCACCCCCTTCTCCTCCCCCACACCCGACTCCCCCACTTGCATCCCAAGATGAGGAATCCCCAAGGAATGCCAAACACCCAGATGTGTGAAAAATGCAGAATAGTGTTCGCTGCTGTCTGTCTAGGCTAGGAGGGGACATGGTGAACTCAAGTATTTGTTCAGCTCAAAGTACTATTCTTAGCAGGCTTGGAGTAAAGTCACACTGACTGTTAGGAAAGATGAGAGCGAACATCAAAAGCACAGTGAGCAGCCAGGGTGGTCTCCAAAGCAGTCTAAGCCCCCCTAGGCAGGGACCCCACCCAACAGACACTAGGTTAAAATTGTTCTGAGAAGGCTCTCCGTTCCCAAGATCTGCTTTCATAATCACCCTTCCCTCAGTCAATACAAGAAAGTCACCCCCTCTCTCACTATACCTCAGAGTGTAACACTTCCAAAGCCAAGCACAAGAGCACTCGAAGACCCTGAGAATATAATCCAGGACTCTAGAGACTGCAAAGAAGAAAATGCCAACCAAGTGGGTTTCAGTTTTTTCTTGCTTTCAACACAACTCAAAGAGGACTGAACTGATCTATCAGCTGGCACACTGTCTACTAGACTGTTAAAACAGATGCCAGGGTTTTGTCAGATAACGCAAAAGGAGTTCAACATGTGAACAATAATGCTGAAAGAGGTTTTCTGCTTATAAAAACCAGGTTTTCTCACATCTATATAAAAAAAATCAAAAGCCTGTGATTTTCTACCATGTCTCATTTAAGATATATTTCTAGTAATATTTCAATTTTTATAATAATCATTCTTCAAAATTTTCATAATTTTGTCTTTGATAAATTGGTACTAAAAATACTAAGTTTTAAATGTCTCAACTCAGTTATGAGCAATACATTCACAGAATTTTTAAATCTTTTATATAAGTTGGCTATAAAGTATTAGGGTGGTCTTTCAATCATAAAAATATGGCGTATGAGTTTAAAATTATTTGAGGTGAGTGCAACAGAAATGATATCATAACCAAAAAGCCAAAGAGAACTTCATATTATTAAGGAACTCAAGTGTACACTTTTAAATGAATGATAAACCAAAACTAAACCCACGGCCACCAAGTCCATCTAAACTGATGACGGCCACTGGATTCCGAGGCTGGCGCTCCCCACACTGTTCTTTAGAGCTCGGCCGATGGGTTGTAAACTGCCAACCTTTTGCTTAACGGTCCCACCAGTATAGCACTACAGGCCTGAGGCTCCACACTGCCGCTGCTCAATCAGAACCTGCCCCAGCGGGTTTTGGGAGGCTGTAGACGGCACAGGAGGAGAGTCCATTCTGCCACAGAGGCGGCTGGTAGATTTGAACTGCCAGAGGCACCACCTATGGTTTAGCAGAGCTTAAACGCATCATGGTGGGTGTCAAATTGCTATTTAAATTCCACAGAACAAACTTTAAAAACTGATGTCATTGTTTAATAGATAATGTAAATACAAGTTCAATATGCCAAGAAAATGCCACAGCTTTAACAACTATTTAAACTGATGATGAAAACTGTCCGATGAAGATGTCATGACAAAGAGTGAAGGAGCCAACAAGCTGCAATCACATCTCTCTGGTCTAAGGACCACCCTTGTCTGACACTCACCCAAGTTATGGACACAAGGAAAACAGAATACTGAAGCATGTATCCTCTCAGAAATGGGATAAAAATAATTACAGACTTTGTTCCAATTAAATGCAAAGGGGAGAGGGGGGAAAGCCATCTGGCTAGACAGCACTGCTGGACATACCACTTAACACGAGAGGTCAAGGTTATACCAACTGATGTCCACACAACACCCTTCTTTTAAAAACTAAGGCCCTTTGGTTTTCTTTCCACCTTGCTAAGTGGGTCCTTACCCTTCCTTTCAGCTTATGTGGGCTGAGGCCTAGGACTCACTAGGCCAGCTGGCAAATTTAGTCAATTACAGCAACACCAAGGAGGGGCACAGTCTGGTGTCACAGTGGTTAAAGCACTCACTGCTAACCAAAAGGCCCGCTCAAACCCACCATCTCCATAACAGAAGTGGAGACTGCAGCCTGCAGAACCCCATAGGGCAGATCCGCCCTGTCCTGTGGAACTCTAGTGGCTTAGTTGTAAAGAACTGTGCTGCCAACTCAAAGGTACAAAGGCTGAATCCAACAGCTGCTCCATGGGAGAAAGATGAGCAATCTCCTCCCATGTGATTTACAGCTTCTGAAAACCCACTAGAGGGTCAGCTATGGGTCACTTCTGATTCAACGGTACACCACCACCACCATGCTGTCCTCCAGGGTATGTCAAAATCAACTTGACAGCCATGGGGATGGACAGTGTGACACATCCACAGTAACTCGGCTACCATGAAGTTTCCTTCTAACTCCTGCCCAGACTCAAAGCAGTAAAACAGCAAAATCCTATCTAAGTTACATAAGCCTTTTTTAATACTACAAATATCAAGTCTCTTTAAATTTGCTTTGGTAATTACCGCCAGCTACTTAATTGAGGAAATGAAACGATCAAAAGGCTGCTTTTTACCTTTTGCTAAATAAATATGATCTGCAATTCACTGAGCCCTGGAAACCTAATCATCTTTAATGAAAACTGGTCCCAACAGAGGCGTCTCCTTTTAGACACACTTGATTCTCACTGCGTCCTATTTTTACAGGTTTCTTTTACAGTCTCAGCTTAAGGAGAAAAGCACAGCAGGAACTTGGCAGGGTCTATTTTATCCCGTCCACTCCCTTCCTTGTCTTTTAAAGTCTGCAGTGGGGCAGTGCCTGGTGCCCTTAGAAACTACCTTGAATGCAGGAGGCTCTACTGGTCCGTTCTGGGTGCCGTTTTTTTTAGGCAGTGCTGACCACCTCAGGCAGACGCAGTCGGCAGTCCTGATCCGAGTCAATAAACACAGCTAAGCGGCAGAGCTCAAGAGACTTAGAAAGGGGTTTGCTGTTTATCGTCTCCTGGGATCCAAACAGGCGTGACTCTAGTCAATGTGAGGCCACCGCACACAGTGTCATTTTTAGGCTTCAATGTAAAGGTTTTAAATCTGGGTATCATTTTTTACCAAAAGTCAACTTCAAGCACGCAATAATGGTAAGGAAGCTGGCCTTCTGAAGGCCAGCGAAGAACTAGCCAAAGACAGGAAGTGCTACTGGCTTTCTTTTCAAGGGATTAAGTCATATGTCACTTTCTTAAAAACAGGTTTCCAAGATGAATTCCATCTACGTTTACAAGCATCTCGACCAAACTAACGATTGCCAAGGACAGCAAGCAACACAGTAGAAGATGTGAAATCCCAAGCTAGTAAGCTTTCAGAGTGAAGAATCATTGAAAACTTACCACCACCAACTTTACTATCTTCAGGTTAGTTTTAGACTGTATTTATGCATCACAAGAACCCATATTTAAAAAAAAAAAAAATTTAAAAAAATCGTTAAATAGCTTCTAACAGGAAGGAAAAGTGATTGGAGTTACTAAGATCTACCCAAAAGTTTTACTGAGAATCACTTGTGAATCTTAGGCTAAAAAATCAGGAGTAGAAATACAAAATTGGGGAGGTGTGTGTTTGGCAAAGTACACAGAGCTGTTCCAAGTCTTTGACTTGAAGCAGCAGTCCAATAAAAGAAAATATTCCTGGTGTGCTCCTCTTTCACACCAACAGGGGCACACTTACTGCATGCATAAGTATATAAAACAATTGCACCACTTTAATTCTACAGTGAGGCACTTGTGATTGCGGCTTTCACAGTCCACAGGTAATCACGGAATTTATGTATGAAAATTAAAAAAAATTTTTTTCATCTTTATATGCAAACTACAATGCTTAATAGTGCTGCCAGTAACACACAGGATGACAGCTATCTGTGATTTCTTTTTAATGTGTTTACATTTCTTGATATGTAACTGACCTAAGTTAACCTGATTAGATCATCTTTTGAGGATTGTTAGAGAGTCCTGCCATAAAAATTAAGATGTGCTATGATCATTCTAAGAAAATGCCCCATCAACCAAGCCCTCTGGGCACATGGTGACTGCCATCAGGTTTGAGCACAGCACTGGCTTGAAAGACGAAGGCACAGGGCGGAAGACGTAGGAAACACGAATGCAATCAAAGACTGTTCACTGATCTGCCAAACAGGCTTTTAAAAGCAAAACACACACACTTAAACATGCAGGAAAATGTGGCATAAACTATTACTGGGTATGTTAATATCAAACTTGTCAAATCAAAGTGTGAATGGAATCTTATCAATTATACACATGAGAAAGCACCATCTTTTTTAACTACACAAAAATTGTAGCTGTTTTACTAAAGAAAGTCTTTTCAGGTGTAACTTTAGTGTTCCTGGGGGCGTGGGTGTGGGGTGTGAGCAGGAGGAAGGGAAGACAGGGAGGACACAAGGAGGGAACACAGATCTAAGAGTGCTTTTTTTCCTTCCCTCCAAAGCCACCCAATATGGTCAACACTATTTGTGCTTTGTTTGAAAGTGTTAGATTTAGGAAATTTTCCTCAGTGAGGAACAAAAAGAAAGCAGTGGGTCTAAACAAAAGCAAATTAAATTAAGACAAGGACATCAAGAACAATTTTGGCTTTACTTTTCAGTGGAAGTTGGTCCTATATCTAACACTGCACAATGAAGAGAGAAGCAGAAGCCCCTTACACTGCCTCGCTTTGCCAGAGAATCACCGTAGTCTGCTGGCAAAGTCCGCTTGCTGGACTTTTTCTGCTCATGTTCAACTGCATCTTCAATTATAGGCTCAAGCCTCATCTGGACAAACACCAAAGATTGGGATCAATGTCTTTTCATTACACAAAGAAAGATCTAATACCCTGTCTCTGTAGCCAATCAAACAAATGTATGACTAGCAGGAGTCAAAGGGAAAGAAACCCCAGCAGTGGCAAACTTGGACATTCTAGGTCCCGACTTAGTATCTTAAAAATGATTTAGGTCTGTTTCTGAGACCCATTTGGGATTTCAGCATCTTCATTCCCACCCAAAAGACCAATCTACTAAAACCCCAAATTTATGATTCCCCCCCAAAATGTCATAAAACCCATTATGCCAATCTCCCCACCCATTCTTCCCTCCCCCCTGAGGTGACTCGCATCCTCTAGGTTCCTGCCAATATGCAAACCTTTGCTTCTCTTTCAACCCAAGGCACCGCCCGCCGTACCTCGGTGAGGATCGTGGTGTCATAGGACGGCTGGTACTTCTCCTTCTCGTGGGCAGTTCTCTTCTCCATTTTCTCTCGGTCTGTCTTTTGTTTCCTGTCTGCTCCTTTAGGCTTAAAAGAAAACACATTATTTCATCAACTGGCTGAAAATAGCAAACAGATTTGTAAGTGAAATAAAGTCTCAGTAACTAAAGGCAGGTTTCTCTCTTACCTTAAATACTTTGATTTGGCAACTAGCTGAATGGAGATGGTCTGTGTATTCCCCATTCTCATTCTGCTTAAAAGTGTCAACCTGGATCCTAAAAGGCACTCCTTTTTCACCTCCATGCTTCCTCGGAGTGAATTCTGTGCTGATACAGTGCACCTAGAAAACAATTCAAACTGACATGGATTCAAAGTATACTGCTCACATGCTATCATGCATAGCGGCCCCTCTAGAAAGTCCTGCACCGGTATCAAGTCAAGATCCTTTAAAATGAACTCCCAAAGATTAGCTAAGTATCTCCCTACAATCTGTTGTGGGTTGGTTTGTTTGGTTTTTTTCCTTTCCAGAATCTTGACAGTTTGGTGTGTTTTGTTTTTTTAAGCACAAAAAAAACCTCTACAGCCTGGCACTTGGCTTGGTAACTCCTCTACTGGCCATTTGGGCTCCGGGTTCCTAAGAAAAAGGTGAGAGTCATCCAAGCACATTAACAGCACTCCTGCCTCAGGGACTCTGTGGACCAGACACTTGGGAGGCACATGGTTTGTTTCCTTAACAATGATACTGGGCCTTGAGGTCTGACTTTTCAAACTTCCTGGTCCTCTCTATCTTGGACTTCACTAGGTGTATGAGATCAGCCAGGAAGTGAGTAGGACTCTGTGAATTATTTCTAATGTATAGATTTCCTTTCAAATTCTATGTACCAATGCAATGATAAGCTATCCTATTATACACTGTGATGTTTTGTCTGTTATTTCTATATCCCACTTTACTCATCCTATCCATGTTACTCAAGATCCTGGATACACTACTCATCTTCTGTCACTTCCATCTCCTCTTACACTTACCATTAAAGTAACAGTCTTAGTACAGACTACCAAACTTTACTAATTCTGCCTGCTACACAGTCCCTCTTCTAGCAATCCCATATAATAATGCCAGCCTCTACAATAAGACTGTGTACAACTTAAAACCATGATTCTTAGTTGATGGGGAATATTGCTGATAAACTGCCAAAGTATAAAATACACTAAAAATACTTTTCTAATTCAAGCAAGCCCTAGCCCACTCAGCCAGCCGGCTCTGCTTGCCCATAAAGAAGGCCTGCTCAGCAGTATTAATGCCATCACTTACAAATCTGAACCCATGAGACAGAAAATCACGGTCATTTTGTTTTCTTTTCAGGTAGATCAGTACTATGCTTAAATACTGGCTACAGATACCAAACGGGTAAAATGATGGATCTAGAATTTAAAGTATTTAAAAAACAATTAGAGCATAAACTATTGTCTTCTGAAGCCAGGTGAAGAGTACACAGAATATGTATTATTAATTTGCTGTTTTTTCTGGGTTTGAAAATTTCACTATTAAATAGTTTTCAAAAGAAGTTAAGAATTTCAAAACCATAATCTTTCTAAAAGGGTAGCATTTGTTCATTAAAAACGGAAATTATTGTGGTAAAAAAACTGAATGATGACTGATTTTTTTTTTTGATGACTGATTTTTTTAAACAAAATTTTAGTGTTATTTTTTTTAAAAGCCCAAAATATTTTACAATAAGCATTTAAAAGAAATTACACCCACTCCTCAATTATCAGTTGTCTGTCTCGTATGACATTTTACACTTAGAATGATAGTGAAAAAAGAAAAAGAAAAGCTGAAAAATCTGTCACGAATTGATGATAGGCGTCTTGTACAGGCATATGCATAATGAACACTGAGGTGCAAGAAGAGATCACCACTGACTGTTTGCAGTATTACAAATCAACTTGTGGACACCACAGTGGATTCATTCAGTCCACCCACAGACAGCGCCTGTCTGGTGGTTCACATCCACCAGTGGTCCCCTTGGGAGAAAGATGGGCCATGACCTCCCATATGATGGAGGGCCAGTTATGTGCTGGTTCTGTGTTGACAACAGTGCAATCAGAGAGGAGAGAGAGGAATGAGAGAAGAGAGCAAGCTGGCAGTTATGGAACGTAGTTATCCTCGGCTTTGCTATGAGGTCTTCTAATTTCCGCATAATGACTTGGTTGTAAGTGAAACACGGATATGTTACAAACAATTCCATCTCACCCATGACCTTCTGCATGATTAGGTTAATAAGATGCTTTAAATAATGTAAATGTCCAAACCTGAATGAAAGCAGATGTGCGTTTTGCAGGGTCCCAAAGAAATTCAACTGCGTTTAACTGGCTTGGGTTTGTCCTTGTGTCAATTATCCCCACAGACATTGGTATATCTAAGTTTAAAGAAAGTTACATTAAAATTCAAAACATTAAAATAAAATTTAAAACTTAGCTTTTACTGGAATATATTCCCATAAAGTGATTGCAGTCCAGGCAGAGCCTTTACATCAATGTTCTTCAAAATCAACTTCCTCACTATCACAACTCATCTATTTGGTATCAGTTTCTCCTACCATAGTTACATTTAGTTTAAACATGTGCCAAATAATGACAATTGAAGTAAATTATTTCAAATTATTAAGTTAAAAACAACTTCACTTTTAACTACAAAACAGTTCAAGTCACAGGCTATAATAATACAAATGCTCCACACAGTAACACATAATGCCTGCACTGTGGGGAAGGGGCCGGGGGAGAGGAGCCAGCGCTATGGGGACGGGGTTGGGGGAGAGAAGTGAAATGACTGTCCTCATCACTCCACAGTCTTATGGCTTATACCCAAATCAAGAAGTCTGTCTCCCGGACGGTTCCATTTCCAGCCTTCCAGTTGCTGATGTTCTGTATATTGTAACCGTCTATCATGGAATACAACTCTTATGATGCTCTAGAAACAAGTAGAAAAAGGAGGACTTTGAAAACTTCTCAAGCTAATAATAATAATAATAAAAAATTCAATAATGCATTAATCTATAATAAAATAGCCTACAGAGTTTGCTTTAAATATTTCATAATGCAACTTTGTTATCTAGAATACTAGAATGCTTCGCTTAAAAGTACAATTATATAATTCAAAAAATTTAAACTAAAAAATAAAAAGTACAAGTAGCTATTATAAAAAGGAAAGGTTTATCAATTGTGGTAGTTAACAGGGAGGGAAAAGGAGAGAAAGGGGTATAAACTTATGGAATAAATCAGTAAACTGGGTAAAGAGGTCATACATAATGAAGGCTGATTAAACACTGTATTTAATTGATGATAATGTTATAAAACAAACTATGAATGTATGATTTGTAAGCCTTCACTCAAATAAAAAATAATAAAAAGAACCCCCACACCTGCCACAAGGTATATGAATCAAAGACAATGTATATGAGTAAAATATAAATGAAAGGATGCCAACTAATACAATAAAGAAGACAAAATAGTGACATAAAAAAGGCACAAATGAAATGGATACCTAAGAGGAATTTGGTGTTACAAGTAAAAAATTTTAAGTCTATCCTCACAAAAATAACTGGCAAAGAATTCTATTTTGCCCATAAAAGCAGTAAGCAAACAGTATTCTTTATTGTTATACTGAAAATGCAAAGTATACACAGGAATTATTAAAATGTAAAAGCAGTATGATCAGAGACAGACAAAAACCCAAGTCCAAAACAACAACAACAACAAAAGAAGTTAAAAAAAAAACCAAACAAACCCAAAAAACCCCCCAAGTCCAAAGCCCAAATTTAGTGGTTTAAAAATAATTAAACAACTAATGCACTGTCACCAGGTGGGAAACAACTCACAGCTGACTCCCCAGTGGTTTTACAGAGGCTGAAAATCAAAGGGTAGGAGACTGCTCATCATTCTCTCACAGAGCAGCTGGTAGATTCAAAAGCCCATGCTGTGCGGGCTTTTGAATCCACTGGAATTCATCAGTTAAATGGGGGAAACTAGGCTGAGTGAAATAAAGCACAAAAGCTACAAATTATGATTCCATTTATGACCCTAGCAGTCAAATTACAAATATCCTCACATTCTTCCAAAAACAAAAACTTTTATGTAAAATGCAATCTCAACTATTAAAATCAGCAACTATGGTTAACAGAAGTATCAGGAGTGTCCATGCAGAGCACACATAAATCTCATCCAAGCATTCAAGCTCCTAAGGAAGGCCTTAACTTGAACCCACAATCTCTTGGCCAAGCCTCTGCTCTCCTTCCTCCACCTCTCAAAGGCCATGCCAACTACTATTTCATTCAGAAAGGGCAAAAGACAATCAAAATACATCCAGGTACCAGATTTGTACTAGTTCTGAATTCAAGCAAGAGGTGTATTTCCAATAGCCTACTGTCTGGTTTGAACACAGCAGGGAGGTTGGGTGGTGGAGAGGTAATGAACTTGTGCTGCCAAACTGAAACTGTGGTTCAAACCCATCAGCTACTTCACAGGAAAAATATATGCCATCTTCCCCTGTGAGATTTACCCCCTCTGAAAACCTGTGGGAGGTGGGGGTCAGCTATGGGCTGGTTCCAACTTAAAGGCACTCAACAACTACGTTAGCAGTTCTGCCACCTCCTCTGAAATGCAGTAAAAAATAGTATTTGGAAGGAAATCGCTTCAAAGAAAAAAACTTATTGTTAGATATGTTGTTATATGTCATCAAGTCACCTGCTTATCACAGCCACCTTATGTACAAGAATTCTGCACCCTGCCCTGCCCTGCGCCAGTCTCACTCAACACATCCACCCTCACTACAGCAGTTACCCTGGCAATCCATCTAATCCAGAGTCTTCCTCTCCTGCACTACCCTCCACCCTTCTGAACAAGATATCCTTATCCAAGGTCCCTGCTGCCCATGTCCTCAAGGAACGTGTTAGACATTGGTTATTGTAAAACAAAAAAAGGAGGCCAACCCTCATCATCCCCACCCACACCCACTCTGCAGAAGTCCAAGTTCAACTTTTCATAGGCTTGGGGGCTTCCTGCCCACAGCAGAAATGGGAAATGCAATACCTCAAGAGGCTATGAGACCTCTGGGTACTGGGAACATCCTCAGAAAACATCACTTAGCCTGTACTACACTGACAGTGCCTGCACCCAAACAGCTCGGGCATCTATCCTCTGCTCCAAGGCCACTTTTCCCATGCTTCCCCTAAAGGGGCAGATCCACGAGAGGGAGGCAGGATCCGATTCTCTCCCTGTACAGGTCTCCGTGTGCCTCTCTGCAGGAGGACGGAGGATCAGAAGTGTGGGTCTACTCTTGCCTTGGCAACACTTTACCCCATGAAGTTTCCTCTCTCCTCCAATAACCCTCTTCCATGCATTTTACCCTGCAATGCTGTGGAGTTTATAACAAACTATAAAAATTTTTTAAGAGGACAGAGGACATACTGTATACAAACTCCTGCAGCATCTGTTAGGAATGAAAAGAAATTATCCTTACCTTTACCAATTTTCCACTAATCTCAGGCATATCTCCCATTTTCCGATTATCCAGCATTCGAATTTCATAAGATTGACCTATTAAAAAATTGTGCATTAAAAATGATCTATAGAAAGGGCATAATTTTACCATAAATCAGGCTGGTAACCAAAAGGCTAGAAATGAAAATCCATGAGCTGATTTACCAGAGAAGGACAGCTTCTTACTGTAAGATTTACAGCCTTGGAAATCAGATTGGGGGGGGGGGGGTTTCTATGAATTAGAATTAAGTGGTCAGCAGTGAGGTGTTTTGGGGGGAGACATGTCCCATAATGGCATCAGATGTGACTGGCTTTCTGACAATGGCATTCTGACTATATGGCCTTTTCCAACTTGCATCTTCCACTTAGCATGATGCTGTTAATATTGTAGCATCTCTCTATACTTCTTTCATTGCTGAATTATAGTACTTCATTGTAGAGTTAGAATACATTATGTTTATAATTTTTTATCATTATCATAACTTACATTATTTGTGTTTATTCACCAGCTGATATGTATTTGGGATTGCAGTGCAGTTTTTTTTACCACTAGGACATCTGAACTCCCTAGGATATTTGGGATGTTTCCATTTTATGGTTTTTATAACTAATGATGCTAAGTGACATTTGTATAAAAGTTTTTTGTGGTGACCAAAGCCAATTTTTAGTGCCTTGTACACAATGGACAGCATGTAACATTTTGCTATTGCTCAATTAGTGTTCTTAAGAGAACACACACATGCAAGTGGCCAAACAGTACACGGATTCTGGAGATAACTGGCTATTGCTGCTGTTAGGTGCCATCAACTCCACATCATAGGGACTCTATGGATAAGATTGAAACCTTGCTCTATCATGTACAATATTCACAATCTCCAACATGGTCAAGGGATAGTGTTACAATCCATCTTGTAAGCATACTCTTTTCTTTCTCTGATCATCCACCTTTCCTAGCGTGTTCTTTTCCAAGGACAGGTTCCTCCTGACAGCATCAGGAAATGATGTGTGACAAAGTTTCAGCAGCAGCCTTATTTCTACGGAGGCCACGGGCTGCACTTCATGACAGATTTCACTATTTTGGCAGTGTATAGTATATTCATTATTCTTTGCCAGTGCCACAATTCAAAGCATCAATTCCTCTTATCTTCCTTATTCTGTGTACAACTTTCAGATGCATACAAAGCAACTTAAAAACTCTGGGTTGGATTAGGTATAACACAGTCTTTAAATTAGTATCTTCGTTTTTTAGAACTTTAAAGAGGTCCCTCACAATAAATTTTTTCCAATGTAACATGTTTTGATCTCATAAATGCTGCCACTAACTACTGTTGTTAGGTGCCACTGAGTTGACTACAATTCATAGAGAATCTATGAAGAGATCTAAACCTTACCTTATCTGGTACCATCTTCACCACCTCTGATATGCTTGAGCCCACTGTCACATTACTGTGTCAATCTATCCTGCTGAGGGTCCTTCTTCTTGTTCTTTGACCCTCCACCTTTCCCAACATGATGTTTTTTTCCAAGGACTGGCACTTCCTAACACTGGCTTGGATCATATGTACCTTAGTCTAAACTGGCACCTTTGCTCTTCAACACTTTGGAGAGGTCCTTAACAGATTTTCCCAAAGCAACATGTCTTTGCTTTTTGTAATTTTTTTTTTTTTTCCCCATTTTTATTTTATTATTTTGTGTGTGTCTGTACCGTCAAATTGGATCTGACTGGTACAGGTTGAGATTGCCCCTCCTTCTCCAGCAGAGCATTTGGTGGATTCGAACCACCTATCTCTGGGATTGCAGTGCAGCTTCTTGCCACTAAGCCACCAGAGTTCCCCTGCAACACGTCTTTTGACTTACTGACAGCTATTACTATAAATGTGGATTGTGGATCCAAGGAAAATTAAATTGATGAAAATCTTTTCCCAATCTATCAAGATGCTGTTAAAAGGTTACATTTCCTTAAAAGAGGAAAAAGTACCGTTTGATCCAACTATTGCATTACTCTAAAAAAATAGGAAGTCCAAAGCCAATATATGCACATCCATGTTTACTGCAGCATTATTCACAATAGCAAAGAGACAGGAACAACCCAAGTGTCCCTTAATGAATGAATGAGCAGGGAAAAAACTATTTGTACATTCATACAATGGAATACCATGCAATGATAAAAAAAATAATTTGTCAAACACTATACAACAAAATGAATTTAGAGGATATTATGCTGAGTGAAGAGAGTCAGTCACAAAGAAGACACCGTAGAAGACCATGACTATAAAAGCCTAGGGAAAGGTTTACCTACAGAGAATCATTCTAGTATGGGTACTGGAGCAGAGAAAAGAAAGAAAAGCAGGGTATTACAGATTGAATGAATGATCAAGGGGAAAAACCCAAAACATACAGATGCAGGGAAATAAACTGTGGCCAAAAATTCGTAATATATTTAAAAAGTCCAAAACGATATTAAAATTATGTGTGATTAACATCTAAAAATGAAAATATAATTTGGCATGCAGAATGTGAGTAAACATTAGTCCTTCAGGTATCACATGCAACTGAGGTTCTTAAGATGTAACTTCTATCTTGTTCATATTTCCATGTGACACACAGAAAATATACACATGGTTATGCATCACAGGGTCAAGGTAAAAGTAAAGACTATCAAAATACAAGAATATCACGCTATGGTAGATGAAGGAAAGTAAGTATATGGAGTTTATTATTAAGGAACATTTCTCACTCAACAGTTTGACTATTAGATTAGAACAACTTTATGGAAAGAAATTTTTTTTAACTTATTGGTAGGGGGAGGGGAGATGCAAAAAGCACATGCACTATGAATTGTTCTCCTTAATTTCATCATTTCCACACATTTTATGTTTTGGTACACTGAATGCAAAACACACAGTAAACCAAAATTAAGCAAGCTGGAAGGTATCTGCAGTGTATTTAACAATGGGTCTAAGTTCAGAGCAGTAAAAAGAAATACTTAATATAAAGTAATACAATATATATTATAGATTATATTAATAGCAATATTGATATGAAAATACTTAATACAAAGCATATAATCACACTATAAAGTCACATTTAAAATTATACTCAGTCTCACAAGAATTTAGAAAAAAAATTTATGAAATTTCTGTGCTGATTATCTGATCAAAACGAAAAAGTTTAATAAATAAATATCAGGTGGGCAAGGGTATGGGAGAAATAAACTACATCCACTGTGGGGAATCAAAGCATGTATACAACATACTAATTCTAGCATATCAAAGCATTTTTGTTTATATTTTTAAGTTACACTAGCTTGTGAATAAACTTTTAAGAGCACCTTGAAAATGATGGTAAGGCTATACAATTAGGGTCTGAAGAGATGCTGTGATTAATTATATCAATAGATTATAGTTAATATTATAAAACAAAAGGCATTAGGATTGAATTCAAACCAGTTATGATTTGTAAACTTTCACCAAAATTTTTTTTTAAAAGTCCTTTCTTCTTTCCCATGGTAAACTTTACCCTCTGCCTGTTTTCCATTTTGCTCACCTATACTCTTACAGCACTAAAACCTAACACCTTATCATAAAGCACATAAGATATGGGTAAATAAAACTTAAAAAGTGTCATTAATCACAGAATACAGCTTGATGTAGTTTATGTATTTTCAGCACAAACATGCTTCCATCAGAGTCCAGATTCCGTGCTTACTAGAATCACTCTCGAGTTCCATTTTTTTAAAAAAAAATTTATACTGGTTTGCATATAAAATCCATATACACTGTGATTCATTCATGTACTCTGAGTTTCACATATTCCTTCACTCACTCAGTTTCGTACCATCATTCTTTTTTTTTTTCATACCATCATTCTTATACACTGTGTTTTATAAAACTAAACATCATTAATCTACACCTAATGTTATCTATTTTTTTCAGGTCCCTACTGGATCTGTCCTAACTCCTTCACCTCCCTGTTCTGCCCACCAGACTCGAGTTCCACCTGAAAATCAACGAAAATCATTCCTACTTGTTCCCTTTAGGATTTTCTCTAAGAAAGTGTGTAATACATTTTTCTCCAGATTCTCCTGATGCTAATCAGTTTCTATTATTTTGTTAACACTGAGTAAAATTCTTGTAATTTTCATTAACTAAATCTGTAACACTGGGAGGGGGCAATATTGCCATCAATTTTTAATTATTATCATTAATCTGGGCTAGAATGCCAATAACATTTACTCTAAAATTTGTAACATGAATTATTCTTTGTTACCTTGGTTCAAGTAAGTGAGTGTTTCATCATGCAGCTTTACTGCCGGCGATGTTGCAGCACACATCACATACTGAAAGGGTGGCTGTTTAGTTTCATCATCCAATGGAAGGCTAGAATCTTCCTGCTTGAAAATGGGTAATGCCAGCACATCACTGAAAAACAAAAAAGAAAATCAACACTAGCCTTAACTTGGGCTATTACCACATAATGTAAAGCAAGAAAACATTTATGAGTAATTTCTTTTAAAAACTAAGGCCTGGCACAACCATTCTGGAAGGCAGTTTGGTGCTTCCTCAAAAAGCTGAACAAAGAAATTCCTTCTGACCCAGCTGCTCCACTGTTTGGAATATAGCCCAAGAAAATGAGAACTGAGGCTCAAATGGAAACGTGTACACCGATATTCATAGGAGTGTTATTCACCATCACAAGAACATAGAAACAGCCCAGATGTCCAACTTCAACTGAGTGGATTGAGAAGTTGTGGTACATTCATACAATGGAATACTATGCAGCACACAGGAGCAATGATTTTGTAAATTACTACCTAACTTGGGAGGGACTGGAGAGCATTATGCTGAATGAACTAACTCAGTTCCACAAGGACAAATACTGTATAAAACCATTATTGCAGAATGAATATGAGGATCCAAGGGGGAGGGTGGAAGCAGAGGGGTGAGGGTGGGCACAGGAGTGAGGGTGGGGTTTTAATCATAGGGTTGCACAATTCGATGAGCAGGAGGTGAAGGAAAAGGGAAGAATCTTCTGTGAAAAACAATGTACCTGAACTTTGTAAATAAATCAGTATAAAATAAAAAATTTTTTTTAAAAAGATGTGACATGATGTATAGACCAAAAACTATTAACTCTATGGTATTTAATATTAACAACCCATATTTCACTAAGGAGAAAGGTGACCAGAGGCAGCCGTAAGTAGATAATGGATAGTTAATAAAGTCCAAGCTACTGATTAAGAAATAGACCATAATCCACTACTCTCTAGTAAACTCCAGTTCACTACAACTCTCCAGGAAAGCCAAGAACTGATTCTAGGGTTTCCAAGACTGTAATCATTACAAAAGTTGATGACTACATCTTTTTGCTCTAAGGTGACCGGTGAATTCCAACTGCAGACATTTCAGCCACTGGTATAGCAGATGAACCACTGGACCATGACATAGTCATGGACAATCTCTCTCTCTCTCTCTCTCACACACACACACACACACACACACACCCCAACACCCACAAACCAACCACACTCACTTTGGTTCAATTCTCATTCATATCAACCCTTTAGGAAAGAGTAGTAAAACTACCTGACTGGGTTGTGATAATGGGCACTGGGGTAGTGCCAATTTCTACCACTGGGCAGAAATACTCAGCAGATTTCCTCCTCTTTCTCCCGTGGAGGAGGTAGTGCGTACATAATTCTAACAATTAACCCACCACACTACCAGGGCTACTCCTTTTACGAAAATTCATTCCCTTCAAGTCAGCACTGATTCTCCAGCAGGTTCTTAGAGGCTGTAAATTGCCCAGGAGGAGTCTTGTCCATCTTTCTCATGTGGAGCAGGTGGTGAATTTGAACTAGCTGTGTCTGGGTCAGCAGCACAACTCTTTACCCGGGAGGCCACCAGAGCTTGCACTAAAGTTAAGGCTAAATAATAACCACAGATGCACTGACTGCCCTAAAAATATTAGGAACCAAGTCTCCTTTGTCACCCAGGGACTGCCCATAATGTCTTTGTTGTTGTTAGCTGTGTAGAACAGAACCTGGCTCTGGGAGACCCCACATGTACCGGGAATAACAGCTCTATATGGTTTCCAAAGTCACAGTTATTCAGAAGAAGCAAATTAATGCACCTGTGGATGTATTCAAACTGCCAACCTTTAAACCAGCAGCCAAGTACTTAACTACTTAACTGTTCATTATTCAGAGACTCCTCATAATGGCAAGCAACACAATTCAGACCAAGTTCACCCTTCACTCCAAACAAATAAGGAGGAAAAGTTGCAATACAGACAAATCATAAAAGAGAAAAAGAGGTCAAAATCCAAGAGAAAGTAATAACGCAGAGGTACAAGAGATGAGAACTCAAAGTGGTTTTGCCTGAAGCAATCTATCCAATCCAAGAACAGAACTGTAAAGGTGCGCGCACTAGTTAGCTTCTCTGGAATGATCCAGGGAACCTTAACCTTGAATGTTGCAAACACTGATCGCAGATAAGGGATCTGAAAAGCAAATACAAGTCCTGAGGCTTCAAATTATTTCAAGTCATTTTCAAATGCTTTTACCTAAGAATTACCGGCACACATGGACAAACAAGAAACCAACAGCGCAAACAGCACACTCCAAAGTAATTCCAGATTCTGTGGCTGGTCAGCTCTTTTGTGCCTCTGCCTGAGAATGTCATATATACGACTTTTCACTTATCAACTATCCTGTACTCTGACATTTCACATTTATGACAACAGTTACAAAATGGAAAAAAGCTACTATCCATCACCACTGGGCCAACTGGCAGCATCATGATGGATGGTGAAGAGACTGAGACTGTTAATATAGCTTTAGTTTGCTTGGCTCCACAGTCAACACTCTTGACACCAGCAGCCAGGAAATCAAGACATATTGTGATGGGAAAGTCTGCTGTTAGAGACCTCTTCAGAGTACTGAAGAGCAGTGATGTCACTCTGGAGATTAAGATGCACCTAATACAGTCCATGGTCTTTGCAATCACTTGCTATGCATCAGAGGCCTGGACAAGGACTAGGGAGGACAGAAGGAGAATTGATGCCTTTGGGCTGTGGTGTTGGAAAAGAGTATTGAATATACCATGGACTGCTAAGAAAAAGAACAGATTCATCCTGGAGAGGGTTAAACCAGGCTGCTCCTTGTAGGCAAGGACTTTGAAGCTTCGTCTGACATACTCTGGACATGTTGCAAGGAGGGACCAGTCTTTGGAGAGGGATGTCATGCTTGGGAGGGTGGAAAGAGTGCAGGGGAGGAAGACCTTCTGTGAGGTGGACTGATTCAGAGACTGGCACAGGATAGAGCAGGGTTTAGGGCTGTTGTACATAGGGTTGCTATGAGTCGCAGACACCTTGATGGCACGTAACAACAAAAAAACATCCATCCATGTATAAAACTGTCTGCCAGTTTGGGGGGGGGGTGTCTTTATAGGTTGTGTCAAAGGTAACTACTGGCAGGAGATCAAAAAGTACAGCAAAGAGAAAAGCCAGAGCCAGGCACGGGTTAGTAGAAGGCGTTTCAGAGCACCAGCAATATTCTCAGTAGCTCAGCCAGGGACAATACGGATCCTAAGTCACCAAGTGCACGCACGGGACCTGGTGGCATAATCCACAGAGGGCTGTTATGCTACACAAAAAGCAGTTCAAATCTACTTGACACGGGAGGAAGAGAGGTAGTCTCTTCTCCCACAATGTACTGACTCCAAAAACCTGCTGGAGGGTCAGCTACAAGTTGGAACTGAATGGCAGGAAAAAGGAAAGGTGGAGGAATAGAGTAGACAGGAGAGGGAGGGTTGGAGGAGACACTACAGCAGAGGCCACAGAGCCTTATGCGGGGCACAGAGCAGAAGTCGTCGGAACTGACCCACAGCTGACCCTCTGGAGGGTTTTCAGAGGTAGTTAAATAGCACGGGAAGAGACTGTTCATCTTTCTCCCACAGAGGAGCTGGTGGTTTGAACGGAGTTCTTCTGGGTCTAAGTCACCAGAGCTTGAAGTGCAAAAGAGTGACTTAAAAATAAGGGCCTTCTTAGAGCATACACATGCAACGATGAGAGCATGAAAGAACTAGGCTGACAGAATTTGTAAAAAGAGGTATTCTTATCAAGATAAAGTCAAAGAGTTTACTTAACAGTTATATATATAGGAAAGAACTATTTTCTTTAAAAAAACAAAATTAACAAAACTTACTAAAACTTTAAGAAATAATAATTTAACAATCTACAGAGATGAATATTACCAACACGAAAAAAAAACACATCTTAGACTAAAATAGTTTTACAGAAAAGTTCTACCAAATTTTCAAAGCCAGGTCTTACATTAATTCTACAAAAAACATAAACCTAGGTAATATTACCCAACTCATTTAATAAGATTTAAGCCAAAAATAAGAGAAAAACTAGAAAGCTCATTTCTGTTTTTGACTATAAATGCAAATATTCTAAATTATTACAAAAATAAATCCAAGAGTATAAAAAAGATAGTAAGTCTACCATGACCCAGTAGGATATCAACTGGTAATGCAGGATATCTTTTCAATAAATAATACTAAGAGAAACAACATGTCCATATATTGGGGCTGGACGCGGAGAATACAAATGCCTTCTCCTTCCATTCTTTATTTTAAAAAAGAAGTATCAACTACAGATAAATTATGTACCTAGATGTAAAACAACATTTCCTAAAAAACTATTTCTACTCTTGGAGAAGGAAAAGACTAACTGTAAATTAATAGATTAATTAACCTGACTATATAAAAATCAAGACCACTTTTGTTCCAAGGCCATGATAAAGAGAATGATTGAAGATTTTAAACCTAGAAGAAAATATTTTAAGTAGCTAGACGACCTGGACATACATTAGACCAGAAGTTCTCAAGGTGTAGTCCACAGAATCCAAGGTAATTGAAACTTTTTACAAAGTTCAGGAGATCAAAACTTTCTTCACAGTAATATTAAAATATTACTTGTTTTTGTTTTACTGTGCTCATATTTACATCAGTAGAACAAAACCAAAGGCGGGTAAAACTGCTGGAGCCTTAGCATCAAGGAAGGCAGTATCATCAAACTATATTATTAGTCACTGCAGTATTCTTGAACATCAAAAACAGTCAAAACTTTTATTAAATAATGACGCTGAAGTAGGTGTATGATGTCTATCACAAGAAAAAGCTCCTGCGGACTTTGAAGGAAGTTACTATTTTCCAAAGCAGCATGCATGTCATTACAGACATGCACAGTGAAGAGTCAAAGTGCAGCAGAGATAAAAATACTTAGATAACAATACAAAGAGCACAATGATACTGTTTTAGATTCCAAATTGCAATGAACCCTTAAGAAACTCACTTTCCAAGATTTTATGTATTATCAAAGAATATCCACAATGATCTATAAAAGTTTTTAAATACTCCAGACACCCAAGCGTTGAGGACTCTCCTTCATAGGGTCGCTATGAGTTGCCTGCGACTCGACGGCACTTAACAACAACTGCATATCAACCAAAATAATAAAGTATTGCAGTTGCCTCTGAAAAACCAGACATTAAAAAGATGTGAAAAAAAATCCATAAACTTGCCAATACTTTTTTCAATAAATAAAGAAAAGCTTTCAAAATCCTCCAGCAACAAATGCTATATTTCTAAATCTTCTTTGCAAATCTGGTTTAGAAGGTACTATATTGATATGCTGCTGTTGCTGACTGCCATCGAGTTGAGCACGACTCAGCGACCCTATGAACAAAAGGCCTGAAGCCTTTCTATAACTGTCATTTATCAAAGTTCATAGTTTCCAGAGGCATGCTGTTTATGAAGTGGATGTCACTAATAACACATAATGGGTTTGTTGACAGTTTTTAATATAAATTAAGATTTTTAAAAAAATTTCTTTATGGTTTGATTGTCAAATGACTAGAAAATACACTGCGATCTTTCTCTACTCAAGTAGATCAGTAGTCCTAACCATCCAAAATCAAACCCTGATAAACTGACAGAGATCCTTTTATAACATATATATTCTATCTGTGGATCAGGGAAAATTTTACATGTTTAAAAATTGCCTGTTTTGAACAATGCACTCTGCTTATGATGGTCTGATTCTAAACCAGCACCTGTAAGAATGGCACAGCACTATGCAGCATGTGAATGTCACACAAACTTTGTAATGCAAGGAGCTCTGGTGGCCTAGTGGCAAGATTGCACTGCAATCCCAGAGGTACATGGTTTCAAATCCACCAGATGCTCTGCTGAAAAGGAGGGGCAATCTCCTCCAGTACCAGTCAGATCTGATTTGATGTTACACACACAAAAGGTAATAAAATTTAGGGGGAAAAAACGCCCACAAACTTTGTCATGTATACAGTTAAAATTAGTTCAAAATAAAAAGTTAAAAAATTCACAGTACATATATGAATTTTTTTAATAATTTTTAAAAATTTTCTTATTTTTGTGTGAGTGTACCATCAACTGGTACAGGAGGAGATTATCCCTCCTTCCCCGGCAGAGCATCTGGTGGATTCGAACTGTGCGCCTCTGGGATTGTAGTTGCAGCTCCTTGCCACGAGGCCACCAGAGCGCCCCTTGAACTTTTTTTTTTAAGTTTTCATTTAGTCAGGCATGGAGGAAGAGTACCAACAGGAATACCACTACAGCCTGGAATTTTTTTAAAAAAATCAACGAATTTTAAAACCTTTCTTAGATTACTACCAAAGTGAAATTTTGCAAGAGATTAAAAGATAGCTAATTTCTATTTAACTAATGGCACTGAGGATACAAGCACTGTTAAATCCAACGTGTCCCTCCACAGAAGGAAGATGAAGCAAAGAATATCCCACAAAGACTTCCAGCCCTCAGGATTTGCAGCACAGTCCTATAGGTCACCACATCCTACAGGGCCATCCTGTCCCACAGGCCCACCACGAGGGAGAACACACTTGCAGGCAGTGGTGTTTCTTTCACTAATAACACAGATCACAGCTGAAATTTCCTAGACAATTTCTAGGACTGGTATATTCTGACATTTCAACTTTCTCTTTTTCATTATTTGACATCATCTTTAATCTCACACATAAAATTACACCTCTGGAACACAAAAATGCAATTTTATTATTCATGACTGAGTACTAATATTGAGAGCCATTTTTCAAGATATACTTGTTTCTAGAATAACCAATGCCCGTATTTTATATTCCAATAACCTATTCTAGAATAACCAATGCCCAAAACATATGATTATATATAATTTTTTTATATTTAAACTTTCAATTAATATAGAAAACTTGTCTTTTCAAAATACTTTTGCTTAAAGCAAGCTAAATGTATAATAAGGACTGACCTCCCACTTTAAATAGGAATAAAAAGTTAAAAATTTTTATTTCAAAATAGATCTAGATTACAGTAAAAGTTTAACAAACGGAGCAGCACAATGCTTTAGTATTTATGTTATAAATAAATAAATACAAACATACATACATACATAAACAAACAAACAAAACCACTATCGCCAAGTTGATCTCAACTCATAGCAGTCCTCCACTGGGTTTCTGAGGCTGTAAACCTTTACAGGAGGTAATAGTCATTTTTCTCCCATGGAGCAGCTGGTAGATCCAAACCACTGACCTTTCAGCTGGTAGCCCAATATGTATATATGAGATATATGAGAAAATTAAAGAAATTACCATCATTCTTTAAATACCTTCAAAAACAGTGTGGGCTGCAAATTTGGAATATTAGTACAAAATAGAAATTTCATGTGCACAGTGAGATGAAAATTACCAGGAGGCCCACAAGAACCTTTTCTAAAAAGTTTTAATGAATTTAGTTTTTAAAGTCATTGGGTTATCTACTCGTTACTTCACAAAAACACGCATGACCCAGATTTCAAATTACAGTGAGTTTCAAAAGGAGAAAGCAACTTTCCCTTACAATGGTAACGTGACTTCAGCGACACTCAGATTCAATTCACTCTATATAAGGACTGATGTAGGAAATTTCCATGGTCTTATCTGGCTCCAAAGTATTACTACTGTAGCTAATCTTTATAAAGAGATTTAACTGCCTCATCTGAAAGAATTTGTATTAAAAAAAAATGTACAGCTTACACCTCACTCACTTATACCTGACTTTGTGTACTATGTTACAAAGAAAAACCAAACCAACACCACCAAAAAATAAATCCCTCAGGAAGAGAACTAGTTTGAGAGACAGAAAAGAGCAAGTAAACACCAGACTACAACTTCAACGCATTCTCAGTACAATCAGCCTATACAGTTTAGTAGAAATATATTGTTCTTTACATGAAAGTAAGCCTTGGGGTATAGTTAAGAACTACACTGCCAACCCAAAGGTTCCAGGTTCAAATCCAACAGCTATTCTGTGGGAGAAAGATGGGCAATCCCCTCCCATGGAATTTAAAGCCTCTGAGAACCTACTGAAGGGTCGGTCAGCTATGGGTCGGTTCTGACTTGATGGTACATATTATTAGAGAAACCATCTTTACACCACAGATACCATTCCAAAATTCTGACGAAATCACTCTCTTCTCAAACGCAGTTTGAGAAATACCTGTTGTTGAAAGCCATCTAAAACAGCAAATACAGCATGCAGACTTCAACTTGAAAAATGAAAATCTGCCTACACCAGTGATATACAAATCAAAACCACAATGAGATACTATTACACTCCCACTAGAACAGCAATGACAACCACCATCACCGTCAAATGCTCCCCAGTAAAAAACAGAAAATAGGTGGCAGGTAGAGAAACCCTTACCCATTCTGGTGGGAATACAGAATGGTATAGCACGCTGGGAAATGACAATTCGACACAGCTCTCCTAGTCCAAGGTACACACCCAAAAGCAGGAACAAGTCACTCTATAAACAAGGTAAATCCAGGCTTGTGTTTACTTCCCAGTCATTGTTAAACAATGTCATATAAGTAAGCACAACTCAGCACATGCTTTCCTTGGGCACTTTAAAAGAGGTTCTGAGTCTGTGGGAAGGTGGTGTGGGGTTGCAACACAGAGCTGTTTGTGTTGCAGTTCTGATTTCCTTAGGATATATTACCAGTATTGGGACAGCTGGATCAAATGGCATTTCACTTTTCAACTTTTTCAAGATGTACTAGACTGCCTGCACCATTTTACTCCTGCTTCCTGGGTAATACAGTAACATCAAAAAGCAAAGGGACAAACCTGTACACCAAGGTTTAGTGTAGCACTGTTCACAACAGCCAATAACAAAGAAATGACTAAACAAAGCAAATACTATGGAAAATTATTCAGGTACAAACAAAAATGAAAGTCTGATGTATGTCCCAATGTGGTAAACTTTATAAAGAATAAATGTTGTTAGGTTTTTTTACTTCAACAAGCAAAAAAAGTCAGATGCAAAAGGATAAAAACTGTATGATTCTACTTACATAAAACATGGAAATATATTGAGGAATCAGCTTTTTAGTGAGAGGGAACATGGAAAGATTTGTGCTTAAGAGGCATCAAGTCTGTTAACAGGGATGTAAAAATTTTTGAAAATGACAGTAAGAATGGAAAGTCCTAAATTATCCATGTATAAACCGTCCAACTAGTGACTTTTGTGCTTATTTTCACCAGTTTGTTGGTTTGGGTTTTTTGGTGTTTTTTTTTTTGTTGTTGTTGTTTTTGTTTTTTAAAAAGAACTTCCCATGGGGAATGTCTCAGACACTACAAAATCTACTGGGCACTGCATAAAGACAAAGTTAGGAAAAGATTTAATATCACGACAGTAAAGACTTGCCTGTTTTCAAAGACATAAACCACAAACACAAGTTCATTAATTATGTTAGCTAGTCAAATACAAAAGCCAAGTAAATCTTAAATGACACCTAGAAAAAAGTTACAAGTTCAAATTAACCCTCGAGAAGCAAAGTATGGAGCAAAAACTTCTATTTCATTGGAACTGGGAATGGAGACTGAAAAGGCGCACACTTGACTTGCTTCCCCTGTGATCTGGAGCCCAGGTCCAGGAGCAGCAGTAGCGCCTGCGAGGGTCACACCTGAGATGACCACCTGACTCAGTACCTCGAGCACCTAGACAGCTTCAGAAAACAAACCAGCTCATCCAACAGTCCTCAGGTGTCAAGCTCAGCCGAGGCCGGACCCCGCTGGCTGGAATCCCTCCCACCACCCACTCCCACATTCGCAGGCAGCGCCACCTGATCTCCGTGGCCCAGAACGTCCCATCGAAACGCCAATGACCCATCCGGGACGGGGAGAGGTCAGCACAGCCCACAGAGGAAGGCAACTCCGGTGGTTCAAACCCAGAGGGGCCCCGAAGGAGAAAGGCCGACACCCGCCTCCCACTGATTTATTCTGGAAGCCAGGGCAGGGTCAGCTGGGGTCAGTCCAGCCTCGACGAGGACGGACACACGCTCACATCACACCTCCCCTGCGCAGGTAACCGGAACGAGTCATCTCACCCGCAGGAGGAGCCGCCAGGTACCTGGACGGCGCACCACGTGAACTTCAACAAAAAGCCGCTGCGGAGGCGGTGCTGACCAGCGTCCACTAATTAAAACCCGAGTCCCGCAAGATAAAAGCCGGAGAGGGAGAGCGGGTCAGCGCGGACCCTCCCAGGACAGCCGGACAGCAAGAGACGACGGCTGCTCGGGGCGCAATCGCCGCGCGTGCAAGCCCTGGACAGAGGACACTGCCCCCGGGGAGACCACGGCAAGGGCCGAGCTGGCGCCAGCGCGCGGCCTCCGGACACTTAACACGCACCATCGCCGAGGGTCACGATGAGCGACCGACGGGCCCGCGCCCACACCACGACCCCCGCCCTTCCAGGGCCAACGGCGACTCCCGCACCGGGTGTGTCCTTGGGCAAAAAAGGCTCCGGAGACACCGGCCACTCGGCAGGGACCCGACCCCACGACCTGACCCCGCGCCCCAGTAACCCCGAGCCAGCAACCTGACCCCGCAGCCAAGGGACCCGACCCCGCGGCCCAAGGACCTGACCCCGCGCCCCGGGAACCCCGAGCCAGAGACCTGACCCCGCAGCCAGGGGACCCGACCCCGCGCCCCGGTAACCCCGAGCCAGAGACCCGACCCCGCGCCCCGGGAACCCCCGGCCCGGGCACGCACCTCATGCTGTAGGCGCCGGCGCCCAGCTCCTGCCCGATGCCCGAGAGGCTGGCGTCGAAGTCGTGCACCAGCCCGGACTCGATCACCTCGTCCATCTTGAGCACCCAGGCCATCTTCCGGCCTCTCCGCCGCCCTGCGCGCCCCGCGGCCTCCGCGATCGCGGCGCAGGGCCCGGCGC